>NC_088300.1:28770034-29136132 GCF_032854445.1 Liolophura sinensis
TTTGCCAGCATCCTTGGGGATAGCCGTGGGTTTTCTCTTTAAGCCTTGCCCATGATGCTGACAGCTGTGATGTGTTGTAAAAGTTAAATATTCTAAAGTGCGACATAAAATTCCAATCAAAAAAAATAAATCTTTTTAAACATGGAGTCATTACAACCCATGCCTATAATTGCATACTTTATAAACACTGAGCTGTAATTGGATATACATAATGAGATCACAAGGCAAATTTGAAGATGAGATAAAGGAAAGTTGATTGAAAACTATTCTGTGTTTTATGTGAACAATAAACATCTGTATTTAATGACTGAAGTCTAGAAATATTTCATTTTAACAATTCCTGCTAGTTGTATCCAATTGTTTATTACTGCTATACTGACTGTTGATGTGTATTTTCAGGCTTGATCGGTGAACTAGAAGCAACACGCATACAGCATCAATCTAAAATTGTGGATCTTCAGTCAGAGTTGGCAAAACTTCAAGACAAATTAAAATGGCTGGAAAAAGAACGACAAGATCTGGAAAGCCAGCAATCCACTCTTTCGCAAACTTCCAGCATAAAATTAAAATCCCTGGAACAGGTATGGTTGTGCAGAAAGAAAACCCCATTTATTATGTCTTTATATCACATTCATCTAAACATGAACATGGTTGAAAGTTACCTGCAGTTCTCCAGATTTGACCTGTAGCTGTATGAGCTCATATTTTTGACATCATAAAATTTTCTGATGAAGACCTTCTTGCATGTACTCTGTAGAGATCATTACATGCTCTTCCATTACATATAACAGAGGTTGGAATTTGTAGTCAAATGCAATAATATATCATCTGTAAATGAGATGATTAAAGTTTAGTTTAAACAGTTGTGTTTTTGAAGGTAAATAAACATCATGAAATGTTACTCTTGGTGCTAAAACTGACATTTTTCAAGTTGGAGAAAAAACAAACCTCGAGCCTCCTAACATTAAGATCAATAGAACTCTCAGAATCAGACAAACTCTGATTAAATGTTGTTGCTACACTGTAATATTGTCACCATGAAGCTGTGGCAATAATCGTATCTTCATTCTTGTGTATCTGATGATGGCAGGCCCTGGAGGACATCTCAGTGGAGAAACAAACGATGAAAGAAAAATATGACAGAGAAATCAAAAGTATGAAGGAGCGGTTTGAAGAACGAGAGCGAAGCCTCTTGTCCGATCATGCCAGTCAACTGGATGACCTTTCAAAGCAACATCAAAATGAAGTGAAACTTGAAAAGGAGCAGGCTCTGAAAACTCTCAGTGATACCACTCAGGTAAGAGTTTCATATACTGAGAAAATCTATTAAAATCATAAAGACTGCATTATTCTTCTTGTATCTGTGACAAATCTGCATGTATTAACTGCTACAAGAACTGGAAAGTTTGTATATCTTTCAGTAGCCTCGTCAGTTGTTGCTTCAGTTTTATGTTGTGATTGAGATATGAGATTGAAGTATAATATTGCATTGTATTGAGTGCATCATTAAGGAGTATTGGGTAATTGTGTTCTCTACTCTCAGAGTTTGAAGAAGAAGTTAGATGAAGAAACTGAGAGACTAACTAGGGAGAAGGCTGCTGTTGTGGCAGAGTTCGAGAAAGTCAAAGCGGATTTGTGTAGTAGGCTGGAGGCAGCTGAGAAAGAGGTAAGCATTGAGCCATGGATTAAATGTGGATTTCAGACCAGCTGTCACATTGCTCAGATGTTCTAACGCTTTTTGCTACATTCAAAATTTACTATGTATTTTGTGCCACATAAGCTTCAGATGAGCTGTCACACTGTTTAGATGCTCTAACACATTTTGCTACATTCAACGTGTACTGTGTATTTTGTGTTAGATAAATTTCAGACCAGCTGTCACGGTATTCAGATGTTTAAAAGTTTTTAACTGCATTTAAGATTTACTATGTATTTAAAGTCAGATAAAAACTCTAGTGATAGGCCTGGCCATGTGTTATGTTCTCATTGAACTGTATTATCTTCACTACATTGTTTTTGATTCCTTACTTTCTTGTTGTCTTAATTTAAACTTGGGGAGAACATTTTCTGTTGATACCTGTGCTGAAGTGGGGTCTCATAAGCGCAGATGATTAAAGGGCTGACGTGCTGTGACTATTAGGCCACTGACTAATGGAGTTGCATTCTCAAATCAAGCTATCGCTCTTTTCTGCTCTGGGCATTCCGCCACTGCTAAAATAAACTTATTTCTGGTAGTAACAGTGAAGAATTTAAACAACAGTCAGTTTATCAGTCAAACAAAAAACAAAGAACAAAAAAATGATTTATATATATATATATATATATATGAGTGTGAGTGGAGACCGTTGTATTGTTGTTAGGTGGAGAAGCTGGAGACTGCTGTGAAGGAAAGTGAGTCTGGGCTGGGCTCAGCCTCAGTCCACATCAACAACCTGAAGGATGCTTCTGTCAGGTTGAAACAAGAGCTGGATAATAGCAGAGCAGAACTCAAACAGGCCAAGGCTAATGCTGCTAAATTACAGGTGAGCCGAACAAAGAATTAATTGCTACATGTAGTTTATGATTCACATACTTTTATGATGGAATAAATTTGTGGGTGACAAATGTAAAAAGTTATTCCTTAACTGCAGTGATTGCATGATTGCTGAATGGTCTTGTAGAGAAAGTACTGAAGCAATCCTCAAGGAGCATGGGGATCACCAAGGTTTCTTATGTCAGACTTAGTCTTAACATAACATATTTTTTATGGACTTTCTAAATGGTAATTTTTAGTTTGTCATAAAAGTCCAAGACAGCAGTATGAAAGTAAGGATCCTAAGGTTAGTCACAATTTTAAGTGCAGTTAATTGTTTTGAAGATTAAACTAGGCATGAATGAAGTCTAAGACAGCTTCATGATCTATAACAGACTAAGGGGAGATAATCCAGCTACGAAACGTTTGTCACAAGCTTAGTGCAGAACATTCTTGTGGAGTTGAGATCAAGTCTGACTAAATTAGAATACAGCCTCATGATCCATGGGAGCACTAAAGGGAGATAACCAAGCCATGACCAGAAGGGCATGAATATTAGATGTCAGGTTATTAAGTGGAAACAAACACCACTTGAGATGCAAAATTATATTCCTTACCTTTTTGCTGTGTCCAAAATACAATAACCATATGTGTGTACATGTCTTGTGGAAAATATAACTTTTACATCAGTCATTGTTATGCAGCTGTTGTCAAAAAATAGTTTACTCATTGTTGTAATTTGGTTGTTTCAGGCTGAGTTAGACAAGCAGAAGCTGTCATATGAGGCAAAGTTAACAGCAGCAGAGCATGACTTACAGAACAGAACACAGCAGCTTACAGCAGATTTGGAGAAAAAATGGACAGATACATTAAGGTTTGCATAAGTGAAGAACGCAGGAATTAGTTGCTACAGTAAATCTTCAACCTTTTCAACGTCTATAGCACTTTTTCAGTGGAATTAATGCATACAGTTACAAGTAAAATCACACTTAAGTGATTTGTTTCATAAAATTGTGCAAATTATTTATCTGACTGCACGGTTTTCTCAGTATGTTTCAAAATATTGGTCACAGGCGGTTGAAAATGTTGAAGAATTAGGGTATTTTTTTATTTGTTTGATTGGAGTTGTATGTAATAATATAATAATATGTCTTCTGTGCCACAGTGATAGTTACATGGGTGCTACAGTGGTAGTTACATGGGTGCTACAGTGGTAGTTACATGGGTGCAACAGCAGTAGTTACATGGGTGCAACAGTGGTAGTTACATGGGTGCCGCAGTGGTAGTTACATGGGTGCCACAGTGGTAGTTACATGGGTGCTACAGTGGTAGTTACATGTTTGCTACAGTGGTAGTTACATGGGTGCAACAGCAGTAGTTACATGGATGCCGCAGCGGTAGTTACATGGGTGCCACAGTGGTAGTTACATGGGTGCAACAGTGGTAGTTACATGGGTGCAACAGTCTTAGTTACATGGGTGCCACAGTCTTAGTTACATGGGTGCCACAGCAGTAGTTACATGGGTGCAACAGTGGTAGTTACATGGATGCCACAGTGGTAGTTACATGGATGCCACAGTGATAGTTACATGGGTGCCACAGTGGTAGTCACATGGGTGCAACAGTGGTAGTTACATGGGTGCAACAGTGGTAGTTACATGGGTGCCGCGGTGTAGTTACATGGGTGCCGTAGTGGTAGTTACATGGGTGCCACAGTTGTAGTTACATGGGTGCTGCACTGATAGTTACATGGGTATCACAGTGGTAGTTACATGGGTGCTGCAGTGGTAGTTACTTGGGTAGGGAAGCTGAAGATTGAGCTGAATTTGAAGATGTTAGTTGACTTCAAGAAAAAAACTGGCAAAAGTCTCTGGCTGGTAATACAAGTTGCCATATTCTTGTACATCTCCATCTTGTGTTCACATCAGTGTGTGATCCAAATCAGTTCAACATGCAAGCATTTAGAGGTTCAAAAGCAGAATTTTTTGTAGAAATAAGTTCAAATAACTGTAGGGTAAGCAAGCCTTGTCATTCTCCTATGGTGTTGGTATGCTGAAGAAGGTTCAGTCACGGTGCGTTACACAACAAACACCAAGATGAAGGTGTGAAAGTCTATTTTACCCCCAAAAGTGAAGAAAATATGGCAAAAACTGCATATTTCATGCTAGCATTCTGTTTTACTTCTTCCACAGAAGTCATGCATTTTAGACTAATCAACGCTAAGCTTAGGCCATTGCAGTTGACCTGGATACGTCAAAGCTGCAAATGTATGATGTCGTGTCTTTTTGTTGCGTGACGTAGAAATGTAAAAGTTTACTGTACATGTATTATGATGTCATACCGATAAGCTCAGATTGGAACATCTTGAAACAAATGTTTCTTTTTCAATGTCATGGCGTATGGGTGTAGAATATAAAAAAAGTGAAAAAAAAAAGTGATATCTATAAACTGTGTGAATTAACACTTTTATTACTGAGAGAAATTTTGATAGTTCACTTTTTTGTGAATGATGAAGCAAATCTAAGAAGTAAACGAACTCAACATCTTTTATTTGTAGACATAAACAACATGAAATGATATTACGTGGGGAGGTAAATGTATTGGCCGGTCTGTTGCATGACATAAGCGATGTTGTTTGAAGGTCATCTCTACGTAATATGTATATTTGCACACGACCAACACCTAACAGAAGGGTAGATTGTAATATGGAAAAATGGGAGATTTTATTGTCACATTTTTGTATCTTTTGTTACTAATATTGTGTGTTAATGTATTGATTGAGGGATGACGTTAATGTTGCTTAGCTATGCATAGTGTGTAACAAATCAGGATGAAGATAAATACAAGCTAAGGCATATTTATTTACTTCATCATACCTATTTATTATTTATATAAAGGTGAAATATAAAGGTATAATATCAGGATTTCCATCACTGATAATGGGGGCCTCCGTGGCTCAGTCGGTTAGCGCGCTAGCGCAGCGTAATGACCCAGGAGCCTCTCACCAATGCGGTCGCTGTGAGTTCAAGTCCAGCTCATGCTGGCTTCCTCTCCGGCCGTAAGTGGGAAGGTCTGCCAGCAACCTGCGGATGGTCGTGGGTTTCTGCCGGGCTCTGCCCGGTTTCCACCCACCATAATGCTGGCCGCCGTCGTATAAGTGAAATATTCTTGAGTACGGCGTAAAACACCAATCAAATAAATAAATAAAATCACTGATAATGATATTTCGCTCAGTTAGATATCACTGGTTATTACATTTTGATATCTCACACCCAAACACCATGATGTCAAGAAAGAAACATTTTGCTTTATGATATTCCAATTCGTGCTCAGTGGAATGACATTCACAATACAAGCTTACTTACGCAACAAGTCACAGTGTCATAGAAGACGTTTTGTATGATGTCACGCTTTGTGTACAATTCATTGAATGAATAAATGATTGTGGCTTAACGCCACATTGGCACAAGACTTTGAAGGCCTACAGCTGAAAACATTGCTTAAACTTGTTAAAGTACCCAAAATCATGATATTGTCAAAATATAAATAATAAATAGAATATTGCAAAATGAATAAACAGAGAAAGATGAATGCCATAAATATTTTTCTTGTGAAAAACTGTCACTTGAAAGTATTATTTTAAATGTTCAACCTTGACTGTGCAATACCTTCCATGTATACTATAACCCAAATTTTTTTAAATAACCCATGTAATAATGTTCTTCCTCTAGTAAGGAGACAGAACAGCTGCGAAAGGACCTGGTGAGACAGAAGGATGATGAGATGAAGGCAGCCCTGGTACAGCTAGCCAAACTGAAGGATGAGGAATTGGCTTGTGTGAGGGAGGAGAGGGAACGACAAGTCACAATGCTCCTCACTCAGGTACGTGGGCGGCGAAACTGGGCAAGAGGATGACATTGTTAACATTGCTTCTTGTTGTTTCATCATGACATGTTATTCATGTGTAATGGGCATCATGTAGTACTGGACCAGAAAATATGTGTATGCTATAGCCTGTTGGCTATGATAAGAACGGTGCTTTAGCTGAACAAGCCAGCCCTGGCCGAGCATCTGTGCTGTGGCAGATCTTTGGTTGCATGTTAACTGAAGTTTGCATACTTTTCATTTAAATGTACATTTATGTAAGCAAATTATATTCTCATCAAGTTGCTTCAAATTGATTTTACTTACTTACTTAATTTGTGATTCAGGTGTTCATATATGAGTTTCATTGCACTGGATTCTCAGATGCTTGTTGGGACAAACTCAAATCTGGGACAATGAAATTTTTTTTTCTGAGCAACCCTGTAATTTAATTCCATAATTTTTACTCTCCATGAAAATAGTTAAAATTGATACATTCACCACTATGGTATATACATTGTAATATGTTGCTACTACTTTGTTCGAATATTAACAGATATCTGACTTGAAGAACAAGATGGAGAATTCTGAGTCATCAGCCTCACAAAGCTTGGAGAAGTTACATCAAGACATGGCAAACCAGAAGAGGAGACTGGAGGAGGAGGTGAAGAAAGTAGAGAAGGAGAGCTCTGCCAAGGTAGACAACCTAGAGAGGGAACACAGGGAGCAAATGGTGACATTGCAGAAACAGAGGGAGGACCAGTTAGCTGTAAGTACATGTGCATCTTACTGACAGGGAAATCTGGGCTGGATGGATGAAAATTTGAAACCAAAAATCTGCATGCATCATAATGTAATTCTGGAACTTTTCTTCTGTAGTGTTGGAACAGGTTTGATTTGATTATTTTCTTGAGTGTGTGATTGAGAGAAGTTCTGCCCACCAGACTAAATCCTCCTGCTGATTTTAGCTCAGTACAAATGTAAATGTATGGCTGTTAATTATGACATTATTACTATGTGCTTTCAACAAGAAAATAGGCCTTATCTTTCTCATAATAAAAAACATGTGAGTGTGTTGTTATGGTGAATGATGTATGAAGACTAGCAGATGAAAATAATTGTTGTCACTGAAGAATTAGTGATGATTATTTCACATGTGATCGCCATACTTAAAAAGCATAAAATTCACTGCTGTATCGAACAACATAAATATAAACTTTTCACTGCTATTCTCACTACTGTCATCAACTGTCTGGACAGTATTAACTTCACTGCTCAGTGTGTTGTTCACAGGAACTTGAGCAGAGGCTAAAGGCCTCTCACCTGGAAGAGATGCAGGGGCAGATAACTGCTCACAAAGCAGCCCTGGATAATGCACTGAAAGAGTCAGAGCAAGCTAAACTTGTTCAGTTGGGAGATTTGAAAGCAAAGCACAAGCATGATTTAGGTGAGACTTACTGCTTGTGGTTAATTTGTTTCATGTTTTCACATAGTAAATGTACCTTATTTTGGACTACTAGTATAACATTGTTAAGTCAACATTCATGCTCACAATTTTGACACTTGAAATAGAACTGGACTTGCTATGTATACATGTCACATATTGTAGATAAGGAACATAAAGATTCCCTAAACCTAAATACTTCAAATTTTCAATGAAGAACAGAGCGTTAATTTCCTGCATTAACCCTGCGCATACATGTATTCAACCAAGATTAACGTTTTTTTTTATTCCTCAGACACATTACGGTCCCAGCTGACGGAGTCCCACTCTGTGGAGATACAACAACAGACTGAGGCTCATCAGTCCCAGATCCATGCAGCCAGACTAGAGCTGGAGCGGTCTGTGGAGATCACTAAACAAAAGGTGTGTGTCTGGTAACAGTTGACCCTCATTCATCATGACCATATTCTGTTTGTGAGATAACAGTAATGTAAGACAGGATAACAGGAATATGAGAATGATTCAAGATAAACAGTAGGATGCTTTCTGCAGAAAGTTATTTGCAAATAAAATAGTCCTTTTCTGGGAGAATATTAAACTTTATATGAAAGAAACCTTTATACCTGGCCTAGGCAGTAAGCCCCAGATTGTATCTAAGCAACAGATATGTGTGACCTATGTTGTAGTAGTCTTGTGTTTGCATTTGTTTGCAAAATTAAAAAAAAAGTTTTTGTTTTTGGCATTTTGTTCTGTAGCTGTTAATGAATTCAACTAATACATGTGTTTTCATATTTCTGGGATATTTTGCATCTTGCAAGATATTGTTTTGATATTGTTTTGATATTGTTTTGATATTGTTTTAGGTTCTTCATTAAGCTTTGTGATGCCTATCACCTTAAGTTCTAAACGTTACTCTAACAGTGGACACAAACAAATGATTTTGCACCTGAATGTTCCATTTTATTACGAATGTCATCAGGAAAGAGATCATAAGAATAAAACAGAAGAGTTACAGTCTGAAATTTCCCAGCGAGAGAGACACATCAAAAATTTGGATGACGAGGGCCACAAACTGAGACGACAGCTGGAATACTTGTCACGGGAGATAGAGAACAAAGGAAAGGAAATCTCCAAGATCAAAGTAGAAGCTGACATGACTCTGAAGTGAGTCAGTTCTTCATTGTTTGTAATATGTATAAAATGTCCAATTATTGCATTTATCTTGTGTTTAGTAATTTGTTGAACAATGTCTCTCATCCAAGCAATGTAAAATAAGACTGAGCCATTAATTTTCAGAATATAGTTCTATACAGTTTCATACTGTCATGTTTATTGGTGTCCAGTAGATAGTTTTGTAGCAGAACATGCCCAGTCCTATGTGGGAAGTTCTGCCAACAACATGCAGATCGTCATGGGTTTCTCGTCAGGTTCTGCCTGGTTTCCTCCCTCCATAGTGCTGGCTGTCTGCGTATAGGTGAAATATTCTTGAGTACAATGTGAAACATGAATCAAATTAATAAATAAGTAATCTTGCAGAAACATTAAAAGTTTGATGGTCAGTTAATTCTGCTCTGTTCTCATACATCTTCTGATGTGGCAGGGATGAAGGATGTCTAGGTGAAGAGACTGAATGAGGATTAAGAATTTGTAATATGGGTATTACTATTATATATGGATGCAAATCCACAGAGTAGTCAGCATTTTATGGTATGGAGTAGATCTTGGGTTCCTGTACATGTATGGCTCAAGAAATGCCCTATATTACACAAGCACCATCAAAGAAGCCACACATATAGATCATCGTACGTCTTACGTCTAACATGAAAATTTCCCCGCAAACTTTCAGAGCACAAGAGGAGTCATTGAGAGCTCGCCATGAAGCTAACCTCAGTAACCTGGCTGCTGATCATCTGCGAGAGACTCAGGAAATGCTAGTGGAATTTAACAGAGCACAGGAACTACTCAAGGACAAAATATCAGAACTGAATATCATGTGAGTACAGCTGTATCTTTGTTGTTTTCTTTTGTACAGTTTGTAGAATTTCTTAAACCAGTTAAGTTATTTAAAGGGTATTTCTGTTGGAGTGTAAGTTTGATCAACTGTTGACGAACCTGATGATTAGTGGAGCAATGGTAATCATGCCTGTCTGAAATCTTGCTATGTACTCTTATAATACAATTCAGAGGCTGGGGCCCTGGCTGGCTCATGTGTCTCTGTCAGGTTTATCAGGTAAACAGCAAAGGCCTGTCAGAAATGGTTCTGCATTTTGAAGCACAATGTTGACGCACCTGATTTACCTTGTTGTGTCACATAGGTGGCATGGGCATGTATAGACCATTGCTATGATACATTGCTGGCTTGTATGTGTTTCTAGGTTGGAGGAGGCTGAGGAGAGGTACAGATTACGAGATTCACGTCCTGAAGATTTGGAGCTGATTCATCAGTTGAGAGAGGCTGTCTCAGAGAGAGAGGGACGCATGAAGGCATTGATTGTAAGTATTAAAGTTTATCCGCTTAAAATTATGATCTGGTTGTGGCTAAGTAAAGTATGTAACTGCTTTAGCCATGAAGCCCATATTCAGCACTGGCCCAGTGCAGAGAATTTGTGAGTGAGTGAGTGAGTGAGTGCTTGGAGTGTAACATTGTACTTAACACTTTTTCAGTAATATGACGACAAAGGAATCCTTAGAGTGCATGTAATGTGCCTCCTTGTATATATCTAGTGCTGCTTCTCTGGGACGCCTTACCAAAGGCAAGAAAGCCACCCCGCCCAAGCAATTATATCAATATGGGTCAACCAGTCGTTGCACTATCCCCTTCACGCTGAACAGCGAGCGAGGAAGTTACAACTTCCTCTTTTAAGGTCTTAAGTGTGACTCAACCCAGGATTAGGCCTGGATCTACCGCTGCCGAAGCGGACACTCTACTAGGTGTGCATCAGTATGGTGTGTATATCTGTATGTCAAACCAGGGAAAGCTCTTCAGTAACCTGCCAAAGGTCAGTTGTTTCCTCTAGGCACATCAATTCCCTCCAACGCTAAATCTTGTATAAATGGAAAGCTCTTGAGTATGGCATTATGAAGGTATATAAAATTCAGACAGTAATACATGTAGTATTTTAATGAGAATCTAATGGAACTTGTGTAGGAGCAGATGTTCATACTTTACAGGACAAGTACTTGCGTGTAGTTAATCAGAAATCAAGAGAAATTTTGTGTCATTAACACTGAATTACATAGCAGTTCTCATAACTTTTACCTACTAAATACATTTCACACAGCAGTGATTAGTTCATGTAAAATCTGTAATTTATGTCAGCAGAAGATCTCCCTTTTTTGGTTTGAGTAACAAGTTCACTTTACATCATTTCATACAGAACACTTGATTGATATATTGTGTTTTTTGTTTTTCTTTTTAGGATGAGAAGAGGTATTATCAGATGGAGTTAGTCAACAGAGAGACAAATTTCAACAAAGTGTTTAATTCTGCTCCGAATGTTGGAGTGTTAAACCCTTTATCAAAGGTGAGTTTCACATTACTGGTCGTTCTAGGAAGTTTCAACTATAAAATTAATACATTGTCTCTGTCAGTGATTCTCAAAAAACCCCCCCAAAACATCTTTGCGATCCCACAGTCCATGAGTTCATAGAGTTTGTTTAGTTGTAAAGTTCATAGAGTTTGTCAAGTTGTTGTTAAGTTCATAGAGTTTGTTAAGTTGTTAAGTTCATTAGTGACACTACCAGGACAGTGACAATTAATACCAGACAATTGATCCATTCTTCATAAAGATCTTACAGTATTCTCTGCTGTTTTTTTTTTTCAGCCAAAGAAGAAAGGTAGCAGTGGGAAGTTTATTAGTGCACCAAATCTGAATGCCTGGAGTAGTGCTAATAGACTAGATCCCTTGCCCAATTCTCCGCTCCATGATGAAAAACTCAACCCCACCAGACCCTTACCTCAGCCAAATTTTGCTAAGAAGTTTGTGAGATAAGGTTACCTCACAAGGACTCTTTGCTGTTTTCGCTTGTGATTTTCAGTGACAGACTTTGACCAAAGACTGTGCGAGAGCTGATGCTTCAGACTGCTTCCAATAAATGCACCAGAGGAGTTATCCCCCTTCACAGACTGCTTCTCTCTTGACAACCTCACTCTTGACAACCTCACCTGTTTGAATGCGACAGTTATCTTGATATACTTCAAGTACCAGCAACATCAACATTCAGGAGTTGAGATCCAAACAGTGACTTTCACACGTACTTTCTGTGATAGGTCATAATAATTGACTCCAAAAGTATGGATTTCAGGAAACAGTGATGTGAAGTAGAAACAGATCCTTTGTACTCAGGTATTAATTTTTTTGTGAAAGGCATTGTTTTTCATTAGAATATATTTCCTCATCATTTCAAACCTGAAGGTGTTTCAACTGGTATGAAGTGCCTAATCATGGTTATTTACAGAACCAGTATTACTATTTATATTCAATGAGAAATTTGCAATCGTGCTTTTTAATATCCAGTGTTGTGTAAGGTTTTTATATTATTTGCAGTTTAGTTGCTTTGTTCATTTTATAGTATATAGATATGTATTATTATTTCTTTGTATACATGTACTTTATTCAAGAAGTGGAGTTAAATGTTTTATCATAAAAAGCACAGAAATTGTCAGTAGTATCTGAATCACCAGATATTTCCAAGGCACACCTTTTAGAGATGAAACCAAGTTTAACATGATCCAGGTTGGAAGTCCCACACTCACAGGAAGAAAACTGAGACAGGGGACCTCCCTGAAAGTTACCCCTTCCCCCACAGCAACTTTTATACTCTGGTAGCTTGTATTTTTAGATGAAATCTGCATTATTGTTCATTTGCATTATTGTTCTGTATACATGTACAGACTGGTATTTATTAAACATAATGATGTATGTCATGTATAGCAAGACTGTGATATTGAATACATTTGTTATTATTATGTGATGCAAAAATATTGTCTTGTTTTGTATAAAAGATTGCGTGATGGCAAATTTCTGAGAGGTTCTTCATGTAGCGCACACAGCATCCGTCAAATGTTTTCCGCTGACCTGTGCTTGCTGGATGTTTTATGCTGTACTCAATAATATTTCACTTACAGAGCTGTGGTGATTGCTTGGTAAGTTACAGTGAGTACAAATCTGCCCGTATATTGGTGACATTGGCGCTAACAAGCAATATATGCCACCCTCTGTATGAACACTCACACAGAGAAGACGATTATTACCACAGGGTTGAAGATCATGAATTGCCTGGGGAATCAGTGGGGGGAGGTGGAATGAGAAGAGAGAAAGAAAAAAAAAATACTTGACAGGCTTTATGTAATTGTGCTGTTATGTAATATGCACATTTCTATGTACATATACTCTCATCAGCTCTGTAAACCTTGCTCTCTTTAATATCTTCATTTGCAAGAAAAATTTCAGAATTTTTGAATTAGGTAAATATATTTATTACATTCATATCAAAACTATATGCACCATGTTGTGTTTCTTGTATTACAAGTTCTGTGCACTGAAAACAACCATCTGCTTTTAAGCCAGAGCATTTCATAATAAGCACTTCCATTCAGTGAAAGAGATATATGTACTTACATTGGCACATATACACCTCGCCGTCAGTCATTAGGACATACGTCCATACATAGGACCACTGATGATGTTCATTACATAATTTGCTCATCTGCTAAGTTGAGTACAAGTCCACATATGTTACAAGTATCGGTCTGAGGACATTTGATCATCAGCAAGTATTTCTTAACAGCACCTCATCCTTTTCATATTAAACTGCAGCACTAAATTTTAACGAAGCCACATCACATTTCCTTAGATAACTCGTCCTGGCAATTCACACAAGAACATTTTACTAAATCTTCAGTTTTCTCTTGCACTCCATGACGTTACTAAGTCTCTGCTCCTACACATTGCCTATACCGTTTGACACAGGTTCATTTTGACTGCCCCAAAACAGTATCATCAGAATTTACTGAAGCATGTCGCTGGCAAATTTCATGAACTAGGGTTTCCTCTAGCTGAGAAAAATTTCTGTCGCAAACATCTATCCACATCGCACAATATGAATATCACTATATGTGAAAAGTAAACATGATGTTGTAATTTTCAC
This sequence comes from Liolophura sinensis, assembly GCF_032854445.1. NCBI lineage: Eukaryota > Metazoa > Mollusca > Polyplacophora > Chitonida > Chitonidae > Liolophura > Liolophura sinensis. Next base: position 28,784,005 of record NC_088300.1, read on the forward strand.
AGCAGAACAACACATTGCCCTTTCATGATTACACCTCTATACTAGGACAATCTCAGGGATCTGCAGAGTTACTACATGGCATTTCTTGGCTGTCGCCCGCACAGTACGAGGCTGTTGCCCGCACAGTACGAGGCTGTCGCCCGCACAGTACGAGATCTGCAAGGCTCAGGACTGGACTGTTACTGTGGGACAATTCACTCCCTACATGCAACTGCCACAATGTTGAGCAGTAGCCACACAGTACCGCCCAGTTTTTGTACCTTTCTGAATTTACTGTGCAAGATCATTCAGGCAGTTTGTTGAAGCATGTATATTCCTGGGCTGGCATCTTCACATATCTCTTCCCCCATGTTCAAGGAATAATGTTAGTTGCAACAAATTCATCATGCAAAACAATCATCAGTTGAGCACAGAAGGCTGACATATCAGTGACTGACTTCAACAGCGTAACCTAGACAACATAGTCAACAACTGCACATGGCACTGGCTTCAGGATACAGGAATATACGCCCTCCTCCATGTGACCACTGCTATCCAATGAAGACAGTATTTTTTCTGATGTGGAATAAATCCTAAAACCCTTTGTCCAAGTCTGCTAAATGGTGTATGTTCCCTTCGCCGACAGGTTCAGGGCGTGAATCTCAAGTTCATTGGCGGCAGACTACTAAAGGGCGTGTGATCCCCAGAGGGTAACTGGTCGTCTGTGATGGATACATTCACCTCCTGTATCTGAGCTCCTTCCCTCATACGCAGGTTTGCTATCTCCTTCAGCATATCCTTAGCCTCTTCTCTTGTCTACAACAGAAGAATGCCCACAGTTAAAGAGCTACAGTACTCCACTACTCCAGAGCTACTAAACAGTCAATACGTATGTATCTTATAAACACGGCTAAGTGATAAGGATCGAGTTAGTACACATGGCATTCCTCAATTGTTAAAAAAATATTGGATTGTGTTTTAATCAGTGTTTTAGGTTTCGGAGAACAGTACGGAAATATAAGTTTTCCGTTTTCAACTTTGCCTGGTGTGACTTCAAGTAGTGAGGTGTATCCACAAATGACACAATACTTTCAAACGCTCGTGTTGACAGTCCAGTATAACTGCCTTACTCGACATCAAGAATGCCGGTAATCACATAAGGAATATTATCAGGTAACATCAACAAAATTTTACAGTGACAGCTGAAAGTTTTGATGATCAGGACCCATTTATTGGTGGTTCAATAATGTTAATTCGTTAGCGTATTCTTCGTTAATTCTTCTGAACCATGGAGTTAGCTCTGTTCCATAGGGTATCATTCATACCAGTAAAATATTTTCGTCTGGTTTATCTTGAGACCGCAGTAGCAAATTAAAGAGTACATTATCGAAGCTGGAAATCTGAGTTAAATTCATGCCAGGCAAGATCTGCAAATTGTTAGATAGGCTCAGATATTCATATATCAGTCATATCAGTTTGAAGAAAATCCTTGTTAAGAAGAGGGATTTTGCTTTACCTGGAAACTTCTTACAGATTCAAACAGATAAAAAATTCAGTTTAGCAGTTTTTTCATTCAGCTGCCTAACTCCATATTACAGATTTATGTTACTTCCCACGTCAAATTGCCCCCTCAACAATTGGTTTCATTTTATTTGATTGATCCATGTTTAGCACCATACCAGAGAATACTTCACATTTGTGACAGTGATCACAGCGATTATGTGAAGTACTTGAAGTAAACCACCAGCTTTGGGCATGCCACTGAAAAACTTTACCACACAGGTTTTTACCTTGGTTGGAAGGCGCATGACCTCTAAAAAAAATTCATTTAATACCACCTGAATGACCAACCTGAATGACCTTACAAGAGCAGTTGAGACATTAATGCACCATTTCCAACGTTGAGACTGAACAGACACCTCATGCCTAAGCTACTGAAACCAAAAATAACTACTCACATGCAATATGAATTTATTAATGACTATTAAAACATGATCAATGATGGGACCATCTTGCAACACTACAATAAAGTTTACCACCATCATCATCGTCGTTGTCATTGTGATCATCATCATCGTAATCATCCTCATCCTAATCATCATCACCATCGTAATCATACCTCAGTGAACTCTGCACACTTCTGGGCCGCACTTAAGGCCTCATCCAACATCTCTCTTTTCAGGTAATAGTTTGTGAGGAACATGTAAGCTTGGCTCTGATCTTCACGGCTGTAGTTCTGAAAGAAAGAAACAAACAAAGAAAGAAATAAACAGCCACATCGTAAGATATAAACACATGTGGTTACAGCTTTTCTGTTTTCACAGTAACTCTTGTCATCGAGTATCATTAAAGCAACACCAAAAACCTGCATTCTGGAAGTAATTACACAGCCTCAGATTAATAGCTACTCTATTTCTTCAACCTTTTTGCATGCTGGTAAGGTGTTTATCCAGCCTCAAATTTTCCAATCTAACCAATGTAGTTTGGCAAAACTTCCACTGGAAGCTGCTCTTTTTATGTGCAGGTTGAGGAATTACATGTAGGGTAAGGTAAATGACCTTAAGTTTTGCCCTCAGACTTGGAAAGTGCATCCCATAATTCACTGCAATGGTTCGAGAGCATCGCCGATTGTTGGGATTATGTGGACTGTCCCCAAATGTAATAAACAAGCTCACGCTTTATTGGGCAGTCAGTCTATGCTCCTGCCACCAACAGTTCACGTTTTATTCAGTTTTAATCATACTAAATTTAATACATATGGTCTTACTTCACAAAAGGAGTACCTTGATTGTTATATGATCGCCATTTTGTGATGAAAGGAAATTTGCAAGAAAACTCTCCGGATATTGAGCATGAGCATCACCATACACACGTGGAGTGGCATGTCAAATATCCGTTAATATGCACACAGAGTTCTTCGTGTATACAGTTATAACAGAACTTTGTGCCCCGAAATCCTTACTTACAAATTACCAGATGATGACTCAAACTGCGTTAAAAGCGACAACTTGTAATCACAGGACGCGAAATCTTCACATGTATATTTTACCCCTTTATGCATGATTTTTGCCCAAGAAAGGCGAAAAAATAATCTTATCTGTCGCTGGCAACACCTTGGCATATTTGTATACTGGTGATCATAAAACATGCACTTCATTTTGATATAAAGCCTGTCAGGGTTGTGTGAACTTCTAATATGACAACAACACGTACTCCTGACATGCCAGACCTGCACACAGTGCTACCGAAAAGGGGTCAAAGGTAGTCATGGTAGTTTTAGGAAACTATGTGTCATATGGGGAGTCCCGATTTCTAAATGCGGGAAAGGTAACTCTTCTGCAATAGAAAGACAGTTCCGACTGTAACGAAACAAAATGTGCGCGTAGAATGACACACTTCATTCAAATTATATGGGAGGTTGGTGACAGATATTTCTCAGTGAAATCCATTTGTAGCTTAAATACATATACACAAGTATTTGTAGCATAATCGGGGCTCAGAATAGACAACCGTTCACACCATAATTCTGCGATGTGACATCAATGTTACCCGAACAATCGTTTGCTGTTCTGAGGCCTGCAGTGCACATTGTAGTATTTGTATTGGTATGGCCATGGATGGAGACAGTGTTTGGAAATTACAGCTTTGTATTAGTCATCGGCTGACTTTAATGTATGGATATAATTATAGATGGCTACTTGGGAGATCTGCACAGCTCGATGTCAGTGACCTGACCCCATGTGGCGTGGATTAGGGACCATAGCTGCCATGTAGGGTAATGAAACAGGCAGGGGGCTAATCACCCACTGCTGTCATCATGCTGCTAACTCAGACCGTGTGAAAGTAAACCACAGTAACCGCTGGGCGTCATTAACCGCATGGTGAAACTACAGCACTGTCAGACCACGATGTATTATATTCGTTCCAGCTTACCCCTTGGTGTGCTGCTTCGTAGATAAACTCTGTGTACGCGGCAGCTGCTTGTTCTTCTTCCTTTAACTTCTCGTACAATCTAGAGACAAAGTACATGTGAATGTACATTTAATACTAAAATCAGGTAAATCTAATACTTATTAGAGCAATTTTCAAACTCGACAAAGACAACAGAATATGAAGACCAAAAATAAGTGTTATCAATTTTAAAAGTCTACGTAGTCTCAGAGATATCCGTCATCAACCTTTATTTCAAACTGCATAAGCAAGAGATCCTACATACTAGAACAAGTACTGATACTTTCATGGGCTCTGTATTCATTTGTTATGTTCATTCCATGCAATGCATAGAATTTAATACATAAGTGATCGGGATCAATATCAATCACCTGTAACATTACAGATCACATGATCAATTACTCCAGTTCGAGGAGTAAGGTAATTCTTCAACCTTCTGTTGAACACCTACATGTTTACAAGGTGTTAATTAAAGTATATTCTAAAGGTATTATTCTGTGTTAACTGATAAAATTATACTTTTACTCTTTAAAAATCAAATTAAAAATGTGAATAAATTGCAATGAAAGTCAATCTTTCATCTGTGAAAAGGTTGAAGAGTTAGGGTAATGGATAAGTAGGAAGTATTTGCAGACTGTATGCTTAAGTAATGTGTTAGTTCTATCAGCCCTTACACTGAATGGGGTTGATACTGACAAAAAACGACTTTATCAAACCTTGGCCATGTGACATAATCATCTTGATGAAAATGCATACGCTAGACTCCCTCACCTATCGCCACAACCAAGCACCTCACCCCCAGATGATGTACATGTATGCTGGCTTACCTTGCCAGTTTTATCAGAGCTAAACCTTCCACGTCACCTAAACTGTGAGCTTTCCAGAAACACTTCTTGGCCTCTTGTAGTTGGTCTAGTTTCTCATAGCTCTCCCCCATAGCAACAACCATACGAGAGTCATTCGGCCTGAAACACACCATTCTTAGTTGTATAGGTGGAAAATGTAAGTCAGGGAATTTTATTACCTACCTGAACACAGGTTTATGTATATGTATGTAGTTACCTCACTACATGTATATACTAACCAAGCATTTATACCTTGTCATGAAGTCGTAGCTGCAGTACACTTGCATGCATATCCCCCAAAAAACCACACCAAACATGTACAAAAAAAAACAACACATTCACACACAAAATACACACATTTAGAAGAAAACATAAAAACGACACCAAAATCAGATGAAAGAGCATGGAAACTTAATTCGAAAATATGGTCTTTGATATTTTTTATTTCAGGAGAAAAGGGTATTTGAAAATATTTTTGTATGGTGGGTATTTGGGATCACCTCTGAGTATATATCTTCTTTGCATAATAATTTTCTAAGTAAGGATGTGATGTATGCCTTATAAATTTTAAAAAATTAAAATATAAGCAATCAGACTGAATAAAAGCTGATTGAAAATGCAAAATTATTTATTTTAATAATGGTCAGAAATGAAACATGTACAGTCAAACTGATGCATACATAAATACAAATTTACATGTACAAATTAGAGTCATACCTCTAGCTATCTCTAGAAAAAACAAAAGCCCTGGTTCATGTATTTTGATGGCATAACTTACCTCAACTGATGTGCTTGTCTGTAATAATACAGAGAATAAAATGGCATTTTCATGATTTCATACGTTTGTCCCAGCCCATACCAAGCCCTGTAATCCCTCCTGTTCACCTCTGTTGAAAAAACATACAGCCAACCATGGTGTTTAGTCAGTCAGCTTAAAAATGTTTATTTGAAATTCTACTACAGCGTAAGACATATTTAAACCACATGGTTTAATATTTCAAATGGCATCATTCCTTCACACAACAAGAGTTCAGGTGAACAGAACATACGCCCCAACAAATGCATTTGTTTGAAATGTATAAAAGAATACCAGTAACGCTGTGGTCAGTATAACCCATGGGGGAATCTTTATGGGTGTTGATGATAGGTATGTGGTTACCATGACAACCGCACAAGTGGACAAATGTGTCCACCACAAATGAAAAGGTTATGCAGAACACGTAGATGGAGTTGTAGCCTGGACACAAAATCATTTCTGTTTATACAGTATAAACAAGGAAAACAGCTACCTGGTTGTCATGACAACCACAAAAATGGACAAATGTAAGTTGTGACACATTGTCCTCTGTGTATCTATGTATCCATGAAAATTTAAAACTCTGCATGGAAAACAGCCCAGACACGAATAATGAATACGGACAGACGGTTGGACAAACAGACAGATAGACGAGAAAATCTCTATAATATAATACGCTCCACCTATTGGCGGGGCGTATAAAAAACCTGTTATCTGAGTCTGATAAGACTAATCATCACAGCCAAAGAAAAAATGATGTCTTCCCTGCCAGGCCAGCAGTTTACTCAATCCAAGTCTAGAACAGCTAGATTTGAACCTGAGACCTGAGTGGGTAAAAGGCCACAGCTTTTATCCACAAAGTACTCATGGCTGCTCTGCAAAGTTGGCCAATTTTAGGTGATGAATGAAAGTTAAAACCACTTTTGTGCACAGTTGTGTCAGGAGTTTTAGATATACAGGTATTAAGCACACTATGGTATCAGAAATGAAAGACAGACAGCACAGCAACAAAACTCACAGGTATTATCTATTATCAACTTATCATCACTTCCCATTTGCACCTGCTGCATTTAGTATGAAGTTTACCAACTTAAATGTTAAAGTTTGTGGGACATTTTATAGCGTTAAATCTATGGCCTGACAAAGTTTGTGAAAAGAAAAGAAAACTCCTGATCTTGTGATGGTATAAAGCAGGAGATATTTGCAGATCAACTCACCCACAGCCTGCCTGTAAGCCTGAATGGCTGCTGAGGAGTTCTTCATCTCCATGAATTCGTGCCCAATCAGAGTCCAGGCAGACAGGTAGTGAGGGTTCAGCCTGAGAGCTCGCTGGAAGTACAAGACGGCCTTCTCGTGCTGTGAGCGCAGAGAGTAGTAGTTTCCTGAAACACCCAGTACAGTAGTTTTTGTTACAAGATCAGACCTTAGCTTTCAGCTTTACCTTAGTACCCAGCTTGTGATTTCTACATAATTTTACGTACCTGTGTGTAACTTAAAGATGTTTTGTAAGATAACTCTGCATCCACTTTATACCCAAAATTTGTGCAAATCACTAAATTACATATTTGCACTGAAATTTTTGTTCAGGGCGAAAAAAAGTGCAATGAACAGGTCACTACCAAGAAATGAAACAATATGCGAATGGGACGGAGTGAATGAAATGAAACAATATGCCAATGTGATGGAGTGAATGAAATGAAACAATATGCCAATGGGATGGAGTGAATGAAATGAAACAATATGCCAATGGGATGGAGTGAATGAAATGAAACAATACGCCTATGGGATGGAGTGAATGAAATGAAACAATATGCCTATAGGATGGAGTGAATGAAATGAAACAATAAATATGAATGAAAAAATGGTTATAAATGGAATGAAAGGGCATTGGCAATGAAAGCAACAACAGGTCATTTGACGATTTCAATGAATGGAACAATGGGTTAATGGTAATGAATGAAGCCTATACCAGTAATAAGGGGGGACCAATGGGCTTACACTGCCCGTGTCATGCCGGTAGAAACAGTAGCTCACCTATGACACAGCATGTCTCCATCCTGTACTTGTCTATATCACAGCAGCGGTGAGCCAGGTACGCCAGTTCTGCTCTCATCTCCTGGGCAAACAGAAAACTCATACATCTCACAGTGCACATTAACCAGTATTCTGTATACCGCTCATGTTTCAACCCCTGCATAATGAGTGCACGTATCGCTCTCAAACTACTCAAGATCAAATCACTTTACATGTCAAAAGTGGAAGGCATCTTTTGCAATGCTGCATCTTATAGACATATGCATCTTCCTGATGAGCACTCTGCATCATGGTCGTTTCCACCGCGAAATTGATGTTTTAACAATTATTAGCAGTTTGATAATTATCCACATGGTCAAAAACATTACATACAATACATTAACAAATACAAGCACATTTTGGTATCAACCACAAACCTGAACCCTACATACTGATAATAAGCAGTCAACATTATGGGAGATTTCAGAAGGGTTTTATGCCAGAATAAAAATATTTTTCACTTTATTATGTAACACAAGTTAGGATTTTGCACACACAAACCACCATATTATGGGGAAGCTGTCATACCCTGCATCAGGAAGCAAACATACCATGGGAAAACCACCACACCAGAAGGGAAAATTAAATTAGCACCTGGAAGCCAAATACAATGGGAAAATTAAATTAGCATCTGGAAGCCAAAATACCACGGGAAAACCACTTTATCACAGAACTGTACCCTGGGAAAACTAAAATAGCATCATGAAAACACCACCTGTTGGCACAATTAGTAAAACCATCACACTTAGTCATCACATTTGATGAGTAAGAAGTTACACTGTAGTTTGTTGAAATACCTTGACATATAATAGGTTAGAGTATGTATCCATATTGTCCAGTCTGTAAGGGTCGTACTTCTGGAGACTCTCAAATGCACTGACAGCTTGGTCCACAGCTGTAAGATTAAAAACATGTCCACTTTGAAATTGAATTTATTCATGAATTGACTGGGGTTTCCTGCCATACTCAAGCGTTTGAAACCTATCCAACAGTGGTTTTTCTTTAGAGATAGGAAACCAAAGAGCCCACAGAAAACCACTGACCTATGTCAAGTAACTGGCAAACTTTCCCTCACAGGGCACCAACTCAGAACTGCACAGCTAATTCCACATGTATGTCAAATTAAGGGGAGGTAACTCCTGTAAATGATCATGTAAGACCAACTCAAACTTGAATATTCACGTATAAACTCCAGTATCATTTCAACACACAACAAATGACATTTGTCCAGACTAAAATTATTATAACCAAGTTTAATTCTTAATACACTTTTGAAGACTGGGCCGCCAGATCACAAAACAATATTAGGCTCAAAGTCAAAATTTAAAATCAATATAAAATTGTTATTTCTGATGTAACAAGGTCAAAGTATTGCTTGCTAACATATATTCTTTGTTAAGTTATTGAACAACAAATATCAGTTCAAATAACAGAAAGGGACATTTCAGATTTAATGATTAAGATTTTGACTTAAACATAAGATCACTTCGTGATCCCGGGGCTTGAACACAGAGAAACAAGTATTATACAGATGAAGCAAACTGGGCTTCTGTACTCACCCCTACGGTTGTGGAAAGCCAGAGCATTCTGTGCCATGATGTATGTACTTCTGTGAAAGCCATGACTACACAGTCTCATGTAGAGCTTAACAGCCTCATCGTTCATCTGTAACTCCAGGTAAAGGTGAGCCAGGAAGAACTGCTTCATCCAGTGGTCAGGCAGTACAAGCGAGGACATCTGAGAACAATAACATTAAACTTGACAGTACATTCCAATCATTCCAAAGGGTGTGCCTAAAAAAGGATATTCATTTCATCTCCCAAACTTGCCAAGTTAATGACAAGAGCCTAGTCTCAGCTGATCCATTTTGAACTAACTTAGTAAATTCCAAATTAAAGTCAAAAATTATCATACATAGTGTGCCTAAACTGAAATAACTAAAACCTTTTCCAACACTGATCTTACATCAGTTTGACCAAATTGAATCTAAACACAAACATCTTTCAAAAAAAAAAAAAAATGTCCACAAAAACAACACATAATACAGCATGCAGTACTGATATGTCATATAGCCATATAATTTGTTTATCTAATTGTTGTCTGATGCCATGCCCAAAATTTTCCATTTATACCATGGTGGTGAGTTTTACAGGTGGAGCAAACCAGAGTGCCTGTTACAGTAAAGCACAGAACTTTGCTAAGTTACCGACAAATTTTCTCATATAGACCTTAAACAGCATCTAATGAAGAGAGCTCTAGATTAAGCCATAACCATCCATATGAGGAAGCCCCAGTGACCGCACCATTTCCCTGTCCGTGATCAGACGTGTCATCTCCTGCCACGCCCCCCAGTGTAACGGCTCCTTCCTCACAGCCTCCACAAACACATCAATAGCTTCCTTCACAAAGTCCAGTTTCTTCAGCACTACCCCGTACCTGGCGGAACAAGACAAGAACTGTTACAGAAATCTGCAAATCTATATGCATTTATGATTACTATAACTTCCCTTGAAATTCATACAAGAAATGCGTTTACAGAGGTGAATAAAGGTAATGAAATCTTACTTTTCAGTGTGGAGCTGAATATTTTTCAGGCACCCCTAACACGACATGACATACTTTGTCTTCTGTTTAATGGTAAATGTGACAACATGAAAATTATAATGTTTAGTGAAAATACAAGTAAGGACAATGAACTATAATGAAGTTACATGCAATGGAAATAAATTATAATGTTTGGTGAAAATACAAGTAAATACAATGAATTATGATGTTTAGTGAAGTTACAAGTAAAGACAGAATCCATCGAGCTCCTTCTTCTTGTGTCTCTCAGACAGCTCTGACTGTAGCACCTTCAGGTTCCCATTCTCTATTTTCTTTGGTGGACCTGCAACAGTAAAACAAGGGGGAGAAATTATCATTAAATGGGGAATAACATGCATGTAAGGAGAGGTATACTTGAAGAACTACTTGGAGATTATGTTGTGCAGAAAAGCATCAACTAAGAAATAGGAGGAAAATCTCAATGTGAACAGAATGTAACCATGTAACATTTGGGAAGTATGTCAGAGGAACATTCCTGGGCCCGCTTGCAAAAAGAGATTCTTAGCTATAATCAACTGAGTTCACAACTGATCATAAAAGTAAGTCGAAGCGTTTGCACAAAGGGACTGTAAATTTTTGAAGTTATGATCGTGATCATAGGCCAACTTTGACTCGTACATAAAGGTGGCCTTTGTATATGGACAATGTACCAGTCAATAACTTTTCTTGCCTTAATTTTGAAAATTTATCAACAACATGTAAAAATATTCTTGTAACATCTTTTTGAGACAACTAAATGGCACATCTTCACAAACCGAGTGGAAAAGTACTAACAGTCTACTTAAGGTGAGCATTTGTCTTTAATGTTAATTTTGGGGCGACTGTAAATATTTACAACATTTTAACCCAACTGTAATTTGTGATTGTAAGTCACAACTAACTTAGCTTTTAATCCCTTCGTGCAAGAGGCACTTAATACTATAAGTGTGTCAAGTGTGAAGAATTATTAGCTGGTAAATACCGCTTACAGGGTAGTAGCTGGGCAAAACTACCATGACGTACATCTGGAGCTATGTACATGTACATACTCCTGTTGACCACATAGTGCCTTCACCAGAACCAAATCCTATTCCTCAGCCTTCTTTGCTATATGACCATCAACATAACAATCAGATAATCACCACACAAGACATTTGGCAATATTGGTAAGAATATGAACTCGTCAAATTTGTAATGCATCATCAGCATATTACTTACCGATGGAGTCGGGCCTGTTGTCTGTTTTCCTCTTCTCGTCAGCCAAGTAGCGGGAATACATGTAGAGAAAATAGACCTTCGGGTGAGAGCAATCTTGTATGAAATATGCAGCTCTGTCATACTCCTTGACATCAAAGTAACTTCTGGCTAATGTGTACTTCTCATAGTCTGCTCCAAGTGTCTGTATAATGAGACAAAGGTTCATACCTATAGTATCAATTCCAACAACATATCTGATATATGTGTGGGGTAACAGAACAGCTGTTTGGTCCCCCTATTGCCATGGTGACAAGTGGCAGATATCAGGGACTGAGCATTACGAACACCACCACATTCGTAGGGCAGTAGAGGATTTTTTAAAAAGTATTTGTGAAAGTTAAACACTTGTACGTGTACGGACCTTCCCATACATGACCAGAGAGGAAGCCAGTACAAGCTGTACTGCAATATTTATGGTATTCAACCTACAATGAATAATATCTTCTATGGCTTGATAGTTTGATGTGCATGTACTTGTAAAATATGGACATTAAAGAGTTAAATACAGATATGTTTAGTTTGCGTCAAATGTCCTATTAGGACACATATATGCCATATGACTGACCTGAGATTTTTGTATTATTTCTTGTATTTCTTTGTAATCAATTGTTTCACGCAACGCAAAGGCCATCTCCGCTGTCCTGTTAACAGACAAAAATATATAAACCTTATAGTCAACAATACATAATAATTATTACTTTATTTATTTACTCGATTGGTGTTTTATGACGACACTCAAGAGTATTTCACTTACACCGTTGGCCAGTGGCCAGCATTATGGTGGGAGGCAACCGAGCAGAGCCCTAGGGAAACCTACGACCATTCATAGACCTTCACATATATGACCGGAACGGAAGCCAGCATCAGCTGGACGTGAACTCAGAGTGACTGCAGCAGTGAGAGGCTTCAGAGTCACTGTGCTGCGCTGCCACACTAACCTCAAGAGCCCCAATAAATATTCAGAACACTTTTGCATGTCATAATCAGTATGAATTATTTTACGGCTACAAAGAATATAGTCAGGGGAATAACAAATCTTGTGAATCACCCCCTCACTGTCATTTACATTTTCAATTTGATGTTGATTTCTTAGGAAAGTTTACACTAATAACAATATGCCTAACTGTCATTTCATGAGTCCAGCGAGTTGCAGATATGAACGAGACAAGATGGGGTCTTTCGCAAACTAACGCAGCTAAAAGGCGAGATTTTATGGTACTTGCTAAACTGAATACAGATTTGGCTTTGACAGGTTTGTCCGCCAAAGGCGCAGTTAGCAGCTGCCGTAATATCATGTCTTTTAGCCCTGTTAGTTTGCTAGAGCCTCCACCTGTCTCGCCCAAAACCTGTGTGAACTTGCGAGACCCGTGAAATGCACACTCGGCTTATTGCTGTTACTTCTTCTTTTAGGCTCCAATCTTTCATCGCTCATCAGCAGATGAGCAAACGTGGGTGTCTCCACGTCCGTGAAGGTTTTTCTCGGAAACTAACATCTGCAACAACCTATAGATCTACAGCTAATGTAGACCTCTGGGAAAATAATGTTCTTGTTGTTGTTGTAAGAAACCAGAATTCTGCATTAATGTGAGCTTGTAGGGGCAAAGTCCTTTTCAAAATAAGAATTCACATCATCTACGATTAATTGCAGATATACCACTTTGCGCTGTGCATCAGGCCCCGCTGAGAACATTCTTGTTGAGCCTTGATCAAGTCTTTTTTCACCGCAATCAAATCCCAACTTGAAATGTCCGCCATGCTGGTTTCTTCCGGGGAGCAGTCATTGCTTGCAGTCCCTACACGTTGGCCAAGGTTTACTGCATGTTTATCTCAATTTTGAAGTTTGTTAAACAATACTTGTTTTCTTTATTCTCCAATGGCTGGGAATGTTGTATAATTAATAAATCAATAAATTACCTCAAAATGTACTACATGGAATTTTTCGAGGAAAACTTTTCCGTGTAAAAAGTGTGATTTTTCATTTTTTAGGCCTATTAGGCCTATGTCCAATTTTTTTTTTCAGTCTCAGTGAAGCAGCACGAGATAAAAGAGCGGTGGAAATCCGTCCTGCAACAAAGAGGCACATTACCTAAGGATTCCCACGTCGTCATATGACTGAAAAATTGTTGATTACGACGTTAAACTCCAAGCACTGACTCACTCACTTTTAAGTCATACTTTACTGGTCGAATTAACTGAGGATCTCAGTCTATATAATCTATATATAAACAAGATACAACGGATGGCGGACAAATGTTCACATTGTCAATATGAAAGAACCAAACTTGTATGAAAAGGTACCGGCGTGATCACGCACGCATCAATTGTAAGTCATTTTGGGCGCCAGAATCTTGGGACACGTCAGTTAAGTCTGGCTCCGCATAACTTAATTAAAAATCTGACATTGTTTTTTTTTCTTCAAATCATGTGCTGCATATAATTGTTAACTGTTTTATGGGATAACTGTGATATGGCACACCGATTTTGGTTTAGATTTAGTTTTAACTTTAAAGCACCGTAATGCATGTGACATGGATATAGGCCTGAATTTATCACCCTAAAACGACAAAAACCATGGCAACCAGATGAGCCGATGTTCTCACATATTTACCTCAAACCAGTAACACGTGCGGATACATATTCGACACTGCAAGATTTAGTCGAGACTGAGTCGAGATAAGGAGGACAACGTGACCTATTGACGAGATTCCAGCAAGACTCCACCGGAATTCACTCGAGAACCTAATCGAGATTTGATCGAGATTTGGCCGAGAAATAAATATGCAGGCGAGTATCGAGCGAGGGCGCGAGTGATCGACAAAGCGAGATTCGAATGCAGGCACAAAAGCTATACGATATTCTCGACCGAGTTTGGATGGAGTCTCTTTGGAATCTCGTCAGAATGTCACGTTGTCGCCCTAATCTAGAATGAATCTCGACTAGGCATAACTCTCGAATTGTCATTCAATTATCACTGTTTTTGGTTTAGGGGCAAGTGTGACGGAGAGATCATGGCCGCATCCGGCTTCCATGGAAAACAACTGATTACGTTTCTCGCAAGTTAAAAACCCCATAGAACTTTCTTGTTTTTTTCACATTTCACAATCCCCGTGATATTCTGATTAGATGTAACAATAACAGTTCACTTTAACATTGCCTCCTAATGAAAAACACAAATTTGCCAAATCTCTCCTACTTTTGGAAGGCCAATATAGAAAACGAACCACAGAGAAGCAAAAAGAATCAATGATTTTGCCTCACGACATATTTTCAGGGTAGGAAGTAGGTGAGTAACAACTCAGTATATCTTCTTTGTGGACAAATGCAAAATCTCCTCCTGAAATGTATGGGGGACTTCGTAATTAACAAGCGATGACATATCTGTTGTCTATATGTTACATGTTGAATATCGCCAAATACGAATTTAGGTTGTCTTGCAAATATCTGATAAACAGGATAAGATAATTTGGCCATGGGAGGAAGCCTTATGTTGTCTGCGTATACTGAGAATTCTTCCCAACGCACATAGAGTATGCCAGTATTATTTCTAAACAGTTGAGTAAACCACTGGACGTGTTGCCTGGGTCAGTTATGTTAAGACTATTATTGTTCAACGTTTGTTTCACTGTTACCACCCTTCAATATGCACATGGTAACAATGGTAACTTCAGCCGTCTACAAGAGAGGTTTTTAGTTGATGGTAACACAGTAACAGTGACCATAGACTCCCATCATGCCATCCATACAGTCAGCGACAAGTTTGTCAGCGTTACTCTTGACACTGGAAATCTCAAATATCATTTAAAGTATTTTCATTCAAGGTAAGGCTATATACCTTTACAGAGGATAATTCATATTTTGTTCATACCATTATTACATGTCCCTATTTTGAGTGATGAACTTGAGTGATGAAAGTCTGCGATTTTATGTGTATGTATGACAAACGTATATACTTGGGAAAGGAACATCTATAAGATCAACAATTATTCAGTTGTGTTTGTTATAAATGGTTTACCAAGCTTTCGTATGGTCGTCATTCCGATGTATATTAATGACATCATAAACACTTTTCTCCAAACAGAGTTGTTTTGACTATCAAGTTGTATCACTTGACGTCACCACAGCAACGGTATTCCGCGGTATTTTTCATGTGAAAAAACAATTTCCGCCTAAAAAATAATTTCCGCCTAAAAATAATTTCCTCATAAAAATGATTTCTTATGTAAAAAACGGACTCCTATTGTGAAACAGAATTTTCTTCTCTACAAAGTAAACCGAGCTGATAAAACAGTTTGATAAGCCGCCTTACTAGCAAGTATAATACAAAACTGCCAAGAAATTCAAATCTAATTGCATGGCACTAATAAGCCACGGTACATTGAGGCTGGCTATGATCTGAACTACCCAGCTTATTCTATGAACAGTGACCAAAACGGTGGTCAAAATTGTAACATGTAATATACAGTTTTCATATATCGAAAGTACTAAGATTTTGTGTCACATTTTCAAAGGGTTAATTTCTATCGTTTCCAGCCTAAAGAAGATACGCAACCTTGCAAAAGGCCTGGCTCCGGCGTACTTCCGTGTAGGAGGGACGTCCGCAGACAGGCTCAGCTTTAAATCAGGGCCGTCGACAGACATCATAATGGACGGTCAGTGTTGGGTTTTGGCATGATAACAACACTACAACCATACTGTGTGTTTCAGTACATAGGACTTAATTATCAAACAGGGGGAATAATTTAAACATGTGTTTTCATGCATTGTATGACGTATATGCTTTAATTCTTACTGAAACATGGAGCACGAGTTGATTTAACTTTTGTTTTTTTATTCATTCATTGCATTGTTTATTTATTTATTTGACTGGTGTTTTACGCCATACCGGTACTCAAAAATATTTCACTTATACGACGGCGGTCAGCATTATGGTGGGAGGAAACCGGGCAGAGCCAAGGGGGAAACCCACAACCATCCGCAGGTTTTTGCCAGACCTTCCCATGTACGACAGGAAAGGAAGACAGCTTTAGCTGGACTTGAACTCACAGCGACCGCATTGGTGAGATGCTCCTGGGTCATTACACATTCAGCGCCTTAGTCTGCCCACCTGTCCGTCTAAGCAGCCAATTTCAGGAAACGTGAACTACACATGCATTTAAGCAATGGGAAGAACTCTGTTCATTTACTGTGACCTAAATCAATTTTGAGTCAAGTTTATGGATTGAATATATTATATATGTCTTGCATATAGGCAAGATATCGTTTGAACTCTGTGAGACAATGCTAAGTAAGAGAGGGTTCCTTAATTTCTGACGAAAAAATGTACTCTTGGGTGACAATCGAAAATGTGGAGAACAAACATAGGACGTGCACCTCGAGGCCTAATTATATTCCTTGGCAATCCAAAGTACATGAACAAGGTCAACTGCATAATTCTGCGTAATAATCTACCGTTGACTTCCTGGCCAGAAAGGGAATTTTTTTACATTGTAGCTGGAGAGCTGGACACTCTTTACCATTTCGCCAGAGATGTTGGCTGGGACATGATCTTTGATATGAATCTGCTTCAACGCCATAATGGAGAATGGGACTCCAGTAATGCCGAATCACTGATGAAGTATGCCGCCAGCAAAGGATACAGGTTCCATCTAGAGTTAGGGAATGGTAAGTACAATGTTTTTTTTTTTCAGTTTAATTCATCAAGAGTGGTTACTGGTACTTCCTTGGCTTGACGGTACCGGCATAACGGGATAGGCCAAATGTTGTGAGTATGTGACTGGATGGGGAAGTAAATTGATGTCCTGGGCATTGCTTTTCTAGTGAGGCAGCATTATCAATATGTTGGCCTTAGCACTGGCTCGCTACAAGTAGACACCGTCGGCATATAACCCAAATAATAATAACAATGAAGCGGAGGTATCATCACGTAAAAATGTTTAGCAAACTTTCAGTGAACTTGCCGGGATCTATTGTGAGGGATGGATTTGTCAAGTGGATGGAAAGCTTGTGAAATCTTCTACATGTACGTGATAATGCCTCGACTAAATTATTATTATTGCTGAACCCACGAGCCTAAAGCAATATATAACCAAAATAATGTTGAAAACGTGATCAAACGCCGAGACCAACAAATAATTCGACTATATAAAAATGTGCACACCATGTGATGAACTGTTTACTATTACTGATACTGAATCTCATAAGGGAAATGTGTAGCGATCAACACTGGAATTTATGTAACCGAAATGAGAAACGGAGATGGTTTAACATGTAATGCGGTTTATCGGCGTTTGGCATGCCAAATAAAGCCACTCCAGGGGATGTGCATGCTGTACTCATGGCTGCAGACGGGTTGACGGGTCCATCAATCTGTCGCCATTATATATCATTCGCATGCTTAGGAGAGCTTCATTTCTCCTAATGTTTAACCGGAATTATCTATGCTTGACCCCTGATACATGTATTCGTGATATATTTGGGATAAAAATGTATATTTATGTGTAGAAATCATTGTTATTTATTACCACAGAAAATAAATATACACAAACAGCTTGTTTCTATTTATTGTTTCTTCTGTAGAGCCCAATTTATATGAACGTAGAAACGTACACCTGGACCCCGCCCAGATTGGCCGTGACTATGGCAAACTAAAACACCTTATGAATTCTATACACCCTTTTAACGAAATGATGCTGGTGGGTCCGGCTTTGACAGGGAGTTTTCATGTGGACTACTGTGAAAAGTGAGTATATTCCTACCGTATATAGGTGGGTGACATTATTTATGTTAAACAATGTATTGCATATTTCAGATCAGAGACATGTATACACAAAGAACTGTAACTCTTTTGTCGAAAACAACAAAAAACAAAATATGTATTTCAGCTGCGCTTTGATTTCCACTGTTTATGTATTTAACGTGGCGATCTACTTCAACTGGATGAATGTACGGCCTAGCCCGGGGTTAAGCGGAATTAGACACAACTATGAAGCAGAGCGCCCGATATTCTGGACGCTCTGTCCATATTGAATCACAAGAGAATTATGCTTATTGTAAAACTTAAGAAACCTAGACTGTTCGATGGAATAACCTTGATCTAATCCCAAACAATACACAGGATCTAACAAAGTCAGAGAGTGAGTCACGTTCTGCAAGACTAATAAGTTCCTGAGAGATGTATATCTGTATTTTTTGTTATTTAAGGTTCCTATCAACAGGGTCGACTTATATCGACGCCATGACAGTGCATCAGTAAGTATCATCTTATGTTTAAGCTCCCACCTTAATACTGGCCACCCTCCTATAAGTGAAACATTCATGAGTATATGGCGTAAAATATCAACCAAATAAATAAATAACGTCAAACGGTTGTTTTTGATGCGTTTATCACATTTTAATGTGTCCACTTTTCCCATCACAGTTATTACATGGACGGTTCGAAAGCTAAGGAGAGTAACTTCTTGAATCCCAGCACCTTGGATAATTTCAAACACTTGATCGATCACTCCAAGGAAGCCTTATCCAAAGCATCAAAGGGAACACACACGACCTGGGTACTGGAGACGAGTTCGGCTTATGGAGGAGGAGCTCACGTGCTCTCAGAATCCTTTCTCGCTGGCTTCACGTACGTGGTCAGTTCAAAGAAATCCATGCAATACACACTAGTTTAGTTTGGAAAATGAAAGTATGCTGTTTAATGCATAGGTCACCTTATACTTAGGTTTACCTTTTAATCTCTATGACATAGGAGGTACAGATTCAGATACCGACCATGTGCTGGGCATTTGTAGATTCCCCGGTTCAGATGAGCTTTTCGTAGGGCCTTGGTGGACTTTTCCGCTGAATAACGTTCATTGTAGACCAGTTGTCTTCCACCAGTATGGAGTGTATATATGTACGTCGCACTTGGCAAAACCTTTCAGTAAATGGCCAAAGGTCAGTGGTTTACCCCAGGTAGTCCGATGTATACTCCGCCCCTAAAGTGCGGAGTAAAAAAAAAACAAATATATAAACATTATGCTTTGTTTAAGATATGTTTTGCACATTTTTAACTCTCTTGTAAAAATGTTTTCGACTTTGTCATTTTTCTTTGGAAACCAAAGACTTTAATATACATGACTGGGATTTCACACAGGATTGTTTTCTTGAAGCCAACTCCTCCCTTCTTGTTTGTAGAGAACTCTCTGTCTCTTGATTATTATAGGTGGCTGGACAAACTCGGCATGGCCGCTGCCAATGGTATCCCTGTTGTTGCCAGGCAGAGCTTTGTGGGCGGTCACTACTCTCTTGTGGAGGATGATAACCCGTTACCAGTAAGACACAGGGACATGTGCCGATACAGGAAAACACACGAGAGATAAATGTGGTTATAAAAATGTATGGAGTAAAATGTTAACCATATCCACTCTGTCTATAAATAGGTTCATTTGAATAGTAAAATGTGAACCATATCCACTCTGTCTATAAATAGGTTCATCTGAACAGTAAAATGTTAACCATATCCACTCTGTCTATAAATAGGTTCATTTGAATAGTAAAATGTGAAAATGTAGAAATTCTTGTAGTCAGTTATCAAACACATATTTTCGCACTCGAACTGATAATTTTTAAACTGATCAATATGGCCATTTAGAAGCATAGTATATCCGTCTTGATAAATGTGTTTGGAAATCTGTAGGAAATTCTTGGGTGAAAAATGTGATAGACGCCAGTCTTCCGGTTTGATTGACTGATTGATTGATTGCAAGCCACCGTGCTTTTGTCAGTAGATGTTATAAATTAAATTTACATGCTCATAACAAACAGGCACGCTGCCTTATAAATTTCGTGTTTTGCTAAATACATTTTATTCTGTTATATTCTGTTGTCCTCCCGTAAAAAAACAATTTGTTGGAATTTCTCTATCAGGATTACTGGCTGACATTACTGTACAAACGTCTGGTTGGTCGGAAAGTTCTCAAGGTCACCTCTAGCGAACATAATCGTCACTTCCGGATCTACGCCCATTGTTCCAGGGAGTAAGTCTGCTACACAAAAGATTTTGTTTTAACCACATACTACATTCTGCCAGCCTCCTCTACATTAAAGGCTGTTGCTAAACTTTGGAGATTTCAGTGTTGGACTTCGAGCTGTTCTTGGAAGACAAAAGTTTATTGCTGTTTTGAAAGCATAAACCTGAGATGCTCCGTAGGTTTTCCCACAAGTTGATAATATATTTATCCCGCTGATTATTTCCATGCAGTGCACACATTCTGTGTCATTATAATTCTTGCTTTTGTGTGTTTTGGTCTTGAAACAAGAAAACAAGTTTAAAAATAAGTAGAAAACGTTTCTGATTCACCGATAGTGCGTTGTTAAAATATTTACCTTTTGTATTGACTTGTTTTTAAGACATTTTGTTTTATATACCTTTCCCCGTTAACATTTGTTAGTATATCTAATTATTTTCTAGTTCAGGACACCCTCGCAGCGTCACGTTTTACTTCCAAAACATGCTGAGTTCCGAAGTGAAGCTAAACATGAAGGAGTACACCAGTCACTATTATGAGCTGTACATCCTGACAGCTGGCGGAGACGGGTCTTTGACATCCAAGTGAGTACCGGTACCTGAACACATCTATCTTACAGGATACATGAAAATGAACTATAAAACAAAGATTATTTTTCCATATCGAATGAAGAAAATTATGCCGCGGAATTTTTGTTAAAAAAATTTCTTGGGGGATTTCTATACCTGTTAATAACCCCTCTATGTTATGCATATTTTCTGTCAATGGACGGATTTTTCAGAAACTACATCATCGTTGATCACCGTTATTCACCGCGTATGTGTGATCCTTTGGCAACTATTAAACTACAGTCGCTGCTATTAACGCGTGTTAAATAACTAACGGTATGTAAAACAACAAGACGCGTGCGAAATCTGTTTTCAAAGAATAACACTGTAATAACATAACATTATGCTACCCTTTGGTAAATGTTTGTCATTTTTCCCAGGACCGTGAAGTTGAATGGCCATGAACTGCATATGAACGGTGATTCCCTGCCTACCCTCTCACCGGTAACCGACAGAGTCTGGCCTGTGAAGGTTCCCGGCCACTCGTTCGGGTTCCTGGTCTCACCCCACGCCGACGCATCCGCATGTCCATGAGGCAAAGTTAGCACTTAGCACTCATGCGCATGAGGCAGTTAGACATTCGATGAAAAGACAGGGCAAGGTACTGTTAATATGTGGAGACTAAATGAGGGTAAATGTAGCATTTATTGTTGTCTTTGAGTTCTGTTCACGTTTATCCTTGAGGTACGATTTCATAATCACGAAGAAATGACAACATTTGATTTATTTGATTTAATAATATAACACTCAGTAATATTTAAGTTTGGCCAATATTATGGTTGGAGGACACCGTGCAGAGCCCGGGGGAAACCCGCGTCAATCTGCAGGTTGACAACATTTGAACATCTTTGGCTCATAATGATTTTGTAAATCTGTATTATCCGATAAATCGTGCTCCAAACATGAGATATTAAGGAACGGCATCGACAATATGGATAGAGCATACTATATTAGATTCCAGTCGCTATGTATGACCGCTGTGTATGAGGCTTACCACTGACGTGCCATCAAAATCACGTCAAGGGAAGTGGTAAAAACTTCGCAAACAGAACAGAGCATGCCACACATTTATGGCTATCTATTTTGATACGACCCGAATAAAGGGTATGGATATTTATGATTTGGTTATCTACACAATTTATTTGAGTGTTTATTCGATGAGTATTTTGCAGCCTATATAGCCAAGAATGGTGATCACTTGCATGGCCGTTTATGGGTATGTCATGGTTATGGGTAGAGAAAACAGTACAGAGCCAAAACAGACATTCCTATACCAGTTTTCAACCAAGGTCAATAATGGCAAAGCCAATTTCCAAAGCACCGTTCAACACAAACCAGCAAATAACTTTGAAAGTGTATGAGGTATAAAATTAAGACGGAGAAGCAGTCAGCAGTTTTCAATGGTGTTGGAAAGACACAAGGAATCTTTTAGGCGAATGGCTGAAATCAGTATCCAAATCGTGTACCATGCTTATCTATGTTTGTTGTCAACAATCAAACTATGTATCTCAGTTACGCTTTGTATGAATGCTTATGGCTCAACTCCACATCGACAATATTTCATATCGTGGCAACAGTTGCGCTATTATTGCAACTGTTCATGTATCCAACGTGGCGATCTTAATCAGCACAACGAATATATGGCAGAGCTCGATAGATTCCACTGCATCTCGCCGGAATCTTGGCGCACTGTCGGGAGCAGGATTCGAATCTGCTATCCAATCAATTAGGTATAATATTGTGCATCCAATTCGTAACACCCTCTCAGAGTATGTGTCTTATATACGTGTGTATGTATATGTAAGGCTAGCAGTATTGGAGCGTAAAGATGAGACACAACTGGCTTGTTTAACTCTCAGATCAGCGATAGGCCTTAGTCAAGACGAAACAAAGAAACTTCTCAGGGCGGACGCGTTAACAGTAGCGTCCGTGATGCCGAGCCGTCCATGTATGTCTCACTCCTCGGAAATATGCACACAAAGTCATTTTCAGGGTAAACTGTAAACTGAAGAAGGATTCGTAATAAACAAGAATTTGCCAGCTCTCTCCTGCTTTTGGAAGACGTCAATATATAAAGTGTAAAGGTATCACTATCAGAGAGGAAACACTGTGAAAAAATAGCTTGTTCAACTCCCAGGCAGTGATTGCCCTCAAACAAGATTAATCAATGAAACACAAACACTCTTCAGATAAATTCAATAGGTCTACATATAATTAAACAATCTGAACCAAATAGTTCAACTTATATACAGTAGCCGTATACAAAACATTGTCACATTTGCAGCAGACACATTTCCCGTCCAAATACATGAATCCCAATGACAAATGTCAACTCACAGAATCAGGTAAACCTAGGCAATGGTTCTCGTGTATTCCTCAAATGAAAGATAAAATGGCATATAGGTGACAACGGATTGTACACATGGCACACCGACGATGGTTTGTATCAAACCTGTCCGCCAGCCATAAAGTGCTAGGCTTATGTGTGGTCTAAGAATAATTTCTAGCATCTCTCAGATAACAGACTTTCAGTTAAATTTAACACGTTATTTTTTTTTTTAGAGTACTAGAATCCTCTAGTTTCGATGGACCTAAACGATAAACATGTTTACTAAAATTCATAGTTGATTCTCGGAATCAGGACCTATTTACTATACAGAGAAATTATATATACACTGACAGTGAGCATCCAGAAAGATCGCTTGGGAAGACGTTAAACTGTAAACAAACCCAGACCTAGGTCAAACGCCGACCTGGTTAGCCTCAAGATGTATAACATTTGGGGCCACAACAATAGCGAACCATACAGACGAAAAAAGGAATCAATAATTTTGCCCCATGATATAATTTCTGAGTAGAAAGTAGGTACTAGCAATCTCAAACGTCACTTAAAAGATTTCCATTCAAGTAGAGCTACCGGTATACGCATAATAGATTTTTATTTTATTTATGTATTATGCATACTTCGATCATCCATTCCTTCATTTAAACATGAATGTTTACAGTATAATAATGTTATACTATAGCATCGATTGTCCAAATCACAGACATACCTGGTTTTCATGTTACAGGCGCTGTTATGATCATTCATGGCAAATGACTTTAACTGGTAAAGAAACATCTGCGTAACATCTTTAATTATTCATTTTTTTTTTCAGAAAGGGGTTACCAAATTTAACTTCGCACTTTTTGCAATGTTATGTAATTAATTGGCCAAATTATTTGTTTGGATCGAGAGGGCGGTGAGAGCGCAAATTCGCTTGAAGTGCTGAGCTGCTAAACAAACCGTCTATATGTGGGAATAAGTTTTTACTCTCATTGTTCTGAAGATGAGGCACTAATAAATTGCTACTAACATTACCGCACGTTTCTTACCTAATTCTGCATAAACCATGGTGTCAGCCAGTTGCCACTTTTAGGCATTTACATGAATACATAGAATAAAACTCTAACTGAGCTAAACTGACGAGACCGCATTTAATCGGTTACGTATTACCATTACCAACTATCAGTGTCGTCGCTGCTCTAGTTTTAATCTCTATGCCGTATTTACGCGCCGAAACAGGCATTGGTATACCAGCCGTCAAGCTAGTCTTCTGTTTTATATTTAGATAGGTAAAATAACCTAATGGATTTGGTTAGGAAAAGTATCAGCCAGTTGTTCTGTATACAGAGGCCAAACAGCCCACATGTGCATTTATATACATATACAGGCTAACACGAGGCTAACAGGTGAGCCTGTTCGGTTTGATGAACATTATGGAAAACAAATAAGATTTTAAATCTACACAATGATTTACGTTTAGAAGGGAAATGATTATTACGTTGTAGCTGGGCAGCTAGACACTACTGTATCGACAGAGATGTGATCTTTGATCTGAACCTACTTCATGGCCATAACGGATAATGGGACTCCATTAATACCGAGATC
Organism: Liolophura sinensis; assembly: GCF_032854445.1. NCBI lineage: Eukaryota > Metazoa > Mollusca > Polyplacophora > Chitonida > Chitonidae > Liolophura > Liolophura sinensis. The sequence continues at coordinate 28,809,033 of NC_088300.1, forward strand.
CCGAAATTTATCTCTACAAGGCTGATACGTCTCTGGTTTGGTGTATCCTGGGGGCCTTCGTGGTCGAGTGTTAACACATTAGCGCGGCATAATGACCCCGGAATCTCTCACTAATGCGGTCGCTGGGAGTTGAAGTCCATCTCATGCTGGCTTGCTCTTCGGCCGTACGTGGGAAGGTCTCAGCAACCTGCGGATGGTCGTGGGATTCACTACGCCTCTGCCAGTTTTTCTACCACCATAATGCTCACCGCCGTCGTATAAGTGAAATATTCTTGAGGGCGGCGTAAAACACCAATCATTAGCTTATGTTGCCAAGACATAATGTCCAGTGGTCAATAGCGATACAAGTCGCGATCTGCATCTACTGACAGGTGTTTAGGCGTGCTCAAGTTTCAAGGTGTATAAGGAACTAGAAACATTTACCGGCCCGGATAGCACAGTTGGTAGAACGTCCGCTTCGGCAGCGCTAGATCCAGGATCAATCCTGGTTCGGGTCATACCTATTTCCTTAAAAGCATGAAGGGGATAGTGCAACTGCTGGTTGACCCGTATCAGTAAAATGGCTCTGGCGGGCCGGCTTACTTGTCTTCGGTAAGTCGTCTCAATGAAGGAGCACTAGATAAAAGAGCGGTGGAAATCCGTCCTGCAACAAGGAGGCACATTACATACGCCCTAAGGATTCCTTCGTCGTCATATGACTGCAAAAATTGTTGAGCACGACGATAAACCCCAAGCACTCGCAATCACTAAAAGCACTTCGTCTTCCTTGCTTGGAACATTGTTTTTGGTTGACATCAAATTTCACATTGATTTATGAAAGTTGCATGTATAATTAGATATTAAAAAAATGCCGTATATAGTAAATCGTTAAGCGAGAATTAATTCTTCAGTTATTAATTAGTCCTTGGACGATTTGACCAACAATCCTTGGGCGATTTGCAGCACGGCGTATACAAGATCAAAATTAAGTATCACAGCAAAGACACCAGACACGACACTTCACCTAGTCATATTATACTGACACCGAGCCAACCAGTCCTGTTTCCTTGCTCTAACCTCTCAGTGCCTCGCAACAACAAATACCATTTTGTAAGCCTTTGGTATGACTTGACCCCGGTTTGATCCCGTCTCCCGACGTTCTAACAATTTGTCCAGTATGCATGTATCTTCTGTCATACGTGCTGTAACCGAAGACAATCAGTGTAATGCTACGATATCTGTGGTCGCTATCTCATAGCACCAGATATCTGCTGTGGGAAATTCAACGTGTGTTCTTCAACACTGGAAATCTCTGAGTTGTTCACACGGGGATCTGTTGAATCACAACTTTGAGTGAAATGTTGACAATAGCTTTTAGACTATTCATCCTGCTTGCCAGCATCTTGTACAATGTACATGGCAATGTTTATAACGCTAGCCATTTACAGGAGAGATTTCTAGTTGATGGCAATACCATAACTGTGACTATTGATTCTCACCATGCCATCCACACGGTCAGTGACAAATTTGTTAGCATTACTCTTGATTCCTGGGAACTCAAATATAACCTAAAGTTTTTCCATTTAAGGTAAGCTATTTTCTCATCTTTGATGGTCACGTTTGCATTTTCTAAAATTTTGAATACATCTAATTGTTCCTGGCATAGAGGTGTAGAGTTTTACTCAACAATCGTGGTAGGCCCTTTGGACTTTTGTACTATGAGGGATGTTGAATATCAAAAATACTGTATTTGGAGGATTATATGTAATTGAGATCATTGAGCCAACTGGTTTCACAGTGTTGGACAAAATCTTACATCAAGCCCCGCGATTTTTGTTCAGATCCAAAGGTGAAAAGAATTATTAAATTTGCCAAAATATACAAAATAAATTTGGAAAGAGAACCCAGACACCGGTTATATGGGTCATAAAGCCCACAATATAATTCAACATTCGAATTCAAATTTCTAAGTATTTATACGCATAGTTTTTGGCTGTTCTTGTGATGAAACTTAATTCAATTTTTATCTTTCTGTCACTTTAATCTCTGGTAGCCTTATGATCTGACAGTAATATGTCTTCAGAGTTTGACTTCAGGAAAATCTATTTTCAAAAAATAGATTGTAGTCTCTATTCACAGGGAGAGGATTGTAGGCTTTATTAAAACTTGATGTTGTTTTGACTGGATGTGGTCCCGCCGTAATAAAACAAATTTCTCTCCACGTACGCCTAACATTTGTAACTTCAAACTCCAAAAAATATCTGAACTCCATCTGAAAACATTACCATGGACGTCCAACATATGAATGTGTAGAGTTTTTACAGTACATGTCAATGACGAAAAGGCAATACTCGCAGTGACCATGAGTGATTTAACAGATAGTTGAATATAGGTTATATATAAGTTAAAAGAAACGAATTATACTACCCTTCGCTGAAAACTTGGACAACCTTGGCCGTGGGAGTAGCGCCTTCTGTTCCGTTCACAGCGGAATTTCTCATGATTCTGAAAAAATAAATTACTTGTATTTCTACACGAGACAGTTAACAGTACCACAGACCGGAGTGCACTGGCAGAATGATAAGGCTATTACTGTTCAGTGTTTGTTTCACAGTTACCACCTTTCAATATGCATATGGTAACAATGGTAACTTCAGCCGTCTATATGAGAGATTTTTAGTTGATGGTAACACAGTGACAGTGACCATAGACTCCCATCATGCCATCCACACGGTCAGTGACAAATTTGTCAGCCTTACTCTCGATTCCAGCCAGCTCAAATATGGTTTGAGACATTTCCATTCCGGGTAAGGTTATAATCCAACAATTGCGATTTTTTCATGATCACCTCAGTAAAGGAAGGTCATGTTATTGCTCGCGCTTATTCGCCCGCATTTGTCCCTTTATTTGTCTCTGTGTATATAGACGGTTTTAGATGAAATTTGGTACACAGCTTTGGAACATCAGTCCACCACATGTTGATAGTAATTCTAGAATTTTTCAGTGTTTTTTTTTACTCATTGCGATACGCCACACAAAACCAGAGTATTGTCTCTTTGCCTGTAGTGATGGGATTAAGGTGTGGTGGAGGTCTGCGCTTCGTTTATGCTGTAACATCTAATATTTTTTGTTTATACATATTCATTTTTTAATGTTTGTTTTTCCCCTATCGTGTCCAGCCTAAAGAAGATACGTAACCTTGCCAAAGGTCTGGCTCCAGCGTATCTCCGTGTAGGGGGAACGGCCGCAGACTCCCTGAGCTTTAAATCAGGGCCATCAACAGACTTCATAATGGACGGTCAGTAGGCTACAAGTGCCATTATAAGAACAACCGACCCGTGTTGTCAGTTTTAGTGCGTGGCGAATTTATGGGTCAGATTAAATATTTTGAAAATGTCTGCCTGTCTATACATAAGTCTCTTTCGACTCCTAGATTCATTTATCCTTACTAAATTAACTTGTCTTTTGATCTTACATTTTTTTTTACCGCTGTACTGTTGCCATTTTTGGACATTCATGGCATGAGTGTCTCTTCTGTAGGAACACGCTCCGTGTTGATGGCAATCGAACAGACAATAAAATTCACGAAACTGTTCCTTTTGAGAATCCGATTCGTGTTGATGGTAGTCTAAGAGAAAATTCACGGCATGGCACTGTTCCTTCCATTGGAACCTATTCGTATTGATGAAATTCATCTGGTTCGTGTTGATGGTAATCGAAGAGGCACTCTTCCTTCTGTAAGAACCCACTTTGTGTTGATAAGAGTCAAAGAGACCGTGAAGGGCGTGGCAATGTTCCTTCCCTGGGAACCCCTTTGGATTGATCACAACCTAAGAGATAGTAGAAAACATGACACTTACCCGTACACTTTGTCATAAAAGAAATGATCACGTCAAAAATATATCAGTACTACGTAAGGTCTACAGAACATGATACTATATCGGATAATAAGTAAAGGGAATCTCCATTACACTGTAGAGCGGGAGCTGGACACCCTGTATCATTTCGCAAGAGATGTTGGCTGGGACATGATCTTTGACCTCAATCTGCTTCACCGTCATCACGGAGAATGGGACTCTACTAATGCCGAATCACTGATGAAGTACGCCGCCAGCAAAGGATACAGGTTCCATCTGGAGTTAGGAAATGGTAAGTAGAACCATTCTACCATTACTTTTATTATTTCACTTTAGGAACAAAACTAGAGGTGGGATCAACCCCCTCTCCGCCACCTCATTTGCCCATGAAATTAATGAAAAACAAAAGACATGTAATGAAGCCATCAGCCCAACTATTTGTGAGGTCAAGGAATATGTTTATAGACGTGTAGCAGTTTCTCTTTCGCTTTGTTTAGCTCAAAAAATCCATTGTGGCCTCAAGTCCTGCGGTAACTAGGCTTCGAGTGACGTAGTTACGAGAGTTCTCTCTTGGTGCGCAAAGCGAAGTTGAACCCAATGTTTGCCTGTACGCTTAACACTGCTCACAAGGACATTGGTAGCGCAGCGTAATGACCCAGGAGGCTCTCACCAATGCAGTCTCTGTGAGTTCAAGTCCAGCTCATGCTGGCTTCCTCTCCGGCCGTTCGTGTGAAGGTCTGTCAGCATCCTGCTGATTATCGTGGGTTTCCCCCGGGCTCTGTCCGGTCTCAACCCATCATAATGCTGGTTGCCGTCGTACAAGTGAAATATTCTTGAGTACGGCGTAAAACACTAATCAAACAAATAAATAAATAAGAAAGGACATTGACACACTTGGTGTGCAAAGTGAAGTTGAACATAATGTTTGCATGTGCACTTATCACTGTTCACAAGAGTGCTGGCATTCTTGGTGCGCAAAGCGAGGTTGAACCCAATGTTTGCCTGTACGCTTAACACTGCTCGCAAGGGAATTGGCACTCTTGGTGCAAGGTTGAACCCAGTGTTCGCCATAGATGATTATCCAACTTAGGTAATCACCGGACCAAACTGGCAGTTGGGGACCTTTTCCCTACCATTGTTCTCGTGCAATTCATGGGGATTACGGTATCACTTTGATGAGAAATCTTCATAGTGAAAACAGGAATGAACATTGGACGCTGTTAGTTTGTCTCACCATAAAGAATAAGTGTCTTCATATGTTGTTCTTTTTATTACTATTTCTTTCAATTAGAACCGAATTTATACGAACGTAGAGGCATTCACGTGGACCCAGCCCAGATAGGCCGTGACTATGGCAAACTTAAGCATCTGATGAATTCTATCCACCCTTTTAACGAAATGATGCTGGTAGGTCCGGCTTTCACAGGCAGTTTTCATGTGGACTACGCTGAGAAGTGAGTACTGAATACATGAAGAGTGAGTACATCTGTAGTATAGTAGTGGGTAATGTAGGGCTATACCTCCATCAGGACTAAAATTTCAAAAATCATTGCAGCAGGTGAAATATAGAAACTCAGTAGTCTGTGCATGAATTATGTAAGTGAAAAAGGTATTGATGATAGAAATATTGTTTATTGATGTTATATCATTTTTGGATCGTATATTTGAAACAACATTCGTATACAAATTACAATCTGTTGGTTATGAAAATCCCTTTTCGTCCACTGTGAGATCCCGTATAAATTTAGTGTATATTGCTTTGTGGAACTAGACAGAAAATGATCATAGAATTGTAAAGCTTTGGTCGAAAATAGGCATGGTATAATAAAATAAAAAGATATTTTTGAATTCAAGCTATTAAATATTTGGAGCAATTAGCCACTAATATACTTGGGAAATGACCTGTATTTCGTTTTTGTTTCAGGTTTCTGTCAACAGGGTCGACTTATATCGACGCCATGACAGTGCATCAGTAAGAACATACAGATTTGTTTCCCACCCAAAATTAGTTAGTAAAATGGAAAAGTATAATAGATATCGACTCATTACGCCACCTGTCGTTATTAATGAAAGGGTCATCTTTTATTTTCCCACGAAAAATTAGTTGGTAAAATGGAAAAGTAAAATAGATATTGACTTTTTACACCACCAATCGTTATTAGCGAAATGGTAATCTTTACAATTATTTGGGCACCGGATGTTTTCGCATGCATTTTGGCGGCTTATCCCCATTCTCCATAGGTATTACATGGACGGATCGAAAGCGAAGGCGGAAGATTTCTTGAATCCGGACATCCTGGATAATTTCAAGCGTTTGGCCATTCATCGGTCTCAGGAAGCCTTATCCAAGCATTCAAAAGGAACAAAGACTACCTGGGTGCTAGAGACGAGTTCAGCCTACGGGGGAGGCGCCCCAGTGCTCTCAGAATCCTTTATCGCCGGCTTCACGTACGTGGCGCTCAAACCAAACTACATCAGTGTCTCATCAATGAAATCAGTTAAACGATAACGAGTTTTCATTGATTATATCACTTCATTTAGCTCAGGGTTTGTTTTGTTGTACATCTACGGTCTAATAATTCTCATGACCAAAAAGTCTGCATACAAAATTTGTCCAATCGCCACCACACACACCATAAAAAGAACAGTTTTATCGTTTTGGGGGATATACACAGGTTTCTGGATGTAGTATAGTGCTGAAAACAGGTTGAGACCACTCCGCGACTTTAAAATTTTCAGCACTCCAGTATCTGTGCTAACATTTGTGCTGTAAATCCCCCAAAACGATATGTTAAAGTGTTCCTTAAACTACTTTCTAAATGATATTCACCAATCCGACACGACAAAAACGATGTGATGGGATGATAACAACATTTTGAGTGACTCTAAACGAGCGGTGATTAAAATATTGCCTTAAACATCACTGAAATTTATTTTCTTTTACCTAATTCTGTGTAAGTGATGGAGTTAGGGAATTTTTTCTGCGATTTAAGCATTTACATTAACGGTTAGAATAAAATCCTAATCTGACAAGAGTCCGGATTTCACCGGTTCCGTGTGACCATTTGCCAACTATCACACTGTCCTCACGGCTCTGGTTTTACCCTCCTTGTTGTAGTCTTGTATATTCCTACCTGGTCAGTTTGGTCAACCGAATGGTTTCCACTGGCTCCTTTTCTGAGAAATTTGTTTTCTATTTCTTTAAGGTGGTTGGACGAACTCGGCATGGCTGCTGCCAATGGTATCCCTGTTGTTGCCAGACAAAACTTTGTGGGAGCACATTATTCTCTTGTTGCAAATGATAACCCATTGCCAGTAAGACATCAGATGTGCAATTGTTGCAAATGATAACCCATTGCCAGTAAAACATCAGATGTGCAATTGTTGCAAATGATAACCCATTGCCAGTAAGACATCAGATGTGCCATTTGAAGAATATCCATTAGTGTGGTCATAGAAATTCTAGTTGTATTTAAATATGAGTGTTGTGCACAATGATACATGTGGTACAGCAAGTTCTTGCCGAAAGGTAAGCCTGTGACGAACATTCACGATGATAAACGCGATCATCGGAATTCTTGTGGAAGAATTTGAAGGCTGTCCATGCTGATAAATACGGTAGTGGAAACAGTTGAGGAAAAATATGAAAAATGTCAACAATGGTAAATGTGTAGTAAAAAGCGATTTATTTATTTATTTGATTGATGTTTTCCGCCATACTCAAGACTATTTCACTTATACGCTGGTGGCCAGCATTATGGTTGGAGGAGCCGGTAAAATGTGAAGATTTTCTACACATATAAACATGGTAACAAAAGTTATTTTGGTAAAACGAGAAGGGTACCCACAGTTCTAAATGAAGTTGTGGAGTGCGTGAGTGCTTGGGGTGTAACGTCGTACTCAACAATTTTTTAGTCATATGACAACGACGGAATCCTTAGGGTGCATGTACGTGTAATGTGCCTCCTTGTAGCAGGACGGATTTCCACCACTCTTTTATCTAGTGCTGCTTCACTGAGACGACTTACCGAAGGCAAGTAAGCCGCTCTGCCTGAGCCATTATACTGATACGGGTCAACCAGTCGTTGCACTATCCCCTTAAATGAAATTGTGGAAACAAGAATAATGTAAAATGTTCTAACAAGTGAATACTTTGATTCATGTGGCCTGAATTTCAGGGTCGGTAGCAAATATAGATCGATGAAAATAATATGATACTGATGTTGATTATTTAACTATCAAACGAATTAACCTAAAATTCAAATTCAAATATTTAACAAGCTCTTTTGCTGTGCTAAATACATTTTATTCTGTTATATTCTGTGGTCCGCCCGTAAAAATAATTTGTTACGGGAATTATTTCTGTCAGGACTACTGGTTGACATTGCTACACAAACGTCTGGTAGGACGGAAAGTTCTCAAGGTCACCTCTAGCGAACATAATCGTCACTTCCGGATCTACGCCCATTGCTCCAAGGAGTAAGTCTGTCTATCTATTGTAACAGGAATACACAATTATAATACACTTAGGAATACACTTAGTACGGGAAAAAAAGAACAGAAATGTGGACAGCTTGAAAAGCAAAATATGCAGATCGCATTAATCATGCTTTCTCCTTGCGGAAATCACAAACTGTTTAGCTCTTATAATGACGATGGTTACCACGTTATTTTGTTATCACCTTATGTTGTTTTAACTGCGAATCTTACAACATTTCAGACATGGACATCCTCACGGTGTCACATTTTTCTTTCAAAATATGCTGAGTTCCGAAGTGAAGCTAAACCTGGAGCAGTACACTAATCATTATTATGAGCTCTACATCTTGACGGCTGGCGGAGACGGGTCTTTGACATCTAAGTGAGTACCTGAAAAAATATTGTCGGTCTCGCCACTATTTTCCCGTTTTTACAATAAAACAAATCACAGTAGTGTCCGAAAATTGCTGCTGTCGGTCGCAAATTTAGACTTCGTTACCTCTTCGCTAACGGTGGTGATTGAACTGCCTGCATGGAAAATACGGTATTTGAGTGTTTTGACGATGTTTGTACGATGTGTTTTTACAGCTGTTTTCAGAACCACGGTAATGATATGTATAGTACCAATTGGATAATGTTTCTCTTATGTTCTTAGGACCGTGAAGTTAAACGGCCATGAACTGCATATGAACGGTGATTCCCTGCCTACCCTCTCACCGGTAACCGACAGAGTCTGGCCTGTGAAGGTTCCCGGCCACTCGTTCGGGTTCCTGGTCTCACCCCACGCCGACGCATCCGCATGCCCATGAAGCAAAGTTAGACACTTAACAAGCGGAACATGCATTTTTGTGTTTATATGTAGAGAATAAAAGTGGATATATATAGCATCTAGTTGTCTTTGAATTGTGTTTACATTTCATTACACAGTCGAAACTCTTTCAAACATCAGTTAATGACAACATCTAATCACCATGGACTCATAAGGATTTTTGTGATTAGTCTACACCAATATTGAAATTCATAATTTCTCATAAATCGTATTTAAAACTCATGAGGGGTCTCCGTGGCTCAGTTGGTTAGCGCGTTATCGCAGCGTTATGACCCAGGAGGCTCTCACCAATGCGGTCGCTGTGAGTTCAAGTCCAGCTCAAGCTGGCTTCCTCTCCGGCTGTACGTGGGCAGGTCTGACAGCAACTTGCCCCGGGCTGTGCCCGGTTGCCTCCCACCATAATGCTGACCGCCGTCCTATAAGTGAAATGTTCTTGAGTACGGCGTAAAACACCAATCAAATAAATAAAAACTAGTGAATTAATTTAGAAAATATCTTCATGCTGTACATTGTCTCTGTAGTTGTATTTTTTGATGGTCAGAATTAAATAATGTTTTAACAACTCACAAGATGTCCCAGAGTACCGGTGACATGACGTCCAAGGCAAAATATATGGTAAGAATATAGCAAACAGAAGAGATGATGTCAGGCGTTCATGACCACCATGTAGATACGATAAATAAAGAGTGTAGACTGTTTATAATGTGATTGTCTTCGCAATGTATTTATGTTGGAATTTGACTTCTGAATTGTATCCTATACTCAACAAAATGTCAATATTATTCACAAGAGCAAATGTGGCCATGGAAATGCTAGAAGTTAAATGTCAGTATTATTCAATAATAAATGCGGTCATAGAAATGCTAGTGCCTAAATGATGCTAGTGTCCGTATGATCAAAGTAAATGCTCCTGATCATATATATTATCTATTGGAATAGTTGAACTTTCACAATTATAAATGTGGTCATCGGAATTCTCGAGGATAAATTTAAAGAGATTCTATGCAGATATATATGCGAAGAATGTCCTCGGTAATAAATATGGTAATAAGAATTCTTGTAGTAAAATATGAAGAATTGTCTACACTAATATGTGGAGGGATAGATATTCTTCTGGTAAAGTGTGAAGATTACCTACACTGATAAATGGCGGAAATATGGTCAAGATGTTATTAAAAGTTAATCTCATATCTGGAAGAAATATATTTGTGACATTAATTTTAAGACCGATAGTCTCAAACTACTGTTAAACAACTTCGTTTGCAGTATTAAGTGTATTTTGTTCTATTGCATTCTGTCTTGCCCATCGTAGTACAATTTATTGGGTTTTCCTTGTCGGGATCTCTGGCTGACATTGCTACTCAAACGTCTTGTTGGTCTGAAAGTTCTCATGGTCACCACTAGAGAACACAAGCGCCATTGCACAGCTGAACGCTATATTCTTTCAGGTGATCATAAGCCATTTTATGGAAGCCGATATATACCAAGTTAAAAAACAATAGTGTGTGTTTTTTATGCTTCAGAAAGAAATGATTTGACCTCTAGTTGGACAGGAATGGCAATAACTTTATGTGGATAGAAACAAGAAAAATGACAGGTTGAGAAGCAAATATAACCACTAAGAACGTTAATTATTGTTCTCCGTATGAAACCAAACTTTTCCGTCCTAAAATCCCATATCCGAACTATTTACCTCTTATATTGACGTTGGGTGCCGCATTATTTTGTCAATCACGGCATAAACCTGGAGCAGTACACTAGTCATTATTATGAGCTGTACAACCTGATAGCTGGCGGAAACGGACCTTTGATATCCAAGTGAGTACCTGAACAAAGAAACACCTATAAGTAACAAGTGGCATTCTTCAGCGGCTGTTTAAGCATTTACATTAGCAGTTGGAGTGAAGCCCTACACTGAGGTAAATTGATTCACCGGATTCTCCCGTTACCTGTAACCAACTATTACACTGTCGTTGCTGCTCTGGTTTTATTCCCCATGCTGTAATCTTTTTATATTACTATACAAAGAAAACAGATCTGTCTATCGAGATAAAGGAAGAGATGAGCAGACATTTGCAATATAAACTCACAAAAAAATTGCTCCTTTGGTTCAAATGTTGCTAAATTTGAGGGAATTGTTAATTCGATTGTGGTTTAGCGCCATACTCAAAAATTTTTCACACGTGGGTTGGCATTGGTAAAGAAAACCGAAGTGGTTGGAGGAAAACACCGACGGTTTGCAAGAGTCTTGCGAAATTTCCCACGTTTGACATACTGACATGAACAGGTGGTCTTCAACAGACACATAAAACTGAGTACGCGGCTCCATGGGTTTTGTCGAAAGTTGCCATGAGTATGCGAACAATGATAGCGGGGAAATCGTGAATTTGATTGTCCATAGTTAGGATCGAACCCGCATCTCGCAGAGTTTAGCACTTTACCACTAAGCCACGTCCCGCTCCCCACTGCATGGATTAATCTGTAACTGTATTTTTATACTGGCAAGTGATCTATTGAGATTAGTTATAATGAATGGTCTCTTTTTATTGATATCCGAAGCAAGTCTTTTAGATAACTGATATAGATAATACTCTTTTTGGCATGAATAAATCATTGAAATTCTTAAATAGTATAAAAGTACTAATAAATACAATTTATATATGTATTTATTTGACTATTGTTTTACACCTTTTCAAGAATTGTATGCGCATGCGGCCAATGTTAGTGGAGGAAATCGGTGCTCAAGAGTAAACCACTGACCTTCATTGTGCGAATGGATGTATGACGAAATTTCTTTGGTGCGACATGCATTCTGTTGGTGACAGGCAAGTGCCTTCCAGAGAACCTCATGTAAGACCGCACAAAAAAAAAAAAACAAAAAAAACGCTATCGACCGCTTATTGGCACCAAGTCCTCGAGAGCAATGGAAACAAGGGAATCCTGAATGCCAAAGAGTGGATTAAATCCATATTCGACGTGTTCTACATGTAGCGACTAATTCTTTTCTTAATAAAAATTTTTTATCGGGATATTGATAACTCATCCATGGAAAACACCAACACGGTACTAAATATTCGGGCCCATATATTTATTGAGGAGGAGTGAATTATCTAGCAACGACGCTTGAAGCATAACATATAACATCAAAATTAAAAGTCTGACAAATACACATGACGTTTTCCACGCATATGGTATTTCCTTTCTTTGTCTTTGTTTACAATTATAGTTGTACCGTTAAGGGTTGATCTCTTGTCAAGTTTACCCTGAAACTTGACACCAGCATGTCATATACATCTGGAAAAATTCCCACAAACGTAGCAAGTGCTTCTGAGACATATCTCACGAGAAGGTATGATATAGCGCTATACACGCCAGATCTGTACACACCGCAATATATCTTATAATTGTGAACTTCTAAGAAGCATATTACCAGCATGAAGTGGCTGTTGGGTTTAGCTGTAGTGCTCGTGGCTCTAAGGGTTAGCAAAGCTATTGTCTGCACCCCGATGCTGTGTGAAGGAGTTGAGCAGGAGCCTTTGAACTGCGCAGGATCCGTCATCAAAGGCGGGGGATTCTGCGGTTGTACGGATATCTGCGCCAAGGTTAGCTGCATAAGGTTACAAATATTTTCATAATATGTATAAATGGATAAAGTATAGCATAATCGTTTAACGCTAATTTTGAAGAATTAAAAAGTTCCATTAGACGTTTTGCAGAAATATTTCGCCTCCTTGAACTACGAAATGAGAATATTGAATGCAAAACAGGAAATCTTTCCTTCCTGTGAAGTATAACATGGGTCCAAGCGGTGTAGTTTATCTCTAGTTTTGAAGAGTTAGAAACATTTCATGAAAAATTTTACAGGAACATTTTGCCTGCTTGAATTACAAATGGGAACATTAAAGGCAAAACAAGGGGCTTTTACCACTTACATTGTATAGTTCAGTCATAAACAGTGTATTATGCTATTCATTACTGTTCCTGCCTTTGCCACGGTGTGTTATAGACAAACTGTTATCGTGTTACTCGTGAGAACTGAGGTCATTCCAGCTTGAACCAGAGTAGCTCCTTTTAGCCTGTATATATAAAATCTCACTTAATCACTCAGATTTACAGATCCATGATTATATGGTTTATAGTGCAAGCGAATAATTTCATTTACCACCAAATCTTACATACCAAGCTATCGATGTTTTATAGCAAGAGGGAGAATCTTGCGGCCATATGGACTTGACGGTCTCGTTCGGCAAATGCGAAGGCGGCTTGTCGTGTGTTCCTCAGCACAACATGATGATTGGAATGGGAGTCTGCAAATCGGCTTCCAGGCGAGGTATATGCAAAGTATCTGTATCTGGTGATTCGAACCACACAGTTTCCATATGAACATGTTCGTCACATATATGTGCTGCCTTATGATTACTTACTCATGTAAGGTATCGTGAGAATTATATCATTTCAGAGAATATAAAAGTTGCTCAGTTAAATGCATGGTACACGTGAACGAGAACACATATAATATAGGATAGATTGGACGCTTTCTTCTATCTGTTTCATGAAAGTGTTTTAATTTCACTCTTTGGATTCTGTAATCTAAGACCTTTACAAAAGCAGTGCGCGCGTTTCCCACTTGAAACACAGAAAAGAGTATTTACAATGCACACCTCTGCCAGCCATGCAAATTAAAATCAAATTGTACTGGTTGTTTCATGTACGACAACCAGTTTTAACCCGTGGGGTAATTGACAATTAAGAGTGATACAAACAACGTGAAGTGTGAAAATCCGTGAATTTTAGGTAGGGTTATAATATGGATAAATGTTCTATAGAATTCTCCAGGACATGACAGGGTGGGATAAGTCCAGCCTAAATATAGACCTAAAAGTCTTACTGGAGAAAAGTGAAGAAAAGCGGGTAATTAATTATACTGCTCAAGTTAATTTATCCAGTTTTCCCCATCTAACAGTTCCACAGAAATAAAGGAATGACTGGTCAGCTTCGTGTATAGGTTTAGCGCAGAGATAACGAGACCATGGTCCCACAGACTTTGTTCAAGTTCGATTCAGTCGGATTAACGTATCTGCTTATCAAACTGGTTGCTTGTTGTTGCCTGGTTTGACAGACGAAGGTTGCGGAACTGGCTGGCGCGGTGTCAGTAAAATGTCTGGGTGGAGTGTTATGTCTGGTGTCTTCGGCATTATACTTCAGTCGCGGCAGCACTTCGGCGGCATGGACTCGACCTATCACAAGAAGACATAGTATATGAACTTGTCATGACTCCTTGTCGTCACATGACTGAAAAAAGTGTTAAGTACCACATAAATCCCCAAGCATACATACACACTTAGCGTACTTTATCAGTGCCTTTGTTTATTACCTATGATTCCCTTTTTACTTTACCTATGATTCCTTTCAAATCGGTACACCCAAGTGCTTTCTCAATGCTGCAGAGCGCCATTTAAATGCCTATTGTCCACAGGGGCGTCGCTTCTGTGATTTAACTTTTTGTACTGCGCCTTTCATCAGAATCCCACAATCTACAGGTGTGGAAAAGTGTTTGATATGTTGAGTTTGGTTCGAACAGTTATCCGTGAGGCCGTGAACAAGAAATCCTGTAAGACGGACAGGATGCACAAACTGATGATGATGATAGTGTATCAGGGTCAGTGGATTCCCCAGTGTGAAGCGGACGACAGCTACTCAAGACAACAATGTAACAATATCGGTATGCATAACTACACATTTATGAAAAAAAAAACAGTAAAGAAAGCAAACTAATGATCACATCATTAATCAAAACCATGGCTCTGCTTTTCACCGACTGACAAATCTTAATCGCGTATTGTTCACCTAGAGCTTCCAGTAGCACACCACTACATCGTACTGTTACCATCTGACATGTATATTTTTGACCCCTGTTATTTTTGTAGGCCAATGTTTCTGTGTGGACACACAGACTGGAGAAGTGGATAAGGGCACATTCAGAGAAGGAAAGGCTGACTGTTGAACTCACTTGCCCTAATCTTCGCAATTCTGTCACATGTGAAAGGTGCCAATAAATCAGGAAACTCCAAGAGTTTGTTGTCTAATTGTTGTTTTTCTTCCAATGTTTTACTTTGATCTGTGTTCAACTGCATTACAATCTCGCTCCCACGCAAGCCAATACATTAAAGGTGGAGAAAAATTGCATGAAGTTCAGATGAAAGAGTGTCAAAAGTTAGTTCTGAATACGATCTTCTGTTTTTTTAAAGAGCAAAAAACACTTGAAAATAATTTTTGTATGGTGGGTTTTTGGGACCATTTCTTGGTATATCTTGGCTGTTATAAATGTGGATGTTTCACATGGTTAATAAATATATTTGCTCTGGAATTTGGTCTTTTCAGTTCACAGATATGTTCAACCTGGATTTTGATCATATTTTTAATGTACTCATAACTATTATTCTAATTCAGATTAAATGCATGTGTTTGGGCATGAACAACAAATTTATGTTCATATAAATTTATTAGACATGCATCAGAACCTTTTTGAAAACATTATATACCAAATTGTGGTTCCAAATATCCATCATTATTTTCAAATACCCTTTTCTTCTGAAAGCAAAAAATCGAAAAAAAAAAAAAACAAAAAACTAAAAAATCATCTTTGCAAATAAGATTTCACCTGATTTTGGCATCATTTATATGTTTTCTTCTCCTTTAAGTTTCATAATCATTCAGAGATCTCGATTTTAATGAAATGTACAAGTATGGATACATGTAATTACAGATGGACATTTGTACAGATTTGTCCTTAAGTGGCAGAAAGACTTCAAGAAAGTACATTATCCATTATCCATTTGTTCATTATCGGTAATGGTACCGACTGAATGATACAGTCAAATGTGGCCGACACGGTCGTCTGTTATAAAAGTGATACAGAATCGACGCTGATTGGCTGACAGTGGGCGTAGGGTTTTCTGGGTTAAATTTTCCAGCTTAGGTCATGCTTCAATAAATGTACCATACCTAAAATTCAGCTGAGGCAAGGCATAGCCTGGACTTGTCTATCTCTCACACCAGCCAATCAGAATCGATTCTGTATCCCTTCAAAGAGATCCAGAATCGACACTGATTGGATGACAGGGTTTCTTCGGTTAAACCCTGCAGGATTGGTCACGTTTGAATTAATATGTCAATCCTAAAGTTCAGCTTAGGCTAGCCATAGCGTGGACTTGTCTATCGCTCACACCAGGAAATCAGAATCGATTCTGCATTCCATTAAGGTTTGTATTCCTTAATTCTTCGGGTAATCTGCTTTCACAACTATTACGATGTGATAAAACAGCGTCTACAACGTCATAACCTTAGGTGAACCCATCACCCGCCAGGTGCATGGACTTCGACAGTGTTTTAGCACACTCAATGACTTACAACCGGAAGCGCAATATCACGTCACTCGGACGCCACTCTCATATAGATAAAGGTAAAACAGCTAAGGTTCAGGTCACTTAAGTGGAAACAGTTGCCTTGTGGAATTCTAGAAATAACTGGCGCCTAATTAGCTAAAACTGTTACGATAGCGGCACTTTTTCGATAGCCGTTTTCTCGATATCTTGTTTATGTAACATAACAAAAATAAAAAAAAAACATTGGTATACTTTTTAAACTACATCTAGCGTACTTTATCGATACACATATACATATGGTGTTGTCATTTCTTTTAATTTTAAAAGTCAGCAAACCTTTGTGTCAATTTGCGAATAGTAATAGAGGTATGCAGATCCAATTGATAAGCGATGCCACAGCACGAGAACATTGTGGGATAGGCACATAGATTAATGGGGAACCTTTCCCGCCTAAAGTAATTCGAGTCTTTAGGCAAACCCTGAGCGTAACAGCCATGTGCACAAGGGCCCATTCCTCTAAGAGATTTTCAACTCATCTCAACATTTGAAATACGACTTGTTTCTGCCCTTAAAAATTAAACTTTTGACGACCTTATGTTAACTTAATTTGACTGAAAGTATAAAAATGAAATGAGCATCAGTAGAAACATTTTAGACCTTTATCTGAAAATACATTTGAATTACTTTTTTCCAAAAAGTTAAAAATTCCATTAAAATGTTCTAATGTAATGATGGGTTTCAGGGAGGATACCAGTAGTAATAATGTATGTCAGTAATGACGTCACACCATTATCTTCTAAATCTAAATAAAATTGTTCTGAACTGTATTCATGCTGTGTATATGAAAAAGCAAATCTGGCATTAAATACATGTCAGAAAAAAGTCGGTGTGACGTCAGTAGCGACATAGTACAAACTTATAACTTTATAACTTATAAATCAGAATTAGTTTACCTATCCTAGCTTGAAGTTAGAACAGCTAACACCGGACCCTGATATCACAGTTGGTAAGTTGATTCGTATCAGTATAATGAATCGGGCGGGGTCGCTTACATGCCTTCGGTAAGTCGTCTCATTGAAGCAGCAGTAGATAAAAGAGCGCGGTGGAAATCCGTTCTGGAACAAGGAGGCATTACACGTACATGCACTATAAGGACTCCTTCGTCCTTATATGACTGAAAAATTAAGTACGACGTTAAACCGCCAGCGCTCACTCACTCACTGTAACTGCTAACCAAAGGTCTTTATGGTCCGTGAAGGTGATCATGTTATGAAAATACATGACCGACAGCATTTAACTTATTGAAAAAAACACAACTTTTCAATGGTCTTTCTACTGATGCGTACTTCATTTATACACTTACTTCCTCTTTATTTATTTTATTTGATTGGTGTTTTACGCCGCACTCAAGAATAATTCATTTGTACGATGGCGGCCAGCATTGTTGTGGGAGGAAACAGAGCAGAGCCCAGGGGAAACTCACAACCATCCACAGGTTGCTGACAGATCTTCCGAAGAGGAAGCCAGCTTGCGCTAGACTTGAGCTCAAAGCAACCGCATTAATGGGAGGCTCCTGGGTCCTTTCCCGTGAAGACAAATATTATAACATCATTTTCCAGTACCAAAACCTGATCACTCAGACGTAGTTTTAAAATTTGACGTAAGTCAGAAATGCTTTTGTGGAATAGGCTCCAAATTCTCTGGTAATCGCTTAACCGGCTAAGTGAGGAGCCTGCACGAAGCATACGATGTTTTAATCTAATCTCATCTGGAACGACTAAGACACTCATCTCGCAAACACAAGGCCGGGTTTGAGCTCGATCCCGAACATTGGAAACACAGGGAGAGATTCGAGATCTGCCCATAAAAATTGGAAACACAAGGCGGTCTTCGAGCTCGTTCCCTAAAGACTGTTTGATGCAGAAGACTGAGACACTCATCTAGGAAACAAAGGGCAGGCTCTGGATGAACCCTTTCCCCATGCTTGAGAACGGACAGAGGTGTTTTGTATTTATTTATTTATTTGATCGGTGTTTTACGCCGTACTCAAGAATATTTCACTTATACGTTGGCGGCCAGCATTATAGTGGGTGGAACCGGGCACAGCCCGGGGGAAACCTATGACCATCCGCAGGTTGCTAACAGACCTTCCCACATACGGCCGGAGAGGAAGCCAGCATGAGCTGGACTTGAACTCACAGCGACCGCATTAGTGAGAGACTCCTGGGTCATTACGCTGTGCTAGCGCGCTAACCAACTGAGCCACGGAGACCCCGAGGTGTTTTATAACCACCGCTGTTTGCTCCTGTGATACAAGACATTCACTTGGGAAACAGAAGGCACGTTTTGAGCTCTTCTCATAAACATTTGGAACAGCAGGTAGGCTTTGAGCTAGTTCTCTATCTTTGAGGACAGACACAGGGTTTTGTAACCATCGCTGTGTGATGTAGAAGTGTGATGAGACACTCCTTTAGCAAAGGCAGTCTTTGAGCTCTCTGACCACTTTGAGCACTTCATGTAAAAACTGCCAGAATTCCCTGAGGCACTTACACGGATTATAGACTGTGTTTAAACAGCAATGCAGGGTTCAAGTCCACAAAAATTCATAAATCCAATTTGGGCATGGGTTAAACCACAGGCTTTTGACAAGTTACTAGTGATCTTTCCACATGTAAGGGTACAGGTCTACACACCATATTGGTGAAAGACATGCGCTCTCCAACAAATGTTAGACTGCGCAACTTGCCACCCGAAAATTGCCAACCATTTATATTGTACACAAGAGCAAAGACATAACTGAACTCTCATCTTGTGCGTTCTTGTGCAACTGAAAGTCAAGCACCTGCAGCTACTTGGCTATGACCTCAATGTAATACTTGCACAAGGTATGCTGTATTGCCTTTTCGACTTCTTGACTGTCCTCTTACTTTTGCAATTAAAAAACGACTGAATCTATTTGCATACAGGTAAGAATTAGAATGCAAATCCACAAAGCATGTAGTCTTATTGTTAAAAGGTTGCACAAACACATTATTTTCTTTGTGATGTAAATCAATTTATTAGCATAGTTTACATTCAGAAATGCGAAAATCCATATATAAATGAAGACAAGAGTATGAATGAGAAAATTAAGTGTTTACAAAAAGCTGTTAAGTTAAACAGTAACACTGTTTAAGATTCAAGGTGTTGACAAGTAAGATTCTGGCCAAAAATGCAGTAGTGTAATATTTTATGTACAGTCGTATGTACAAGTATGTAGGCAGATTTCCACAATCTGCACCTGAACAGAATATATACGGACCTTTTTATCAAAGAACAAGAGAGTCAGGGCGACAAGTGCTGATGGATCAAGCTATCTTCAAATGATGACAGTTACTGTGGATTATAAATGTACAAATTTCACCTTTGAGAGAATGCAATATGATCAATGATGCTCAAATACAAAAATCCTGAGGTTACTATACCAATACTTTGTACATAATGGTGAGTCAGCAGTGTTCGCAGGAATGAGCCCCCACCAAGGGGCATAACTCCAGGGGTAGTTGTTCAACACTGGTATTACCTGCTATATATATTTGTTATTTATATATATATATATATATATATATATATATATGTGTGTGTGTGTGTATATAGTAGGATCAATCTACGCCATTCTCGAGACTAAAGAATTATATCTTGGTAAGATGTTTGAACAACTGACCCCTGGTCACGTAAGTCTGAGCACTTTCCACATTCTCTTAATCTGCTGAACATATGCTATATTTCCACAACCTACCAGCTGTTTTGTTATACATCAAATGGAACCTGGGTATAGAGCATACAATAAACACTTGTTTATACATCAACAAAGCACATGGAATCCACTAACCTGGCCGAAAGCTCACCCGTAGCCAACAACCGATGAATTACATCTCATGCCAGATGAAAATTGTAGGAATATAAGTCAATTTATTATACATACATGAACTGCTGGATAAAATCTCTCCAGCCATAAAAATTTCATTTAATAGCTCTTGTTGACTTCATTTCTTGAGGCAAATGAAGAGCAAATTAGTTTATTGAACATCTATTTCAAACTTATCACTGACAATATCCATCTTGATATTCGATGTTCTGGAGGATTGGGGAGATAATGTAGCTGTTAGGAACCTTATCATTGCAAAAAAAGGAGGAAGAAATTGACACATACCATTTAAGGAGAATTTGACCAATGACTGTTTCGTATGACAGTCTTTCAGTTTGCAAGACCAAGATAGCAATAACAGCATTTGCCAACCCCCTTTTTAAACAAATTTAACAATTAGATCTCTGAAATAACAATATAACATACTGTACAAATCAAAGTGATGAGGCAATTTGATAACAAACAACAGATATTTCACAAACCACGGAAAGTGTCCCAACTCCCCCCAAATACAACTTGCCAAGACTGAAGAGAATGCCCAATTCATAAACCAAATGTAATCCATTTAAGAGATCAACAAACCTTTATCCCCGTCACATTCTTTAAATTTCTAGCCTAATGGTCATGATCAGTCAACATTTCCTGCCTACAGCATGTAATTCTCCTATGATATGAGGCAGTGCTTGTGAACTACCTCTTTGTTCAAAGCAGAATTACACAGAAACAGTGGCGTTTCACTGCTTGGACTGACTTGTATCAGGCCAAAGTTTTCCACTAAGAAGGGTTGTGAGCATCCCAGTAGCTCTCAAGTGGGCATCCTTTTTTTTACACATAACCTAAACCAAGCAAATCAATGAGCTAAACGAAACAATGCTAAATTGACCAATAATTTTCATTCACACTGTGGAAGAAATCAACATTCTAGTTAGCCTGTGAATGCTATCAAAGTTCTCAATATCATTGCCCCAACAAATAGTGCGCATATTGACATCAAACCTGAGGTAAACACAAAAAACTAAACCAGGCACCAACACCCCTTTCTTCATATTTTCACCAAAAAAAGAAAAAAACAAGACAAGGTACTTTGATGCCTACAGAACTATTGAAGTAATTTTTTGCTGAATACATCATGGTTAATGGAACTTTTCTTTGTGAGATATAAAACTACACAGTATATCCAAATGATATCTGTGTTTAATACACGCTGTGCCACCAGTGTGCGAGAGAAGCTCAATTCCGTTTCCTGGGTTTTCAGTGAGAGCTCTCAATCAGTTTTTACAAAAAGAAATGCACAACACATTATGATGACAAAAACTGCAACATAATCATGTTGAGATTATTGTTCTCACATTCTCCTCAAGACAAAGTCATTTATAGATAACGTGTGACAATGACAATGAAAATATAAGGATCCGAGTTTCATATTATTTGCTTGTCATGATTCTAATTTTGGGATTAAAAAAAACAAAAGAAGCTCCAGATGATGTAAATAAATGGGTAGAAATCACAGAAGCTTAACTGAACATAAGCTATAGCACAGTAGGGGAGAAAGAATATGTTGTCTGCAACAAAGTGCATAGGTTGAGCCAGTGCTATCCACATGCCTCCTTAATAAACATGCTGAGTAACAACCTGATATAATAACAGATTCTGACCAAAACAGATGTGTCAGTTATTACAGTCAACAATATAGCTGTGAAATATCCAGTCCTTGAGGGAGGCTACTCCAGTTAAACTGGCATTCATTTATCACGAAAAGAAATGTCTTGCACAATGATACTCTGTATCATTTTGATAATCATGGCTATTTCCACCATACAATCCTGGCATCGCTACAATGCAAAAAACCTACTAGCATAATTTTACTTTGGCAACTACACGCCTGTCTACAACAGATTTATGACACGGGTTATTAGTAATATAGGTACAAAAATAAGTCTGGAAGAGTTATCTCCCCCATGTGCTTGGTTTCTGACTGATCTACCAACGTGAGACCAGTCTGTGTGTTACATGAGTTTATCATTATAATAACAAGTACAGATGCCCCCTCCCAACAGAAAAAGAAAACAGATAAGAGGTGAAAAAAAAAGAAAAAAAGAAAAAAAAAAGGTGGAAAAAAAATTAGGAAAATATAACAATTTACAACACTTCACATGGAAGCTTCTTTTTCTTCTTCTTTTCTCTACCCTTCTTTTCTTTCTGCAACAGAGAAGAGGCAAAGATTATATTCACCAGTTCCCAGAGGCTCTAGTTGGTTCACTCCACCTGTAAATAACAAGCTTTCATCAGGCTGCACATGAAATAACTTGTGACAAAGCTGCAAAACAGAAAACTTTATTGAATCAAGGTTACACTGTAAATGAAATGACATTTCAGCCAAGAGATCCACCATGGGACATTGTAACTTAGATGCATTACAAGTCATATAATAAGGTAAATTTGATGCATTTTACCACTTGAGAGCATTTAAATTTAGATTGCACATTACTAATAGAGATCAAACTGCTATCAGACAAATGTAAACTTAGAGTACATGTGCAAAATGACTATAGCATAATTCTACAAATGTGATTTTCAGCCTGGCTATTAAAAAGATTAATAAAGATTATCACTTGGGACCACCATCACTAAACATCGTCGGCAGACTGTGTTTTCAAAACATTTTTGGTGTGTGTTGGAGTGTCGTAAAGAGACATCATATGAGAAAGACAACTTCTGTATCCAGTCTTGTGGAGGTAGAACCAGATGCGATTTCATAGAAAAACCCACAGTTTTCCAGAACAGAACATGGGTAATGCATGTACCCCCCCTCCCCCCCAAATCAATTGTAAAATGAGCCCCTGAAAAAGTAATGTATAGCCTTTTCGATAAAGATACTTATCACTTTGATTGGCAAAAGCCCAAGTACATGAACATTATTTTGTAGAAAATCATCTACATGTAGGCACTTCTTGCCTCTTTAACAACTTGCCCTTTCTACAACATTTGACTTTGACAAAGCTATGTATCTATATTAAGCCATACTTACATGTTTTCGTATTTCCCTAACTAATGTATAGAAAGCGTCATCGACGCCTTGTCTTGTTTTGGCTGACGTCTCCACATACGGTATTCCGTACACATCTGCTGCCTGTTTAGCAAGTTTAGCATCCACGTGTCGAGTCTGAAGGTCAACCTTGTTCCCCACCACTGAAATGAAAAAGAACCATTCAATCATACTCCACAACACCTTTGCATACAAGATGGAAATAAGACAACGTTATTCAACATTTAAAATCACTTAGAAATGTTATTTCCTGATTAGTTTTTTTTTTAGATATGTCATTATTCTCATTATCAGTTTCTTTGCTTGCTCAGGTACAATGTTGCCGTCAATACTGTTTTCCTTTATTTCCTCATGGTGTCTCCCTCTAGTAGCCTGTTTCTCAATGCGCACATGAAGCTACGTCCACATAACTACCACGGTTACGTAATAGCTACATTACTGACTGCCAATGAAGTTACGTACATGTAGCGCTACATGTGCTTTGTGAAACTGGCACCTGGCACTAATGCGGACATACTTAGAGTGCTGCCTCACTGAAATATTTAATGCTGAAGACACCAAGCATCATGTTCATGAAATATGGATACTAAGAAAAACAGAACTGGGACTACTCCCTCATACAGAGTGCCAAGAAATGGAAGTATTAAATCTGTCAAGATCTGACAAAGGAATGAACGATTCCCTCCCCTTCTTGGGCTTACAAGGTGAATGATTTACCACTTCACAATCATGGTGTGGTCTCAGCTGCTGAAGGAAGAAAGGACATGTATTCAGAAACACTTGACTACAAATACTTACAGACCATGGGTACTTCATCTGCATCCTTGACTCGTTTTATCTGCAAAATGAACAGATGACCATTTATCGAGCAGTTTTATCATTATCTTAAAATGAAACTGAAACGCAATAAAGATGACTGCCTAACACAGCCAGGACATTTATACAGGGTGAATAATATTAATTGTATGATGACCTTTCGGGGGTATATGGCTAGATACTTGGCTGAGGTTGATAATATTTTTCCCAGTTGATGATGAGGAAAAATATAAATGGACGAAGCCAACTACCTACCCGTATACCCTAGAAAGGCCAACTGCTTACCCACAGTTGTCTCCCTTTGCATTTTTTTTATGGGCAGTAAAATAAAATCTTTAAATCTTTACAGTCCGTGTTGGTATTGAAGTTCAGAGCTTTCAGACGTCGAAAGAAGGTTGTACATGTAATTGATGTAACTGTCTATTGTTCACTGACTGTAACGTACAGCTATTAACCATCGGAACTGTCATATGTTTCTGTCATTGGCAACTGAGCTACGTCATCATAGTCACTAATCAACTGATTTATGTCAGTCAAGGTCAAGACTAGTGATAATCCAATGAAACGCATGAAGAAGATGAGACCACAAAATACTTTGACGGATGTGATTCTGGAGTTTTTGATTTCTGAAGAGAAGATGTTGATTTGGATAACATTGTGGCTGGTACAGTGCTTAGTAAAGAAAATCTCTGCACTCAACACTCAGTCTTTGCCCATGTCAAATTTCTCTCCTTCACGTTGTCTTGTGATCAGCAGGCAGAGACGAAACTGGTTGATTTGGGTCCGGACTTAGGAGCTTATGGACCGTGATTTAACTACATGTAGGAATGACGTATACATTCAAAGCATAAAGGTATATTCGATCTTGTATGTTTGGCATTTCAACCAATCAAATCAATAGGATTTTCTCTGAATGGTGATAATGGATCTGGAATGCTGGGGAAAATTTCCAGATTTCACACTAAGCTGTATCCGAACAAAAACATAGTTTTGCTATATAAAACTAAACCTGCTCTTTCCAATGATTTTTTTATCAAGAAGATCAGCTAACAGACTTGAGAAAATTCCACAAGAACATTCGAATACAAAAAAGAAGACAGTGCATCAGATATAGGGATTTTAGCATTCAAGGTGTTACCAGGATGTATCCTTCAATCACTGAAGCCAGTAAAAGCTGGTCTCTGTCAGACTAACAAATACGATTTTATGTCGAGAGTAAATCCCCTTACCTGCTCACGGTACTGGTTAATATCTTCAAAGGATTTTTGATTATTGACGGCCATGACACAGAGGAAGCCTTCTCCAGTCCTCATGTACTGGTCCCTCATGGCACTAAACAGAAAACAGACTGAACACTTACAACACTAGTCTACATTTATATAGACACGCATGTTAGTAATTCTAATCCTGGATAGACATTAGAGAGACATAGAAATGCAATGCTTAAAGAATACATTGGCAAATTTAACAATTAGAATCTACGGTTCAACAAGGCATATGCAATGGGGAAGGTTTCCCGCCTAAAGTGATTTGGATTTATGCTTTACAGTCTGTTATTCATTCTTGCCTTTGCACGCACGGATTTTTATTTATCTGCAAAGGGATGTTTACAATGAGTATTTAAATAGTTTTATTTGTTTTAATGTTTGGTGTCTAAAACAGTCCTCAAGAATTTTCATTCACATAATGGTAGCCAGGTTTACATGTGGATAATACCAGAGCACCCAGCGCAGACCACCTTTCCACAGGTGTCTTAAATTTGCTAAGGAACGTGATATGACAATGATGACAAAACAACCTCTCTAGTTTAAAGATAGTACCGATACTTCTTTTAACGACAAGCTGTAAATCCACATATGGGAACTGTTCAGTTTTACACATGTAAATGTACTGTAATGCACACACTACATGTATGTAGATTTTCCCTTCACCCATGTCACGATTTCATTTACACTTATGCTTTAGTATTTTCCTCCTACAAACATAACAAATGACTACACCCCCATTATTCACACCTTCAACTCGCACCTGTTCGATGCACCCACCTAATGTCACACACTATCACCACAACACATGTCCAGACATCTCACCTGTAACCATACATCCTGTTTTTATCCTCTCGCACAATATTGTACTATTCTTGAGCTTTTCACCTGTTCTTAGCGAGTCTTCCTGTCCATAAACTGGGTTTTTCTAGGAGTTTGTTTAAATGGGGCAAACCGACTATCTGCCTCTATACAGTAGGGACTTTTTTAAATAACCTACTGAAAACTGTCAACATACATTTACAGAAACCAGCTTTATCACTGTGTTCCAAACCAACAAAGTTTTTATGGGCTGTCAATCGCTAACTTACCAATCATCGAAATATTTATTTATTTAATTGATGTTTGACCACGTACTCAGAAATATTTCACTTATATGACAGCAGCCAGCATTATGGTGGAATGAAACAGGGTAGAGTGTAGGGTTGCTGGCAGATCTTCCCACATAAAGCCGGAGAGAAATCCAGTATGAGCTGGACTTGAACTCACAACGACCGCATTGATGAGAGGCTCTGGGATTATAGCGGCGCACTGTCACTCTAACTTCACCTATCACACAAATTAGTAATGAAAGAAATTTGTGCGATGATTTTTTAGCAGTTTAATTGTTGAGAGAGCGACTGTGTGATGGCTGGCAATTTTATACCTACACTATAGGTAATTGCACTCAAATGATACTTTTTCACCACAGTGTTGATATATTTCATGTTCATAGTGGATAAGGCAACCAGTGGTCCAGGTCAATGTGATGTGGTTCCTTTTATTTCTCTGTTTCAGACCCCTCTCAAAATGGGAGGGCTCAAAAGTTTGTGCAATTTATGATGGCCTTACACATTAGTTTTGGTGCTGGATCCAGTTGTACATCACCCTACATGTACCTTCTCAAACACCCCCCAAAAACTTTCTAAGATAAAATAGAACTCTCGGAATGGGGGAAATAAGCAATCATGTTAACTCCTGGACACAGATTTAGGTTATTTACAGTATGAAGTATGAATGTTGTAAAAGTATGAAAACAAAGATGACTCATTATTAAGAGGTTAAAATAGCAGCAATGTTAAGTACATGTACATGTAAATGTGACCCAAGCTTGGCTGTGGTACTGGGGTGACCCTTTAGCTGGTTGAGCACAAGTGTTCAAGCTCTACTGCACAATACAGCACACAAACCAGTGCCCTTGTACTATCACTACATGTACATTATGATGCTCCTAGATACTGCAGAATTTGATTAAGACAATGTACTTGTTGCGCCAGTCATTAAATACTGAGAATGTCAACCAACCCACTTATAAAACTTCTTCACATAAGGGAGTATGAAGGGCAAAAAACAGATAAATTTTGAACTGGAATATTTCATTATTTCATTGGTGTTTCATGCCTTCTTGTTACTCAAGAATTTTTCCCTTAAACTGTAACTGTTCAACGTTTTCGCATGTCTGCAAGGTGTTTATTCAAGCATATTCTGAAAGTTTTATTCTATGCAGATTGATAAAATTATACTTTTTGTAAACTCGTGAAATTGGCCAGTCCAACCAATGTAGTCTTGTTTTCAAAATCCAATTAAAACAACATAAATTGTGCTGAAAATTGCTCTTTCATATGCGAAAAGTTTGAGGAATTAGGGTATTACTGTCTGGAGTAAAACACCGCCCTTTGCCATGTACTGGACAAACATCAGCAAGTGCTGGGTTATAACATGAGACCTCACTAGTCAAGGGCCTGACAATCACAGCAAACTAGCTCTTTATAAACTGTCCTTATCAAGGAGTGCCCTCTATATTTATGGCCTAATTGTCGTAAGACAAGTGTTACTTGCATCTGAATGGGTAAATGTGTAAGATCCAAGATATATATGTAAGTGCTCATTTTCTCTTTTTTCCTCCTTAAAAGCTACTAACTTTTCTGTCTGAAAATTTGAGGCTACTTAGCCTTTATACGTGGATGGACATGATTGTGTATGGATTCACCATACACAAAAGAAACCCTAGACATGCATGTTACACAGGGTATCAATTGCCCTGACTATGGCAGATTAAAGGTGGGTCATAGCAAAAAAACTGGTGTGATCAATATGTGGTTTCTTATTAAATCAGTCTGTAAAATATAATACAAAATCAATCAATAAAAAACAAATTAAATGAACACTGGGTTTGTATAAAGTAATTCAACATTAATAGCGAATCTTGCAAATTTTTGGTTGGTTGTGCTTGTTGAATTTGATGACGTATGTATACTTTATTAAATGGATAATCAACACAGATGTAGATATCGCAATTCCAAAGCAATTTCAGCCAAAAACCCAACACTCACTATCATCCGGGAAATGATAAACTTCTGGAAAATTTTGACTGAAACCAGGAAGATGTACACTATTTAAAAAGGGCAATTGACAACCTGTTTGACAGTCTTCGTTTTCATTTTTATTTCATTAGTGAACAAAACACTTTAATCAAATAGTGAAAAATATGATCTTAATTTTGGGTCCACCCCTGCAACGGAGCCCAGTGCTTTGAAAATCGTGATTTGCAATGTCAGATGCTGTCTGAGTTGGTATGTTCATTACACTTGTTAAAAACGACGTAGTGGTGTTTATTATTCCTGCCTAATGAGATGATAAGAATTGAGAATTATTTTTAGATTTAGAGAAAACTTGTTTCTGTTATACACCTTTGACATTTCGACGACAACGCAGGCGAAAGAACCAAGTTGGAAGCTAGTGAATGTAACGACTCAGAGCGGTTAATGTAGAAGCTCATCTGGAAACAACAACTTGTCTCAGAGCTACCATGGTGACTACGTTTAGTGTTACACCCTGGTTAAATCAAAAGTTAAAAATACAGAAAAGGATAAGAGTACCCTAGCATTATATAAACTTGTCCTATTTTGAACACAAAGAGAAGACTAGTAGCTGCTGATTTACAGCCTTAGGAGTGGAACTGGAGCAGATGTGTTAGACTGCTAATTTACATGCAGGCTTGCCGCATGTTCAACAGCAATGCTGCAGGAATATCAAGACCACTGCTTTACTCTGGCCCTTCCCCATTGTCCTGGCATTGGCTCTGAGAAGAGCAGCTTACCTATTACATCGGGCCACTGCCAAATGATTACATTAAATGATTACCCAGACCTGATTGCATCTTGTGTTGGTTTGTATTTTTTTTTTTTTTTTGAATTTTATTTTTAATAGAGAATTATGCCTTGAGTTACTTAATTATGGTAGTCGCTTGAGGCAAGATAATGGAAGCCATCCCTCCTCCCTCCATGCAGATGGATGTGAATATAGTGTCCACACTGCACACCTGTGCTACACAAAAAATGTATGAATAATTACAGCCGAATGCCACTTTGCCAATATTGCAGGCATACACTGTAGAAATGTGAAGCACACATACAATGTACATACATGTACATATCAGATAGTGTGAACTCACAATGGGCGCAGGTCTCAAGACAACTGTTTTAATTAGGAACCCTTCCTCACATATACAAACATGATGTACAAATTGCCGAAATCAACAACGGCAATGCTGAATATACCTCTCAATATGAGCTCTTTGCTGGAGGCCACCGTTCGTTTATGACAATGCTACTGCATGTGATTACGAAACAGTCAGATAACAGCTTGTAGACCCATGTCATGAGGCTTAGCTGGGTGATGGGAGAGTCCTGTACGTAGCTCCGAGTCAATAATAGTCTCCCTGGGGAGGGCGACACTTCAGCAGGGCCATTACCCAAACTGCGTAAGCCTAGCCTTTGAGCTCAGCAACACGCATCACTTAAACACTCTACTTCATCACTGCCTCTGACAGATCTCAGCTAGATGCAGTCAATACTAAGTGAATGCAAATTATGACCTGTCTAATGGAAGTTCCTGGAATCAACACAAGTGTTATGTGCTTTACTTAAAACAATGTGATACATGTTGTACATGTTTGGTAAAAAAAATGTCTGAATTTCTACATATGTAAAAATCTAAACAATGTATTCATGAAAGGTTTAACTTTAGTTGCATTTAACCTCCTCCTCAGTTACCTGTTGGAAATACTGCACATCTGACATAGTATAGCAGACCAAGGTCGAAGTAGGTTACGTAACATGAAAGCTTCTTGGAGACTAGAGTTTTAAAGGGTATTGGTGTAAATAAGGTAAGTTATAGGGGTATCAATAAAGTAAGTTATAGGGGTATCAATAAGTAAGTTATAGGGGTGTCAATAAGGTAAGTTATAGGGGTATCAATAAGGTAAGTTATAGGGGTGTCAATAAGGTAAGTTATAGGGGTGTCAATAAGGTAAGTTATAGGGGTGTCAATAAGGTAAGTTACAGAGGTTTAGATAAGGCAAGTCATAGGGGTGTCAATAAGGTAAGTTATAGGGTTGTCAATAAGGTAAGTTATAGGGGTATCAATAAAGTAAGTTATAGGGGTATCAATAAGTAAGTTATAGGGGTGTCAATAAGGTAAGTTATAGGGGTATCAATAAGGTAAGTTATAGGGGTGTCAATAAGGTAAGTTATAGGGGTGTCAATAAGGTAAGTTATAGGGGTGTCAATAAGGTAAGTTACAGAGGTTTAGATAAGGCAAGTCATAGGGGTGTCAATAAGGTAAGTTATAGGGGTGTCAATAAGGTAAGTTATAGGGTTGTCAATAAGGTAAGTTATAGGGGTGTCAATAAGGTGAGTTACAGGGGTATTAATATGGCAAATTATAGGGTTGTCAATAAGGTAAGATATAGAGGAGTCAATAAGGTAAGTTACAGGGGCGTCAATAACATAAGTTATGGGGGCATCATTAAGGTAAGTTATAGGAGCGTCAATAAGGCAAGTTATAGGGGTATCTGTACTGTGGCTGGGGGCGTAGGTGTCAAATGAAAGTGAAATATTATTTAACAGAAACACACACAAAATACACATAAATCTATATAACGTATATATAAAACAATAATACAGAGAAACCAACTCAAGCTCCAGATATAGAAAATAAATTACAGCAATACATGATGCAGAGAGCAGAAACTTGATGAGCAAATCCATCTGCTTACATATTTATTTATCTGATTGGTATTTTATGCTGTACTCAAAAATATTCATTTGCTTATACAGATTGCTACACACGTTAACACATCGCCAAATGGAAATTGCTGGCCTAATTACAAGGTCCAGTCAATGCTGACAAGATGAGTAGAGAGAGCAATCAATAAAATAGTATACAGTTCCATCTCTCTACCTAATATCCTCTAGGCCATTTTGTCATAATTCTGAACTGATGTGGTTGAATGAGACCACTGGATCACTGCCCATCAACTGTCTTGTGAATGGGCGTGGTTGTTGAATGGCAGCATTAATCATCACATCTAATGGGCATAACTCTCGAGCACACAATCAGAGAATGTCATCATACGACTGGTTATCCATAACTGCGATCCTGACTTACGTATTAATACAGCAGGACTGAGGGCTGTTTCTTAAAGCAGTTGTAATGGTATACCAGGCCTAATTACTATTAAGAGTTACACCTTTACTGAGTCCATGGTGTAAATTGTGGAATGCCATGAGGCCA
This sequence comes from Liolophura sinensis, assembly GCF_032854445.1. Classification (NCBI taxonomy): domain Eukaryota; kingdom Metazoa; phylum Mollusca; class Polyplacophora; order Chitonida; family Chitonidae; genus Liolophura; species Liolophura sinensis. Next base: position 28,840,932 of record NC_088300.1, read on the forward strand.
TTTTGTGTAGTTGCACACACGTAACTCTGATTCCAGTAGTGCAGCCACAAGAGTAACAATGTCAAACAAGATCCAAAGTGTCTTAGGATATTTTGCTCCCTCTCAGTGCGGAAGAGGTGTAGTTCAGTCTAATACCTTGCCTAAAATGAACTCTTTAGCTATGCAGAAGAGTTTGGGACAATAAAAACAGCAGGTAAATTTCAGAAAAAAGATAACGTAAAAAGGTGTGCTTGTCAAATGATACTTCTTTGAGTTGTGTGTGCTTGTCAAATGATACTTCTTTGAGTTGTGAGTGCTGGAGCACTATGTACAACTATCAATGACATTAGTGGAATCAACTGTTGCTTTTACTCGAAGATTCTTTGATGACTATGATGTAATAGAATACGTTTTGTATTTTATCAGAATTACTCACAAGTATTTGCAAAGTTCAACTCTTTAAGATTTAACATTCAGTGGTCACTAGTGGAGCAGTAAGCAGTTGACCAACCCAGCTTTGCTAGATATGGTTAACAATGACCCAGACACAGTGGGTTAGAAATATTGAGAGGTTTGATCTTGAACATCAGGCCAGGTCTGAGAGGCCTTGTCCAATTTTCACATAACTATGCAACTGAATTTCACATTATTGTTCTGCACAGCAATATAGAGCTCAACATTGTGGATGCATTTCATGCCATGCAAAGATGTGTAGCTTTCTGCATGTGTGCCAGCAAATCATCCTGTTTAATAATGTAGATTCTATACTGCCTAAGAGAACATCTGCTCCAGGCGGTTGTTCTGTAAACACTGCAACCACATCCAACAACATCCAGAACCTTCCAACCACAACCACAATCTGTGTTACATGTTTGCATGAAAAAACAAGAAATGGAAGTTATTGACTGCAAACGCTGGCAGAAAGTACATAAGTTTCATTGAACCTTGTCCCACATTTATTTGGCAAATGATTTGATACTGGAATTCTGTTAAGGGTCTGAAATTGCATGTACTGGATGTTTGTACCTGTCTCTATATCCAAAATGATGTAAATTTTATAAGAATAAAGACACCAATACCAATCTCAACTACCCATTTTTTGTTGAGCTTACTCTAGTTCCACTGTTACACATTCCAGCAAAGACCAGAACACAAATTTCACATCTTTCTGGTTTAACAAGTGAACAAGTGTTTCCATTCCCTGTAAGTTGATCCTTGGCTAAATAAACCATTTTTAATGTAATGACACCTACATTGAGGCAGGTTGTGCATCACTGCAGACAACAATAAACAGTTGAAATGTGCAAGCTTTTCATTATGAATTTTTTTTTTTTTTTTTTGATTGGTGTTTTACGCCGTACTCAAGAATATTTCACTTATACGACGGCGGCCAGCATTATGGTGGGTGGAAACTGGGCAGAGCCCGGGGGAAACCCACGACCATCCGCAGATTGCTAACGGACCTTCCCACTTACGGCCGGAGAGGAAGCCAGCATGAGCTGGACTTGAACTCACAGCGACCGCATTGGTGAGAGGCTCCTGGGTTATTACGCTGCGCTAGCGCGCTAACCGACTGAGCCACGGAGGCCCCGCTTTTCATTATGAAATAAAATCAAACAGATTATCATCAAAATTGGTCTAATAGACATCAAAAGACGATATAAATTTTGTCCCCCCCCCCCCCCCCAAAAAAAGCCAAAGGTACCAGAAATAGGATGAAATACAAAGTTTTGTGAAAGTTGCCCCTGATAATAATGACCAGTGGTTAGCAATTAGCCTACCTGTACTCCTCTTGACCGGCTGTGTCCAGGATATCTAGCAGACATGTCTCGCCGTCGATCACTACCTGCTTACGGTATGAATCCTCTGAAAACCAAGCAAGATAAATATAAGTATTATACCTGTACATGTCACCTATGCTTTTGAAAGCAAAACATGTAGAAGGTTACAGAAAATGTAGACTACAGAAGATTCTGTAATCTACTGTCTTGGATTAATTAATTGTACATATATGTATGTTTAGGTGTCATTCCTAATATTTTATTTCTGGTACAAGGGATGTCAATACACTAAAGTTTTACACCTCTCCCTCATTATAATGCTGCTGTTGGGGATAACCTCTTAGCTGCCCACTGTTGTCATTTAAGTTCCTTGGCCATCTATAGCCAATGAAATACATGGATTCAGGATGATCATTGTAGAGCCAGATCTGCAGGATGTATGGATTTCATTTAATAATTACAAAATAGCCACTTGTCTGAGAGCATAGTGTGGAGGTTTTCTTTACTAAAACTTCTGAAATTATGCCCAGCTATGTGCTACAGCAGGCAGCTTGGAGAAAACTTCTGAAAGTATGCCCAGCTATGTGCTACAGCAGGCAGCTTGGAGAAAACTTTGGGGAACAAATCTGTGACCTTTGTTATACTGAATCACTTGTGGGAATGTCGGAGTGTTATGAGGAAGGAGAGGCACACTATAGCATGTTGGCAGGCTAATGTATTAAGCCCTGCTATCTACTTGTACAACATAAATGAATTTGTGACATTTTTTTACTGATCAGCTCTTCTTACACAGAGCAATCATGATTTTCCACAGGTATAATGTTGACAGATTCGTCCAACTACAAGTATACGTCAAGTATTTGTTCAAGTAGCCTCACATTACAAGAATCATCTCACAAGATCAACCAAAGTAGGCTGAACACACCAGCATTTCTCCAGAAATATTAGAAATGATCACAAAGCATATTTTATTTTACACGCTCTGACACAACCTTAGTGTATATATGTATAACCATGGCAAATGAGTAATTCTCTTACCAATTGTAGGATCATACTCTTCAACAAAACTGAAAACAGAAAAAAAAACGATATCATAAAATTTCAAGTGTGGATATTACAATTCACTCTGTCATTTTTTAAAACCACACATCCACATATTCCTGATATGCATTAACACATCCCTGTTACCAGGTACTATACATGTTATATTGCAGACTATCTGGAATATGACCATTTTTATTCCATCACTGACTTGTATATCACACAGACGTTCTGGGAATATACCCCAATACATGATGCTCAAATATCCTGATTCATTATCTCCTATATACATGACCTATCAAAACTGTAATATCTTTGACCTGGTGCAAAACCAGTTTTATATCACATCTTTCATCTTGCCCTGAATTTCTGAGAACATAATACACGTACAATATCTGACACTCCAGTCTTTTTATAATTTTTTATAATTAATCAGCCAATTCAGCTGGATGAATGCCTATTGTAAATGGTTTATGTGTTCCAGCTGTTACAGATTTCCATTTTCATCTACAGGCTTTCCCAGAAAAGGTGCCTGAATTTATAGGATTATATCAAATAAGAGCAGGAAATTCCGCCATTAGCCAATTTATGCATACATCCACAGTTCTGAAAACTAATCTGATTGGTGTTTAACAAATTATCACAAGATCTTTCCATTTTTACACTGGCTTGCAGGTTAAATAGGGGGATAAAATTAGAGTGCCCAGAAAAAAAACAGCAAGCAAAAAACACCACCATCCTTCATCAGGCACTTTGCAAACCTACCAATTTTAACAGGAAGAACTAGCGAGAGGTTGGTTTTAATATGCCACCTTCAGTACGGGTTATTTTAGTCAAATTTGCCAACCTATCAGGGCCTCAGGTCAGAAAACTGAAGTTTGAATTTTTCTTCCTTTATCTTCTTGTAGGACAAACATTAGAAAAGGCTTTTTGGCTATTTGGCAATAAACATGTAACTTTTCTTTCTTTACTAACTTTTCATGTACAAATGGAAGAAAGAAAAAGCCTGCATCAATCTGGTTGAAAACATAAATCTGAATTCCACACATTTACTGTCATCTATAAATATAAATATCATCTATATATTCTCATTTTATGGATTATCTCCTTGTCTAATGGCCTTCTTACTTCCTGTATTTGAGATTCAATTCAATAAGCAAATACTGGTGACATATCTATGCTATAACCAAACATGAAAACTTACCAGGTTTAAATTTACAGCCTTTTCTTCCATAATATCACAAACTTTATTTCTATTAATAGAAATTCATCTCCATTCTCATGGGAAAGCAGAGCTACAAGTACATGTTTACCTGTTTCATATTTCTGAATGATCCCAGCAAATGTGACACAGCTGTGATGACACATCTGCACAATATTATCATACCAATGAAGAACTGTTGTGCCGAACTGATTCATACAGATGCCAGACAAAATGAACACATCACAGTTCGCATGTGTCTAAATAAAATGTTCTAAATGCATAGAATGAATGAATGCGCATTAGACCAAAACAGCAATTTTTCATCGGCTCAGAGACGTAGAAGTTGACCCACAGATGTATAAAGATCTACAGTTTTATGAATAATATATAAAAGTTGAGGAGATGCCAGTAGAGCTCTGCATTAAGTTGAGAAGATTCTTGGCCTGAATACAGATGGTGCACCCAGCTTTAGGGATGCTTCATATTCCCTCTAGGGTAACTTTCTGTAGGGAAAATGATACATATATATTATAACTGTTCATGTGTCCACTACTCAACCGCCATGTAATGTGTCAGCTTAAACTTGATACACAGTCTGGCAAGGGCAAAACAATCACGACTTAAGGCATATTCAGGTACGTTGTCAAAAAGAAGCATTCCTTTCCTTGAAATTACGTGTCGTTTCCCTGTCAGTGTTTATCAAGTACATGTATGGCCAGCAGAATCAAAGTTCAGCTTTTCTACATGTACAAAGGTCTGTAAAAAATAAAAATCTATCCATCAATCACTCCAAGGCATGATTTTCAATAATGATTCTGTTGTGGAAATGATATAATACAATCAAAAGATTTTAACGCTCTTTATTCCATGTGTTTACAGGAGATATGCATATATCTACATGTAACTTTCTATCTACATGTAACAACTGTACAGCCCAAGGGCCCATGATCACTGGAGTCATACGTTTAATTATGCTCTTGAGAATCTGGCTGGGGCTTTAAGTCTGGAGGTTTTTCAGCAACGGATCAGCGAGGTACCCATCCAAATGGTCAAGTAAAATACAAAAAATAATGCCATTTTGATTCCTTGTTAAAGCAACATGGGCTTTTTGGACATCCTCTTTCACACTTCTATGGATCTAGGTTTGGCCCAATACCTGACAAGGCGAACTCAAAGATTAATGTCCAGATTTAGCTTCCTGTCCTGATTATAAAGATTATAACCTGTTTAAACAACATGTTACTGGAAGGGCTTCTGAGAAACGTAATAATGACTGTAAATCAACCAAAAACATTAGATTTACAGCCCTAACCCTTCTCCAGCTGGCTGCATGGTACAGCTCAGCGATGACATAGATGGCCAACTCAAGTCTAACTGCCCTAAATAACGTACAATTTTGTACCAAAACGATGTCAATTTTGAGATAGATTCTAGCTGCACAGAAGAAAATATATGAATTTGAACCCATAAAGTGGAAGATGGTGAAGTTACAATTTACATGTATGACACGGACATCTCTGGTCAGACTTCAGATTCTGAGATTCAGAAGTTGAATTTGTTCAGGCATATGGACTGGTGAGCTATAGCTTTATCAAGAGTTACACTGTACATTTTGTGTGTTTATCTTGAGATTTAATATTTATCAAAATGGCGAGAGCAGATAAGGCTGTTCTAGGTGGGAACAAAATCCTTACATCTTGTACTGTAAATCCATGCCTTCCTAAGGGCCAAATCTTCTGGAAAGTTCAGGGTTCTTTGACGCCCTTTTCGTCGTATGCAGAACAACAAACTATTTCTTGGAGAAATTCAATATGTTTGTAGTCACTCTTGTAGCTCTTTTCTAAGATCTAAACTGTGAAGCTCTGGCAGCTTGTAAAGTTTAGACTTGTATGATGTAATCTGGCGGAGACTACCGAGTGTTGGCGGGGGAAAAATGCATCAAACCAGCCTCATTATCAAGTTATTTTAAGTGCCATATTACTCAGATTAATTTAAGCTTTTTCAATACTTTTTACAATCAATTTAACAATATATACAGGGGGCATCTAATTATGAATAAATAATAATCTGGACACTAATCCTTCAACTTTCCTTCAACCATAACCCTGCCACCTGTTGTATCAGGGAAAAATAGAAACATTAAATCCAAATCAAATAAATACATGCAAATTAACAGACAGTGCAGGAATTGCACATAAACATTATACCTACATGTACATGAAACACACAAATCATATATGTACATAGATGTGTCTCATTATTTTCTCCACCTTGACGCTATCTCTCTAGGAAAGGCTATTTTCAAGGCTGTTTCTGGTTACATTTTCGAAGCCCATAATGGACAGATCAAAGATACAGCAGGAAGAAAGCACGATTGACCACTGATGGACGTTAAGAGCTGGTTGGTCAACAGCTTTTATCAATAGAAAAACCAGATGACTTTGAACAGGCTAATATCACCCCCGGATGTTGAACGGATTTGCCTCTGTGGAGTATTATTCATTCACCACTTTGAGGTCTTGGTTAGATATCAGTCACTTGGTAAAAATGACAAAATCAGATGAAAGGGCGTCAAAACTTAATTGCAAATATGATCTTTTTTTGTATTTTTGTACGGTGGGTATTTGGGACCAACTTTTGGTATTTATGGTTGTTGCATAATAACATCTTAAATAAGGAAGTGATGCTTGTCTAATAAATTTATATGAATATAACTTTGTTGTTTACATATCCAAACATATGCATGTAGCCTAAACTATGATAATATTTATGAACGTATTAAAAATATAAATATGATCCAAATTGAGGTTTAATACATTTGTTAATTGAAAGAACAAATTCTGCTACAAAAATATTTATTCAACCTGTGTTACCATCCTCATTTATCACATTATTAAACAAAGACTATAAATACCAAAAGGTGGTCCCACATACCAACCATACAAAAATTATTTTCAAGTGTCTTTTTCTCCTTAAGGAAAAATCAGAAAAAATAGTGAAGACCACTTTTAGGAATAACTTTTTGCATTCTTTCATCTGAACTTTGTGTCATTTTTACGTTTTCTTCACCTTTAAAACTGCAGTTAAAGCATTACTAATGACAGGGGCTTTGCTTTGAGTTTTGCCCCCAAATTTTGCACACAATTAAATTTCTGCAAGAATCTCCATTTTCATGTATGCATGTCTGTCTGTCTGTCCGTCTGCATGTATGAATCAACATATGTATGAGGTACACCTGTCATCATTCCTGCCACATGGAAAGGCTATCTGGCCCCAATCTAGAGGTATTGTAGGACATGTGCCCTTTCCTTGATCCTAAAAGCAGTTTTACAAGGTTCAGAAATTGGCCAATTTTGCTGTAAAAAATTTTGGGCATTTTGCAGTCAATATTTAGAAGAGTAGGTGCGCTATGAGCGGGTATCAGATTTGGAATTAACCAATAGGTATTCAAAATCTCATACACTTAACATCAAAATTTAAACGCTTGCGGAGCTACTTCAATGATGCATAGTGTAGAATCAAGCACAGCTTTGATATGTTGACATACTACATGCTGAAAGTACATAGACATGTCAAGTTCAATAGTCTATATTAAAAACTCATCACTTAACATAGTTGTACACAATAAAAGACAGAAATCAAAACATTTCTGAGCAGACTTTATACTGACATGTAATACTTACTGGTTTTGTATGAGCTGAATTGTCAAGGCACTTTTACCAACGCCTCCAGCTGAAAGCAAACAAAATATATAATTTAAAGAAGTACATAATTACATCTTGAATGAAAAAAATGCTCTGCTGATAATTCAAACATGAGAATAGGTTTCAGCTTACATATCTTACACATATATGAACGTTAACTAAGGAAAATGAAAGAAAATTTTAATTCCTCATACTCTACAAATGCATGTAGTTTTATGTTGTACTTAACAATTTTTCAGTCCTATGATGATTAAAAGTCTATGGGTTTCTGTACATGTACATATATTTTGTCTTCTTGTGGCAAAGTGAGTCCATGCCACCAAAGTGCTGCCGCCACTGAAGTATTATGCTGAAGACACCAGACAGGACACCTCACACAGTCACATTATACCAACACTGGGCCAACCATCATGTTTCCTTACTCTAACCTCTCAGAGAAAGAGAAATGCATCAGCCAGTACCAGTTTTAAAGTCTTTGGTATGACCCAGCTCGTGTTCGACCCGGGGATCTCTCCACCCCGCGATGGATGCTCTACCCATTAGGGTTCTGAAGCCGTCTTCAATACATGTGGGAAAAGGCAATTATGTACCAACATAAATACACAAACTGATAGAATGATACATGCATGTGAGTGAGTGAGTGAAAGATTTAACGTCATTTTCAACAACATTTCAGTTTTATCGCAACAAGATACATGCATGTATGTGTATGTACATGTACTTCAAGGGTGAACAAAATGTTACATATAGCTGTAGTTACATGTTTACCTATTTAAAATGTTAATGACATTTCTTTCATGCATGATGTGCCTACAAGTACATTGATACTTGTGTATTGCAGACAATTAGCTTTACATCTTCAGATTAAAATACGGATGCTAACAGCTTTGTAATTTGCTCAATGTCATCATTCTTGATTGAACTTGTCAGTGTTGCAGATCAGAGCTTAATGTATCGGATGGCTGCGGTAGAATATCCTGGAGTGCCAGATAGACCTTCTGAGTACAAGCCAAAGCAATCACGGTCATTTGGTTTGCAAGGTTTCTATTAATGGTTACCGCAACAGAAAGGCATCGCTCATGTTGAACAAATAATCTGTTTTTTTCACGCATAAAATGCTTGAATTTTTATTGAGGTACTGGAACGTGATGTTTCGTAAACCCACGGCAGTAACAACACAGCAATTCGGCATGAACAAATGTATAACCAAAAGCACTAGAAGTGAATAAAATGCCAGCTGTGCAACTGATCAGATTGAGCATAGACTGTATCCATTTTCTTACCAGCTTGATAAGATCAAGTTCTCCAGTTATGTGAGCTATTGGATTTAAATCCTCCAGGTATGGCTAGTCAAATGTCAACTCAATATTCACTGCATGAAACTCCACAAACTAAAAAAGTGGAAAATTTACCACGAATGTATAATGCATTTTCAGGATCAGCATTTGACAAGAAACACCACACTAAAATGTCTTCACACATTTGACACACAGGAGCTTTACTTTCTGATCATCTGCATGTAAATTACAGGAGAATGTCAAAGGTAGGCTATAGTGCTATAAATACATGTAGCACCCAGCAGTATGCTTACATCTGCAAGGTGAATGTCCTGAAATCCAGTACAAGAGGTTCAGCTGTTTGAATTTGCTCCTGTGCTGTGAAAGATGAATGAGTGGGGATTGCAGATGGAAATGTCAAATGTTACGCCCTGTTTTACACATCAAGGGAGCTGGCTAGCATTCTCTAGAGAACTACCACGTTAACCACATCTCCCTGCCATTGATGATTGACGGAGACTTGGTGCAGGACAGACAGGTTATGCATGGGTCAAGATTACAGTCATAACTATTGTGCAATGCGATGACAGGCACTATGTTATGTAATAGTAAAGCAAAATTATGTCCTATCGTACATAATAATTATGTTGTTGGCACACTGAAACATGAATTAAAAAGATGGAAAAACAGTGTACAAGTAGATCTGGTATCGACACACCATGAGACATGCATACCCTAAATAACCATACACTTCATCCATGACTGACTTTCTCATTTTTCTTGATTCTGCAGGTTTTACTGTTTTTAGAAAAAATTTTGAGCTTTGCTTGGAGCACGGGATAAAATTACACTAGAAAATTGTAAGTTTCAGCACCAAAAATAATATTTTGTGATATTTATTTGCCTCTGAAAATGCACTTTTATTGGCGAAATATCATGTCATTTAAAGTACATGTAAAATACAGTAGAGTGCTCATGATACATGTACATACATCTCCATACCTACAGCAAGACATGGTCCAAATACATGTAGCCTATTGGACTATTAATACAGAAAGAGGGCGACCAAAATTACAGCTGTCAGGAAATGACTGAATACAAAAAGGTATACATTTTTTTTTCTGCTAACGTTCCCACACTACACATCCTAAATAAAGGAGTACTATGAGCAAATTCCTCAGCACAATCATCAACATCTTAATTTTTCAGGGTAAACTGTGTTTAAAATTGCACACCATGGACTGAAGCCTTGTAATGCTATAACTGGAGCAACTGGCACATGCATCAATCCATATAATGGTATGGTGAATATGTGGATATAGGGACTTGGCTGGTCATTTAAGGCTTGCATCAGGAGCATACAGATGTATCTGGGTGGCTGCTTTAGGGCATTGCTTCTTCTAAAACATTGGGCTGATGTGCACATGTTGAACAAGGGCTGCCTACTTTGATTATTGCACTATGATGGTGCCTGCACCTGGACCAGTAGCCTGCTTGTCATGTTAGCTGAACTGTGCAAGCAAATAACCAGGTTCTCCAGTCTATCTAGATGCTGCTGGACAGCTCCCATGGGCAGCTTCCAATGCTCAAGCTTTATCAATGACCACACTCAAAACCGGCCACATGTAAACCAAGACACTGGTCACAGGCCACTTCCCGGTTCATGGGAAGCAAGAGCTTGAACCATTTAATTCATTTCTATACCTTTTAATGCACTCAGTGCACACACTGTTCCTCCACAAACTACACTTTAATAAACCTTCCTCTTGCTGGCACTAGGTTTCGTATTCTGCATTTGGCTTACCTAGAAAATCATACCATTCAGTCCAACAGTGGTCATGTTGAATGTTTATTGCCATCAAGGCCAATGAGAAAAAGCAAAAGCGGTGCAATGTAGAAAATCTGACAACTGAACTGAACTCTTTATCTTGTGTGGCACTGTGGTTGAAAGGCTAGCACCTTTATATTAAACCTCTTTGCCAGCTCCCACTTTCTATATTTCACATGTGAATCTCATTGGACTGGCCCTGGATACCCCACTGGCCTAAGGGTCAATGGCACTATTGGTTTACATCAGTAGTAAATTAAGTCCTGGCAATTTCATCTATTTTCTCTGATACAAACCTACTGTTTAAAAGAGGAAAGGAGAAATGATACATTAAACTAGAAAATGACAGTATGACAAGTTTGCATTCAAAGATTTTCATGTATATGCATAAAACCTGCACATGGCAGTTATATTTATCTACACAAGATAGTATGATATCACACTAAATGATTTACCAGCATATAGCGCAGTATGATTTACCTACACATGAAACAGTATGATTTACCTGCAAGACTATATGATTCACCTTCAAAAACATGTTTGGCAGTATGATTTACCTGCACATGACACAGTGTGATTTACCTGCACATGACACAGTGTGATTTACCTTCACATGACACAGTGTGATTTACCTGCACATGAGAAAGAGTGATTTACCTTCAAGACAATGTGATTTACCTTCAAGACAATGTGATTTACCTTCAAGACAATATGATTCACCTTCACATACATGTACATGTTTGGCAGTTATGGGCACATGACAGTGTGATTTACCTGCAAATGACACAGTGTGATTTACCTGCACATGACACAATATGATTTACCTGCACATGACACAGTGTGATTTACATGAATGTGACACAGTGTGATTTACCTGCATATGACACAGTGTGATTTACCTGCAAGACAATATGATTCACCTTCACATACATGTACCTTTTGCAGTATGAGTTATGTGCACATGACAGTGTGACTTACCTGCATGACAGTATGATTTACTTGTAAATGTACATGACAGTATGATTCTCCAGCACACGTACATGTACAGTATGCCAGTATGATTTACGTGCACATGACAGTGTGATTATGAATTCACAAGCCCATATACATGTATGGCAGTATGATTTATGTGCACATTCTGCAAGATGGATCAGAAGCTAGAGACCACACGATCTCCCATGTTTTTGCATAGGAAAATGCCTATTATTGAATAGCTGTCAGTGATCTTGTATCCACTGAATTTGTATAATTTTCAGCTTCCAGATAGTCTGACCATTTCTGCAGAGCTTTCGCGACCTTACTTTGGACAACTAGGCCTTACTGGTCACTAGTGAAGTTATGAACGGGTGGTCACACGACCCACTTCAGACCTGTTTTACAGAATGGCATAATGATTTAGTTGTACAAAACTGTGTTCAAAATGTTATGCAAAAATCTCAGCATTCCCTAAATAAATCAATAGGTCATTTGAAGTAGGAATGTTAGGGGTTCAACACATGGGCACTCAACATATCAAAGGCCAGATCAACTTGTCACTGCTGGAGCTGAATGAAACTGCCCAAGGGCTGTGAAATGGGTCTATTGCTCTTCATCTATTTTATTTTTCTTCTAACTGGTGACCAATTGTCTTCTAGTACAATTCACTGGTCTAGTACAATTCATTGGTCTTCTCTACCCACAAAGGGCCTATCAGCTATTCTGTCTGTAATGGAGCACCGGCCTCACCTCATTAAGAGAATGCATTGCACCAGAACATTATATTATGATATATTGCAAGATTGAAGACATTCGTTACCATTTCTATTTGGTCGGTTAGTGTGAGCATGAAAATCATTATTATTTGTACAACTGCCACATGTGGCAACACATCAAGGTAACTGCTGACCAAATATGGGGGAGACCTACTTCAGATGTAGTCCACATGACAAAATCATGTCACACATACACTAGTGCATTCAACCCTTACCATGTTCATCTGTCATAAAGGCCTCTAAAAACCATGTTCTGGCACATCAGCTGGAGTGGTGTAGTGAGCAACCAGCTACGGACCTGACATGCTGTCTGATGGGAGTTTGAATCCAGAGCATTTCACAACAAGTTAAGTGAATACTTTAAAAAAAAGTACAAATTGTGAAGCAATGTCATATAAATGACAGAAACTAGAATGATAAACGCTGCTGTTTTTCTCTTAATGCTAACTGAACATGTCCCCATTCAATTTTAACCAATGAAAAATCAGTAAAAGAAAAAATCAGTCAAAAATGATGTCAGAATGCACATGGAAAGCAACAAGTAAATGTAAATATAGTCCTAGTCCTTACAACTCCCCTATTTATTGGCAGTATATAGTATACATCTAAAGTGTTTCTGCACACTAGCTTTTCTCATGATCGTTGTTTTTCATTGCATTAGCTTCTCCCCTCAGAAATGACAGATACATCAAATCACATTTTAACACTGCACAAATAACTGATGGTCAGTGTACAATTAAAAGCATTTACTGGGAGCGATAGGATGATTTAATGCTGTACAGTAGCAGAACTTGCTGTATGGTCATGCAAATGACCATTTTTTTGCCCTTGCTACATCTTCTTCATGGCAAACACTAGAGAATGTCACAAATACAAGTATCACAGAAGTCATTCTCCACGATTACGGGTAGTGGTACATGAGCCTTTGCCTTCAGTTTCTGAAAACTAACACGCCGTGCAGAGCACCGCGCACGTAAACTACTCTGTAAATCTACTTTCCATTTTGACAGGACCGTTTGCTTTAAATCTCGCATGCACACTATAGCTTTCAGGAATTTAGGTGTATCATCTAATTTTTTTAAGTGCATTTATGCCTGCACGCCTCTTATCTGCAGCACTGAGGTCAAGGTCAAGTTCTTTCACATTCTTTATTTTCACCATTTTGGGGACTAACAAAGCCCTCGATTGCCATTAGGTAGGCCTAAATCTTATTAGGAGCCGTTAAATAAATGAACGTAGGCTACCTTACATGTTGTAAATCTTTTTGCTACGTACACTATCATAGGCAATCAAGGTACCGACTGGTATTTGACACTTCGATAAGTTTTCGTGACACCAAACTACACATAATTACACACCTACACATAAATAAAATTTTTATTCATTGCATAATCATAACATATAAATCCCAACAAAACAATGAAGAAAACATCATGAAAAGAAGCTAATATCTGACCATAAGACAGGGTCTATTTAGTTAAGTGTACTGACACCTTGTACTTCAGTGCAACTACTTCCGGCGTTTTCTTCACATTTTTTTCATGCCTCTGTACTGGGACCCTGGCGATTCTCACCAATAGATCCATAAAAAAGGTGACGGCTATAAATATGCACTACATATGATTTACCTGCAAGACAATATGATTCACCTTCACATATATGTACATGTTTGGCAGTATGAGTTATGGGCACATAACATTGTGATTTACCTGCACATGACACAGTGTTATTTATAAGCGCTACATGAACATATGACTAGCATAGCTGTAAAAATACATTATCACAACATTGTAAGTGCTATTAGATACTTGCTGAATCAGGACCTACATGTAGATCAATGCTAAATGATCTGCAATGCAAGATCGTTTTTTATTTAAACTGAGCCATGCTGTCCCTTCTTTTATCACCAGGAACAATCTGCAGTCTTTATGGTTTATATTCCACCTGATCATACATTTACAGTCTTTCTGAACCGTACATCGGCAAACACCCCGACAGCACGACAAAGCTTCCATATTCAAGACTGTTTGTAAACACACCACTGCTTGTTTTGCAAGGTTATTGATTTCTGCCAAGGAACAAATCTGTAGACCAAAAATATCTGAGGTGTTTTTTTTTCTATACATGAACCAGATGGCTTTCATGGCAACCTAGTGCTCTACTGACACACTTGCTCATCTAGGATAACCTAAGTGGGTCAGTCACATGAACATTATACCTTTGTACACTGAACGCATGTACACGTATATCATTTATAACCTGCCAGACACAGATCTGAGTCACATTTCAAGAGCTTCAATCACATATCATCAGCATCAATTGGCATATGCCAAGCCTCAACAACATAAATCAGTGTACCATGAGCCAAAATCACATATCGAGCCTCAATCATGTATCAGTCATGAGTCTAATCACATATCTTGAGCATCAATTATGTATCAGTCATGAGCTTCAATCATATATACATCTGGGTACCATGAGCCCCAATCACATATCGAGCCTCAATCATGTATCAGTCATGAGTCTAATCACATATCTTGAGCATCAATTATGTATCAGTCATGAGCTTCAATCATATATACATCTGGGTACCATGAGCCCCAATCACATATCGAGCCTCAATCATGTATCAGTCATGAGTCTAATCACATATCTTGAGCATCAATTATGTATCAGTCATGAGCTTCAATCATATATACATCTGGGTACCATGAGCCCCAATCACATATCGAGCCTCAATCATGTATCAGTCATGAGTCTAATCACATATCTTGAGCATCAATTATGTATCAGTCATGAGCTTCAATCATATATACATCTGGGTACCATGAGCCCCAATCACATATCTTGTATCAGTCTTAGGCCTAAATGACACATCGAGTCTTAATCATGCATTAGCCTTGAGCCTCAATAATGTATCAGTTGTAAGCCTCAATCACATATCAATCACAAGCCTCAATCACAAATCTAATGAGCCCTGGTGCCAAACCTGGCCAGAGCCGACATAAATGACACTGATGCATACGACACATATAAACTACCTGCAGATAATACACAAACAGACCATTAGCAAAGAGAGTGCAACCAGTTGGCAAATCAGAGACATGAAACATCATAAGACACTATTCATCACAGCAATTAAAGGAATGAGGATTTATACTAATTAAAGAGGCTACACTGGAGATTTTTTTAGAAAAATTTGTACTTGTACTATTTATAGTGTTATAATGATAGTAAAGTCTGAAAAGGTTACATGTATAAGGCGACCTGTATTATAAATTTTACAAACTTTATTACAAATTTTATACCTAAACATGTTCAAAGACCCAAGGCTGATATTTGTTAAAAAGTCAATCACTTGGAATATTGCAAAATAGTAAAAATTTACATATTTACACTGATTAATTTTTTGTCCAAAATACCCTGTATAGCATGTAATACAGGTAAACATATACATATATCCCAGTCCTTCAACCTCAAAACAAAGATCACAAGCAAGATAGTACAAATACATTTCATGGAAAACAAACCTTGATACCAATCCATGTGCAAAGATCCCACCTTAGAAGAGACAAGGTTGCTGTATACTGTTTGTTGGTGACCTCATTTTTAGTTATGCATTGTGGAAACCGGCTTCTTTAATTAGCTAACCTCAAACAGCAACCCCAGCCTTACAAATCCCAAAGATCCCAAAACAATCAGTGGTCTCAGTCCTGATGATAAACCATGAACCCTGACAATAAACACATCTTGAATGGGTCCAGATCCTAGCCACTGTATCCCCAATAAGAAACTCCAAGACCAGACGAGAATCCTCAAATTATAAGCCTATGACCATGTTTTCACAAAGCAATTGTAAGTCCATTGTAACTATAGCTAAGTACACGTTTGTCTGTGACTGAAGCAGGGTTCAGAACAGAAACCTTTTAGCCCAGGGCCCCAATACACTTTAAGTTGATCGTAACTACACTGTACATTTAATAGCAAACACATGTCAATGATATTTGTCACTTCGGCAGTTACAATCAACTTAGCCTATGATTGCTTTGTGGGACAAGGCCCACAGCAGAAATTATGAGCCCAGATCAAAATTAATAAGCCTTGATATCCAACCATGAGTCTGTGTCATCAAGACTACTGTAGAAAAAAAGACAGAAGCACAGATTGCAAATGATGAACCAAGAATAAAGATCCCAGCTTACGGACCAAGATCCCTGACCAAAGGTCACGTCAAGAGCTTAGTCCATGAATAGTTTTTCAACAGTTTTTTTCATCTCTTAAATTTGTTTTCTAGACCAAGTCAAAGACCAAAATCCAGGTGTCCCGATTCCAGACTGTGGTAAGGTTAGAAACAATGAGCTATGTACATGTAAAAAACCAGGAGGCAAGGGTTATCTGGTCTCAGATAACAGGAACAAATATTACTTGTTTACTTGACTGGTGACTGACTCAAGAAGATTTAACTTATATGAAGGCGGCCAGCATTATGGTGGGAGGAAACCCACGACCATCTACAAGTTGCCCCAAACCTTTCTATAACAAGTACAGTAAAATCCCCTCCTGTACTTCTTCATCTGGTCATGTGTCTAGATGTGTGGATGATAAAAAAAAGCCCCTTGAATACCAAGTGGACAATACTAAGCATGTTACGGATCAATGTTAATCATGATAATCCAGTACACCTACTTTACAAACTCGGGCCTTGACGAATATGTTTATCACATCTGAAATGTAGTATTGCCTTGAAAGGCCGTATCTGGGTCAATGAGATTTACTGATACTCGTTCAGTTCCAAACATATATGGCATTGTCGGTTCAGACAACAACAACTGTGGGGTTAGATATGGAAGTTTATCAGACACTTGGCAGCATGTAGTGGACCCTGAACTATTGAGTAACACTTCATCTGTAAGTCTAATTAGAGGCTTACATAATTTGGAAAAGTATCTTGAATGCAATTGGTCATACATTATTTCAATATGCAACAAGAGTTTTGGAACTTCATCACAGGCCCATCATGGCAGAGTGAATAATGGACAAAGCCATCAGGCTTGGTGTTGACTGAAAAACACAGGTTTATCTTATTTCAAACTCTCAAGTGAAGCAGTTCTTCTAATACAGTGTTGTCATGAAAACCCAGTACACATGTTAACCATAAAAAGAGGCTTAATTCTGTAAATTTGAAGACGATGTGATATATATGATGGTGGTCAATTTTGTTGGTAGAAGAAACTAGAGTGCCTGGGGGCAAATTACTAAATAACCTTTGGCAACTTACTGACAAATTTTCCCTTTTGATGCGTATATGCACACTGTGTTGACAGAAGACCAGTAGTCTTCAATGAATGTTAGATTGAGCAAACCGCCTCTTTACTGTCACCAACAACCCATAAATCATGAAATCAAGGTGATTTACAAATTCCCAATCCAAGTAAAAGGGCTTCCTCTGGGTCACTATTTTTTTTTAGCCAGTCACTTTAGCCACTCATCAGATTTTGTAGCAAATGCTACTTTTCTTTAGCCATACTTCCTTGACTTGCCTTGATTTAATCTCTTGCGACAATAATCTGATTGAATGGAAGCAATACCCATGACTCTTGTAGGTCTCCATCTGTAATTTGTTTTTTGTCTGCCTTGGTGTAGCTGCTAGAATCAGTTTGGTCTCTTCCAGCTATATCTACAGTTTATCAAACATTACATTTCGAACTGCCCTCAAAATAATGGATCAATGCTTGGCAGCATGTTTTTTGAAAACAAAAAAATCTATCCTTTTTTCAACCCTACCTATCAGTAGGGTCCTAGTAAAATGCAATTTCCTCTATCAGCAAAATTTGCTACGAAATAAAATTTGTAAATTCAGTTTACTTAAATGCAGCATTATGATCAGCACATTGAAGTAACACAGTCTGACAGGGGAAAACCAGATGTCGTACACATTTAAATAATGGCACATATTCTAAAACATTTAATTTACTTCGGATCCCCCAAAATAGTTTATGAAGTGGAAAAGCTTAAATTTTTCATGGGAGGTAACATCATTCACAGATGTAACTTTACCTTGACTTATCTCCCTTAATAATTTTTTTTTTTTTTACATCTGGTGATGAAAAGCATCCCCCAAAATGATCCCCCGAAGCAACAGTCCAACACCTGTGATTGGTAGACAAGCTTCTTACACACCAGTACATCTTCACCCCTTACACGGAAGTCACCTTACATATATCTGTACAGTTCCAAGACAACTTCACCAAATTTTTTTAATCTAAAATGTAATGTGATGTGTCTTTGTTCTCATAAATCCTTTTCATGTAAGTGGGTAAATGGCAAAAACAAGGCAATTTCTTGGCTTATAAATATACACCAACATTGTTACTTTTCACAATCCACAAAATTGTAAATTATCTTCACACTTCTTCAATCTTTGAATGCCATTCAATATTCACAAATCTTTCTTCAGCTTAGGATTTTCTGCCTATTGCACAAACAGTACAGTATCTACATGTATGTTAGTACATGAAATTGCAAAATGATGGGTATAATATATCATCAACAACAAATATACTGTGCCATGCACTGAAACCCTCTCTTTGGGCTTAGGATTACACATAACCCAAAATTCATCTTCCTATTGCCTAAAATGCAAGATTTGTTTATTTGATAGTTTGGTGTTTTGTTTATTTATTTCATTGCTGTTTACACCATATTCAAGAAAAATACACTTATGCAATGGTGGCCAGCATTATAACGGGAGCCAACCACACAGAGCCTGAGGGAAACCCATGACCATCCACAGCTTACTGCGAGGTCTTCTCACGCACCACCACAGAGGAAACCAGCATGAGCTAGACTTGAACTCACAGCCACTGCATTGGTGAGAGGCTCTTGACTTGTTGTGCCGCTCTGGCAAGCCAAACACGCGTACCCCACTAAAATGCAAAAGAGATCTTCCCACTATTAAAGCCAGAATCATACTGCCTGATCATGTGACCAGGTGTATTGTGTAACCGGGCAAAAAATCAACACCGCCTAACACCTGCAAAGGTTATACTGTTAATATGGCACTGTTCTGATGCCATATGGCAGGGTGTTAACCTTTGGACTTTCATCAACAACCCATTAGTTACCTTCCACTGCCCACATGGCACATTTACACCTACTCAAACTAATCAATTTCACATGTGATAACCCTCATAAGTTTACAAAATCCAGAATACTGGTTTAAACACATGTACATACTACTGTATGCTGCAAGTCATTAATTAGGAAATTCAAATTAAATCTGAGTTTAGGCCTTACAATTTATATCCATGTATATTACATGCATGCTGTAATTGTCAGAAACATTTCCCTTATTTGACTTCTGTTTTGGTTAATAAAATACAAATAGAAAAAGAAGTGTAGGTGAATCCTATTTCTGTAATTCAAATATTTTACAAATTACAACCACCCTATGATGTCATAAACCTATGGACAAAATGGATTTAAAGTCTTGTGTACATTATTTTTGGTTAAAATTTTCATAGGAAAATTCAGGATCATGACCAGTTCATTTCAAATTTATAACCAAGCATATCTAATTCTGAAGTACTCATAAAGATCAACATCTTTACATGAACATAGACAGTCATAATGTGAGACATTCAGCGTTGCAATTTAGAAGAATTTCTTGTAGAAAGGTTTTTATATCTACTCAGTGATCTTCTGAAGTTTTCTGCTGCGATTTTCATGGACTAGTCACATGGCCCGTGTGTACCTGAACATATGATAGGTTTATTTCATCATGTTTAGGTTGGGAAATATACCTGTTGAACATCTCGTAATGGCATATTATCATGCATGACCTTGTCTGTCTATACTGGAATGCAAGTGTGGCTTAGATAGTCCAAATACTCCTATCTAGGATTGCTAAAATAAATTTTGAAGAGTGAATATTGTTTAAATGTAGGTGATGTCATGCAATGGAAAGGTGCTATTTAAACTAAAACTTTGTGTCCATAAAATACTGCATCACAATTTGCACTAATTATTTGATGCATAAAGGTAATGGAATTTTCGTAGCCTCCAAATGTCATTGAGTTTCTTGACTGCACGGTTATGGAGGGCTGTATACACCACTACTTTTACTTAAAACAGTAAGTTCTTCACGTCAGAGGACACCTGAACAGCTTTGCATTTTTTCAAAGTCACAATTAAAAAGTGAGTGTGTTTATTTTAATTATTTGTTTGATTGGGATTTAACGTTATACTTAAGAATATTTCATGCTTAAACTGTACAACAGCCATCAGATTTTTTTGGGTGGAGGAAACTGAAGTGCCCAGAGAAGTAAACCAGCAGCCTCCGAAGTACTAATATACATGTACAATATATACACAACAAGTTCTATGTGTATCCTGCAATAGGTAAAAGACAAGACATTTCAAATAAACTTCATGCACGGCCACCTAAACAGCCATACATGCACTGTGGACGTCAAATTTATCCATGACATTTATGCTTGCACTACTACGCCATGGTTAACTTAAATGTCATTCTTGGCCCATGACTTTTCAAGAGTTACCCACGTTCTTCCATGGCTCTTTTAGTCTCCTGTCACTTTTTCCACCAAAAACAGTCTGCACCAGTGACATTTCGGAGCCACAGCATCATTCATTGTGGAAGGTGCTACAGATCTTGAGTACTTCCTTCGTTCTCAGTTCCATGCCATTGAACATGTCTGCCATTATACATGGCTCCGGTGACCTTTCGTCAATTCCACTTATTTTACGGTAATTTCTGTATCATAATACATTCAAATAAACTTAGGATTTTGTATATTTCCATGTTGTTATCCATAGTCTGTGTTTTGAGATGTTTAGCTTCAATGGGGAAATATTTCCAAGGTTAACCTAAGGTAGATGAGAATCTTCCACGATGAATGATACCCAGGCTCCGGCGCAGATTTGAAGAAGTGATAGCAGACTATAAGCAAGCTATAGCGGAACAGGGCATGGGTTAGTGCAATAGCAACTCTTGAAACACCATGACATAGTAGTTCAAACGTAAGCATCAGACAAAGTGATCTTAGTAACATACAGTTTGTGTGAAGAAAGTGACCTCATAATGTTATAGGCCATTTTGTTTTCACCCACAGTAGGGTGATCATGTGACCGCCATCTTTTGGACCATCTTACAGAGTTGGTCAATCCTTCTTTTAGTTTACCTTTAACCCTTATGATTCGACATCAAAGCTTGCACTCACACAAGCTCATAATGAGAGCTTCAATACCACCAGCGCAAATGCAATTTGTGATCTCAACTATGTTTGAGAGGTAGCAATGGAGTTTGTGTCACTGTCAATTCTTAAAGTTTTAAAATGTACTGCAAAGTATATCGACGTATGTCAGATTATTACATATACATGTACACTTATCTTATAACCACATCTCATCTTTGCACATAAGACATTCTACAGTACTGCTGTCTTCAAAATAACATTCTAAATCCCAGTGGCTACAGAAATACATCATCCAGACAATTACTAATAGCTAACTTTCTGTCAAATCGCTGCTAAAATGCACCGTGATCACACCCGTAGCCACTGTTTCGTATTCGGCTCCAAATGCCAGACATTCTCGCACACTTTCTTTGATAACTATGCGTTTTAAGCACGGTGCTAAAGGAGTTTGTACGGCTAACTCGTCATTTTGATGTGTGCACCTAAATGTGGAGTGTTCCTTATCAACCGGTGTGTGTTTAGCGCGCCAGATACACCCTGTTTTGTTTACGATCGCGCCGACAACTGTCCCCACAACAGCAAACTTCAACACTAGCACTCACCTCCAACCACGACCAACTTATACTCCGTCATTTGCTTCCCCTTGCCCTACCAAACTACCCTCAATGCTCGGTTCTACCTCCCTCGTGTCGAATTTTTTGATATGTAGGAAACATAAGCACTTTAAAATGTCTCGAACGTCACTTTCAAAGTGTAAAGCATCTACGTAAGGGTGAACCTACTCATCTACTCTTCACAACATAAGATCACGCCCATGCAATGCCGCTACAGCGAGATGAGCTCCCCTGTTCACAATGGCGCAGTCGACTTCCTGTCATCCATCCTTCGGTCTAACCAGCACTGCTGCTGTTTGTAAGCAATATCTTATCACCTGAATTCAGAACAAAGGTTTGATTCACTGTTCATTACTGAGAGGACAACTGGAAATCGATATGTTTGTCAATGAATATGTGCGACTTATCTCATTTTCGACTATACCGTGCGGTTCTCCCCAGGACAACCCTTTCCATAAATAGCCCACCAATGAGCGGCGAGGCGGTATTTTGGTACCGTTATATATGCGACACACAAAGGCCATTCTTAGTGTCTTCTTAGAAGGTCGACCGGGCAAGCCAAAGTTCGTCGGACGTTCTGGGCAACTGACCTTTATAGATCGGTCCTGCCCAGCCAATATAGTTTCATATCGTGTCGCTCATTTATGACTCTTCGATAAGAGATAGTTATTTGAACACCATGATCTTCTATTCTGCCAAACCGGTTTTGTAGAACTGTGGCGTGTGGGTGTTATTTCCCCCCATTATTATGTCCGATAAAGTAACATCAAAATTAAATGTATATATTTGTTTTCTTTATTGGAACTCGAAGTCTAATAGTGAAGTTGTATATTTTTTAGATATTTAGGACATTTAATTCATTTAAATACAGTAACTCAAATTGAATTTCATTACCCTGCTTTACCCTGGCTATTTTTTGTGTGTCTAAGATTCTTGCACTGTGGGTGTGAAAATAATTTTGGGAGAACACATTGGGAGAGTGTAGGGAGAGCACAAGAGCACACTAGGAGAATACACTGGGAGAACACACGGCACAGAGGAGTTGACAAGAAGTGTCATTTTTAAGAACCTCGTCAGTGGGAAGGTCTGCCAGCAACCTGCGGATGGTTGTGGGTTTCCCCCTGGCTCTGCCCGGTTTCCACCCACCATAATGCTAGCCGCCGTCGTATAAGTGAAATATTCTTGAGTACGGCGTAAAACACCAATCAAATAAATAAGTTTTAAGAACCTCCGTGGCTCGGTCGGTTAGCACGCTAGCGCAGCGTAATGGCCCAGGAGCATCTCACCAATGTGGTTGTTGTGATTTCAAGTCCAGCTCATGCTGGCTTCCTCTCCGGTTGTATGTGGGAAGGTCTTCCAGCAACCTGCGGATGGTCGAGGGTTTCCCCCGGGCTCTGCCCGGTTTCCTCCCACTATAATGCTGGCCGCTGTCGTATAAGTGAAATATTCTTGAGTATGGTGTAAAACATCAATCAAATGAATAAATAAGGAGACAAAAGGTCTAAAAGTAAGCTTGCACAACCTCATAATTAATTAAGACTTGTAAAAATGAATTCAACATCAAGATGCTGTATGTTAGGTTACATGCAGTTTTTATTAGTAATGGCAAGACAGTTATAGCATAATTTCAAGAAAACACTTTTTCCCATAGTTGAAGTTCACCATAACATGTGGGACTGTTATACAAATATGTATAAATCGGGTAACACAAAAACAAAACTTCTTGCCAACCTAAATAAATGAACGACTACCTCACACCTATAAACCAAATGCGCACAACTAGATATTCATGATACGCATGGTTTATCATATTTTTAATACTCTACTATGTTAAACTGTGAGTGACAACAATAACTCATTAACTGTGCATCATGTATATGCCTCTACTGCTTGCATGCACTTGCCTATCTTTCTGTGGTTCCATCGTTATGGTGCCTGTTTAATGGTTGCCAAAGAGGTACTTGAATAGTTACTAAACATCGTTACATCCAATTTTTCTTATTTAATTTTTATGTGGTTACCAGTACTTTTTTCGGTTTTATTGTCAAAAGTACGTGTATGCTCAAGAAATTTTAACCCACCCGGAAGCGGACGCGTATCTTTCATGTGTACGAGTCTTCGAACTTTGTACCTGTCATGTGATTTTCTTTATTGTTTGACAGTTAAAGTTGAGAACAATCGAAAATAAAACAATATAGGTGCCAGATATTTGTCTCTCTTTGTGATAGATCGAGTCGATAATCGGTGCTGACATCAGAGCGACACATCTGAGGTAGCTGTCATGGCAAACTACACAGAGGTAATACTGTTCGCACATCGCTAACTGGCATTTGCTGTTGTTGTAATGTATACTGTACTATCAATGATCATGTATACATGTGCCAACAGCAAATAGTTTTCTGCAGAATTATAATAGTCCTAAATTGAAACGAATACTAATGAATCTGGCAGAGAATAAAGGTTTAACATTTTAAAGATCATTAAAATATATCCACTTAATATTTCAGCAGAAGACTTAATTGTAGGCCTTCATCCATCCACCATAATGCTGGCCGCCGTCGTATAAGTGAAGTATTCTTGAGTACGGCGTTAAACAACAGTCAAATAAATAAATAAATAATTGTATCCCTATAAGCTAGTTCCCATTTGTAAATGATATTGCTACGATATTTAATTAATAGTTTTGCATTTTCTTTAAGTCAGTGGATTTTTGAGAAGATTACTTCTTCTCGGATGGCGAGCTTTAGGTAAACCTGAATTGCAAATATATGACAACTTGATCAATCTATTTTGAGATTGTCAAGTCAGAAGACATGCACATTATTATGTCAAGCACAACTACCCTTGCATAGGTTAATTTAATAAGCAGTTTCAGTCCTGGCCATGGGCAGGACATTTCTAGATTACTCCAAGTCTTATTGTTCAGAGGACCTTGGTGACAATAAGCAGTCCACCAATGCAGTGTGCGTATCTTTACATCAGTTGGAATTGGGGGACATCCGTGGCCAAGGGGTTAGCACACCAGCACGGCGCAATGTCTCAGACACCTCCTACTAACGAGGTCGCCGTGAGTTCAATTTCAGTTCATGGTGGCTTCCTCTCTGGCTATACTTCGATGGTTGTGGGTTTCTCCAGGTCTCTGTCCAGTTTCCTCACAGCAGATTGCTAGCTGCTGCCGTATAAGCGTAATATTCTTGAGTATGGCATAAACCACCAATCAAATAAATGAAACAAATAAATAAATCACAATTCAGATAGAAAGTTTGTTCATAACTGGCATAAGCTGGTGATTTACCTTGGGCATTTTCGATTTCCTTTTGAAATGATGTTCAAAAATTGTTAGATAATTAAACATGTAAATAAATACACTAATTATAATCGCATGCTATGGAGATGTTATCATCAGAATGGCATGCAAATGAAAGATATTTAGCTCTATCAACACTCAAATAGTTACTGATAAATTTTTCAAGCCTGGTATTTAGTGAGAGTATTGAGTGAAGCAGTGCCTTTTCAGAAACTCAGAAAATTTAGATGCATTGGAGCTTTAACTCCCATGCCTTTACCCACCAAAATTTAGTTCAGACTAAGCTATTGAAGTCATTTTTACCAGGTTTGCCCTAAATTTTGTATTTGGTTAGAGTTATAAACCATACTATCTGAAATTAAATGTAAGTAAATGCTGGTGTGATAGTACTTGGTATCCATTGATAATTCAACCCAAGAGTAAAAATGCCACTTTTTGTGCTGAAGTTAGTTGTTTGAATGGCCTTCATAAATCCCAGTGTGTTGTTTAAGGTGCGTGTTGCTATTTCTGGTGTGGTATTAGTTTGGTTACTCCAAGCATGGACATTCGTGGTTGAGGTGGCTAGCATGCCAGTATGGTGAAATGACCCAGGAGCCTCTCACCAAGTCCAGCTCATGCTGGCTTCCTCTCCTATATGTGAGACAGCCAGTCAGCAACCTGCAAATGGCTGTGGGTTACCCCCAGGCTCTGCCCAGTTTGCTTCCACCATAATGCTAGCCACCAGTGTATAAGTGAAATATTAATTCTTGAGTACGGTGTAAAACACCAATCAAATAAATAAATTTTCTAGGTTTTACTTGTTTCAGATTGTGTATGTACATGCACCCAAATTCTTCAATCTTCTCAGCCATCTTTGCAACCAGTATTTTGAAACATTCTGAGAGAACTATGGAGTGTAGGGAAATAATTTGCACAGCGGTATGAAGCTTGCATCTTTAGTGACATAAACAAATCATTTTTGTCATTTTCATAATAAACGTATTCATAAATTCCATCCTAAAAAGTGCTTTTCTGGCTGAAAAGTTTGAAGATTTACGATAGATGTTTAATGTGTATGATGCTGAACTTTGCTATTTTCGTCAGTTTAACCCTGTGTATTTGATGACTTTTTTGCCTGTATCAGGCTGATTATAGCATGATAGCACTATTATTATTATTATTATTATACACTCTGCTCATCAGTCAATATATAGACAATAAATTTTGTTTTGAACAGCTTGTGTCTGGAGTGCGAAAAACGTTTCTCTCGGGGAAAACAAAGACTTTGGCATGGCGTCGAAAGCAGCTTGATGGTATTCTAAAGATTTTAACGGAAAAGAAAGATGACATAGTGGAGGCCCTTAAGAAAGACTTACACAAGGTTTCACTCCAAAACTTTTTTCCTTGTTGTTACACTTTTATTTCATGATATGATGTACACCACATAGTTATAAAGAATTTCATGTTTACTTTAAAATAATAATAAAATGCACAAATCTTGTCCATAGTTTGGTATTTAATTGGACAGTATATCTGCTATCCAAAATAAATTTTTGTTTGCTTGCGCTTGCAATTTTTATTTATACTCCATTCATTAAAATTAGAAGAAAACTTACCTCAGTACAGATAGATTCTTAAATGGAAAGAGATGAAATATTGATTTACATTTATTTTATTCTGAAGCCTAGACATTGTAAAAGTTGTTTTCTATTTTTTGTAAGTCTAACAGTAATTATAAAACTGTTTTGCCTTGGTTTTGCAGCCAAAGATGGAGACTTTGGTTTTTGAAGTGTCCTTAGCAACAAACGAGGTCATTAATACCATGAATAATTTAGAGGAATGGATGAAACCAGAGAAGGTAATTAACTTAGTTATGATACTATGAACTGATCTGTACATTTGATCAAACATTAACATGGCACATTCTATATTTACATTTGTTGAACTACTTTTTTTACATTAATTCTCTTGTTTGTTTTTTTTTTACAGCTGAAGTTCAGACTTCATTTTTCAGTTATTTCATGATTATGATATGAAATTAAGAGAACCAGACTTCTTCAAAGATTGTGTCAAACTTTATGTTTCAGCCTTGTATTGATAATAATGCTTTGTTAAGGGGGTCTGATTCATAGTGCATCAACAATTTTCCTTAAGTCAAACCAAAGGACTTTTAAAATCAATAATTTTGGTACATGTTCTTCCCTGGCGAGTTGCTCAGCTTAAAGTTATACGTAGTCGACGCTGATCAGATGGGGGTGGAGAATTCAGCTTAGGCTAGGCATGGCGTAGACTTGCTTAGATATCTCTCATACCAGCCAGTCAGAATTGATTCTGTATCCCTTCAAGGTAATAGGCCTGGTAATATACTGTGACAGGTTTGGGTTTCATGTCTGTTGTCTTTGGCATGGCATTCTGGTGAGGCAGCACCATGGGTACCATCCTGTTACAATGAGACCCCATCATGGTATCAACAAAATACCTTTTAAATCAGCGTTTAACTGAAACCCAAGATAAACAAATAGACAAATAACTCTCCCACCAGACTAGTGTGTAAACACACAAACATACTGGCACTGGTGTGTCTGTTTTTAACCTTGGTTCCAACATATCCAACATTTTCAAATCCTAACTTTTTATTTATCAGGTGAAGAAGGGACTGTTAAATATGATGGACACATGCTACATAAGGAGGGAGCCGCTTGGTACTGTCCTCATCTTGGGGGCCTGGAACTACCCTCTGCAGTTAACCCTCCTACCTCTGTTAGGGGCCTTGGCAGCAGGTAAGGTATCGGTCACTGAGATTCAATCATCACATTTCTTGATAGGAAAACACCTTCAGTCTGCTGTAATTGCCATAAAAAATCATCTGAAAATTGCATTTTTAGAGGTGAATAAAGTCATATAATATTACATTTGGAGCAGAAACATACATTTTTCTCATCATTTGTGTCTCTGAGATATATTTAGAAATGTATTGCATTTCTTTGTCTCACCCAGGGAATTGTGCAATTTTGAAACCCTCTGAAGTGGCGGAAAACACAGCTTTGCTCCTGGAAAAACTAATCCCACAATATCTGGATACGGTAGGATCCACTTCAGCTACATGTATAAATGTGCATCTCTTTACTGTATTTGTCTGTCTTTGTCTCAGAACTGGTACAGCTATTTTGCCCAAACTTACATTAGAAAGGAAATAATCAAACATTTACTGCACAGACACTTACTAATGTCCATTCCTTACCCAATGGTATTCGTTATTCAATTGCACCAGTTTCAGAAGTTTTAAATTTCATAGGACTTCAATTCAAACCTTAAGTAAATCTGAGCTTGTGAAACTTTCTAAATGTTTTCTTGTGTTCCTTGAGTTCATGGCATGGTTCCTTAAGATATATTTACCTCTAAAATCATGCTGCTCTATAAAAGATTTATTATAACATCATATATATATATATATATATATATATATATATATATATATACATATACCATTACAGTGCATGTGCTGCTCCTTATGCCCTCTTTACCTCACTGCCACCACCAGACAAGCTTGACATTTGGAGCCTGTACAACACATGTATGCTTGTTTAGGCTTAGCCTCACCACTGGTGTCCTTGTGGAGAACAATTTTATCAGCATTCAGCAATAAAAATGTTTTAGTTGTTTGTTTAGAATCATGTTGTGCATATTTTAGACAGAGAATGCAGGTATATAATGTATTGTAAGATACAAAGCTGCCTGCTTCATCACCTTGACTCCAGTGTTGTTTCAGATTTCTGTTCAAAATTTTGTAGTGGTGGCAGCGATGTAAAGTGTATGTAGAGACAGGCTCATGCACTGTAAGGAGTACGATATAAGTACTTGTGAGGAAGATTATTATGAGGGAGATAACTCTGAATTGGTATAGGTAAAAATCCATTCTCTCATCGTCATTATAACATATCAGTGACTTTGTGGCTATTTCTGCCTTTGTCAAACTGCTCATCAGTCCCTTGAATACTTGCCTAAAATATGAATGAAAAAGATGAACAGTTTGCGTATGTGTTTTGTGTAGGAATGTGTAAAGGTGGTGAATGGTGGGGTGCCCGAGACAACTGCCCTGCTCAAGGAGAGATTTGATCATATCTTCTACACGGGAAACAGCATGGTGGCCAAAATAGTAATGAAAGCTGCAGCAGAGAACCTGACCCCAGTCACTTTAGAGCTGGGAGGAAAGAGGTAGCCAGACGTTGTACAGCTGATGTAAATTGGTATCAGGCATTGCTCAACTTTGTTTTGTTACAACAGATTTATTTGCTCTTTATTGGCTAGTGCTGGCCCCAATAGCACAGTTGATAGAGCGTCCACTTTGGGAGGCTGTAAATTAAAGGTTAATCCTTTATCAGGTCACACCTGTGACCTTAAAAGAGGAAATTGTAACTACCTCGCTTGGCGTTCAGCATCGAGGGGATAGTGCAAAGACTGGTTGACCCTTGTCAGTATAATGGCTCAGGCGGAGCGGCATACTTGCCTTCGGTAAGTCATCTCAGTGAAGCAGCACTAAATAAAAGAGCGGTGGAAATCCGTCCTGCAACAAGGAGGCATATTTCATGCACTCTAAGGACTCCTTCGTCGTCATATGGCTGAAAAGTTGCTAAGTACGACACTAAACTCAAGCAATCAGTCGCTCATTTTATTGGCTAAATTGATGTGTGATGCGTCAGTGTTATACTTTGGATGCACGTGGTAGCGTTCAGATCTCATTCATGGTAGCATTCAGATCTCATTCATGATAGCGTTCAGATCTCATTCATGGTAGCGTTCAGATCTCATTCATGGTAACGTTCAGATCTCATTCATGGAAGCGTTCAGATCTCATTCATGATAGCATTCAGATCTCATTCATGATAGCGTTCAGATCTCATTCATGGTAGTGTTCAGATCTCATTCATGGTAGTGTTCAGATCTCATTCATTTGACTGTGGCTTTATGTCAGGAGTGTAGTTATTTAGTCAGGCACCAGGTGAATTAAAGAGGGCAGGGAGGGCCGGGGAGTCCAATAGGCCCTATTGGGCTTATTCTTATCACTGCACTGGTGTTGATCCCACACGAGAATGAGGTTAGAACGGCAAAATGTAACACAAGATTACTCTTTGCGAACAAGGGTTTCACTCCCCATTTCTTCAATGTTAGAATGGGGTTCAACAGGAACAATATTGAAATAAAGCACCCTCAGTGCTCCTTCTGCACTTACACCTTCGCTTCAGCTGGCATGAGGACCCTGCACTCAATTTACACAGCCATTGTGCTCTCCACCCAAAAAATCTGATCTAAGTGCAGTAATTATAAGCATGGTACAAAAGCCGCCCTTTTCTCCAATCCAAATTAAATAAACAAATACAATAAATGCAATAATTGTTTTGGTTAAGATTCTCCTTTACAAAACAATATGTGTTTTTCTTCTCATATGTCATGTCAGTACTTAACTTTTACCTTCATGTAACTAATACATAGAGAGATTCACCCATTGGCTGTAGTTTATGTTAGCATCTTTAGAATAAGTAAAGGGTAAGATATGGTTAAGATGTACATGTTGATAAAATTTCTTCAACTGTGACTCATAGGACCATTTTTTAAGCCTTAAACCTCAAATGAATACAACCGACCCGGATAGCAGAGTTGGTAGAGCGTCTGCTTCGGGACCGGTAGATCCAGGATCAATCCTTGATCGAGTCACACCTAAGACTTTAAAAGAGGAAGTTGTAACTTCCTCGCTTGGCGTTCAGCATGAAGGGGATAGTGCAACGACTGGTTGACCCGTATCAGTATAATGGCTCGGGCGGGGCGGCTTACTTGCCTTCGGTAAGTGGTCTCAGTGAAGCAGCACTAAATAAAAGAGCGGTGGAAATCCGTCCTGCAACAAGGAGGCACATTATACGTACATGCACCCTAATGATTCCTTCGTTGTCATATGACTGAAAAATTGTTGAGTACGACGTTAAACCCCAAGCACTCACTCACTCAAATGAATACATTAGTGATTTAGTAAGCATATAGGATGTCAGTAATAATCGTTGATTCGTAATCAGCGAATGGGTCGTAGTTCGTCCCAGTTGGAAAATACTTAAATGATGCTAATGATTTTATTTCTTTGCCTGCCACCAGCCCTGTGTATATTGATCGTGGAT
The DNA here is from genome assembly GCF_032854445.1 of Liolophura sinensis. Classification (NCBI taxonomy): domain Eukaryota; kingdom Metazoa; phylum Mollusca; class Polyplacophora; order Chitonida; family Chitonidae; genus Liolophura; species Liolophura sinensis. Next base: position 28,872,776 of record NC_088300.1, read on the forward strand.
GTGACCTATCAGTGGTCGGCAGGCGCCTCATGTGGGGTAAGGTCTGTAATGCTGGACAGACCTGTGTGGCCCCAGACTATGTCCTCTGTCCACAAGATGTACAGGTATGTGTAGTAACACCTTTGTGAACACATCTGTATGAGCTATCAGTAAGTTCATTTTCACAGAAAGTAAAAGTAAATATATCTTGAAATGGCCAGTATGATCCATATTTCACCTGTTTTCTATCATATTAGCAAAATGGTCAAAATGAAAACGCAAATGTTAAAAGGACCTAATGGCCACATTTGCTTTTGTATACAGTCATTCTTCTTAACTATTGACTTATTGCATTTCTCACATTCATATCACCATTCACTGTTGGCTAAGTGCATGCAGCATGTCTAAATTCTTCACATAAATTTCTGTCTGTTTATTTGTTTTCAGGAGCCCCTTATAGAGAAGCTGAAGTCTGCCTTGGATGAGTTTTACAAAGGAGATCCAGCAGAATCCGACGACTATGGTCGCATTATTAATAAACGACACTTCGAGTAGGTTGTGAAGTTGAACATTCACTGTCCATTGTTCCAGACTCACATTCACTGATTGCATTCTACCTTTCCCTCATACCATTACTATGGCCATCATATTGTTTACATAATGTTGCCATGAAATGCTTTAGACAAAAGTTTGGTCTTTGGATAGAAGTTTTCATTCTCATCCCGGTATTGTAGTTACAAGATAAAGGAGGAGAGCCTGGTCAGGCTATACAGATTGTTTAGGAAAAAGCTGTAAAACTGTTAGGAAAAAGCTGTAAAACTGTTTAGGAAAAAGCAGTAAAATTTTTTATTTATATGATCATCCCACTGCGCTATAATGTTGGCATTAAAACTGGTTTAACCAGAGGAACTGATGTATAAACTACTGCTTGTATTCTCCTATCCATTTTTCTGCTCAAGTTATTTACTAGTTCTGTAAAAGAGGTCACACATTCTTTTTGCTGACAGGCGTGTGAAGAATCTGCTGGGTTCGGGGACTGTGGCGTTTGGAGGAGACCTGAAACCAGAGGAATTGTACATCTCGCCCACAGTCATTAAAGATGTCAAGTTAGATGATCCTGTCATGACCAATGAGGTTAGCATTAACGGCATGTATATGTGAAGATTTCTTCTTCTTTTTCTGGTGGAGGTTTTTTGCTTGTAAGGCTTAACGAGACACACAGTACCATGATTCTTCTAATTTTTTGAACAGGTGAAAGTAGAATATTACATTTCTTTACCAGCCTTGTGTCGGCGAGACATACATTTGTGTTTGATTGTTTTAGACAGCCATCACTTTGTATTCTGTTGGTCACCTTTAAGAACTCACACGTTAAAGTGTCTGCTGTGATTGGCTGCCAAGTAAGACAAGTTGTTGGCCTTCACTTAATGGCTAGTTTTGCATTCTTTCTGAACGGGAAACTTTCAAACAAGCTGGCACTTATATAGCAAAGTTCTTTTTTAAGTAGTTCAGGCAAGTGAATTTGAAATTTAGTGCATATCTTGAACCTGTTAAGTCATGTTATGAGTTTCACATTTTTGTTTAGTTTTAACAAAATTATGACCATCACAGAAGAAAATGTAGGAACAATATTTGCTCAATTCAGGAAGGAACATGTTCCTACTTTACTAGAAAACATTTTTAAGTTCACAAAACACCTATTTGGTACCTGTAGAGTATTTCTTGTATAATTTGTAGATATTTGGGCCATTGTTGCCGATTGTCACAGTGAAGAATGAAGATGAAGCAATTGACATCATCAATTCACGGTAATTGTATCACATACATATTGTAATTCTCAGAACCTGTTTAAAGTTTCATGTATGTTTTGTGGACAAATAACCAATTCAAACTCAGATTTATCTGATCGTTCTAACCAAATGCACAAGTATAACCACTTTTACCTACAACCTTGTTATTACCCTTCATTATGAACTTATCATTGGTAAATTATCACATTTCAAGGAGTTTCCTGTTTAGATCTTGGCCAAAACCTTCTTCAAGGTCTACAAGGTACATGTATCAAAATGATTCATCTGTTTAGATGTTCACTTCATTTTGTATGGAGAAATGCAGCTGAATATTATGTGTTGTTTGTCATTTTTGTTGTTGTAGTGAAAAACCATTGGCTTTGTATGTCTTTTCCACAAACAAGAATGTGGTGGACAAAATTGTGGAGCAGACCAGCAGTGGTGGATTTTGTGTGAATGATGTCATGGTACATGGAGGATGTAAGTACATTATACAAACATGAGATATCTGGAAAGTTGTGCACATATACATTTACCTTTGGGAGCTTGTTGCATTTCCCAGGTCACACAAGATGTCTGTTTAATCTCATTCTCTGAGATTCACATTCTTCTGTAGTACATAAGCTTGGCCAGGTATTTGTGGATAATTGTGCACTTAAAGGCAAAGAAAACACTAAAACCAAGTATATATCAGATGAAAGACCATGAAAAACTGTCCAGGAGAATAGCTGGATTTATTTTTGTTTTTAATTTGTTTAACCAAGTAAAACGCATTTGAATATTTTATTCTGTGGTGGCCTTTTCTGATCAAAGTGGTGCCAGTGATTTTAAGGTTTTTCCTACTTAATACATATTAGACTGCTACATTTCATCATTCAGAATTCATAATTCATTCGCTAAATTGACCTTGAAGCGAATTATTTCAAGCAGAAATTATAGATATGACGTAACTGATACCTTGTGGATCACAGCAGGCCATCGTAGAATCTTATCTTTTAACACAATTTTACTTGGCTGGAAAAATTCTAAAAAAAAAAACGAAACAAAATCTAAGTGTTTTCTGGAACAGTTTTTAATGGTCTTTCATCTGATGTGTACTTCATTTTAGAGTGGTCTTTGCCTTTGACTATCACCAGTATGATATGTGACAATTTGTTGAGTTTGCCAGTAACTCACCAGACATCATTGGTGTGCTCTGGGCACCCTATTTAGCCACAGCCAATGGCCAAGGTATTGTTAAAATTTTGCTCAGTCTCTGATCTTGATTTTGTTGTGATGAGCGTATAGATGTAGAGCTTTCTGTTTTTCAGTGGAAACTTTGCCTTTTGGGGGAGTGGGTCATAGTGGAATGGGAAGCTACCACGGACATCACACATTTGATACCTTCAGCCATAAGCGAGCCTGCTTGCTGAAGGATTTGAAAATGGACAATGTTAATCAGTGAGTAAATACTATAGGTATTGAAGATAAACATTGTTTTTTGGTCTTGTTAGTGCGATACAAATTAATGTGAAGTGACTGAATATTTCCTCCATTTAATAGTTGTTGTCTCAGGATCGAAATATGAGAAACATACCATTATGCTATTTTCAGCTGTGACTGTCAGCTATATATTGAAACTCACTCTGTCTGTCTATTCAGACAGGTGGGTCAGTCAAATTTTGCATGTACCCATCATTTAGCATTTGTGTGGCAACCTTGACTTTTTGCGGGAGGTCAGAGCTGCTGTGAATTTGTGCTTGCTACGTAAAACTATTAGATAGCACTTGTACTACTCTTAATTTCAGTGATTGTATACATGAGCTTGGTCTTGAATAAGTCCATCATTAAAAATATGTAACCCAACTCATCCTCTCAAAAATATCTTATTCTATTTTTTTTCTTTATCTCTCAATTTTAAGAACTTTAAAACCTCCTGATGAAAACCTGATGAAAAATAAAATTTTCTGGCCCTATGTTTTTGGATTGGGTTTGGTGACCTCCAACAAAGAAGTTTTTAATGATGGCCTAAATATGTTTACTTGCTCATTTAAGTTGCAAAATCTATCAGTTGTGATGGAAAATTTGCTTACTTTTGTCTTTGCATGATTTGTCAGGATCCGATACCCTCCATACACTGAGAAGAAGCTGAGCTGGATCACTTGGATAATGCAGAAGAAACCCAAGAGATCTGGAATCCTTTCTTTTGTTCCATTCCTCCTGTTAGGCACCATTTTTGCCGTGGTGTTTAAGGTACCGGTATGTCTCTGATTTCTGAGTGATTTAGCAACTTTATAAATTGTGGAAATATTGTGTAGGTTTTCCTCAGGCTGTTGGGTGTTTTACTCGTCCAGAAAACATGCTGCTGGTGAAGAGCCCAAGGTGGGCCTTTCAAAGGCCTAATGTACACCTTTCACAAAGACATTAATTCTGCTAATTTTTGGGACAGGTATTAGTAGTGGTGAAAGTAGAATATTACATTTCTTTACTAGCCGTTTGGAAAAGTAAAGATATGAGTATGTTGTTCAGTAAATTGTCTAACCATGTGAAAAAAGAAACTCAATACTCGTGCTACATTGACATATTAAAAGTGCTAAAATGGCTAAAATGAACAGACCAAGTGTCCCAAAAATTAGAAGAAATAGGGTATACCCAGGTATATAAAACCTAGATGTAGCTGGGAAGGTGAGACATATACCTGCTGAGAACATAGTAAAGCTGTACATGTACATGTATGTGGAATTGGCCTGACATCACTGAGATATAAAGATACAGTAGGGGGGAGTTTAGAGTTTGAACTCTTTTGTTGCTAAAGGGCAATTCTTCTGTAACCTTATCACCTTTCTTACCATATTCAGAAGGATGAAATCACACTGCTTTCCTTCAGGAACTTGTTGAATTTTCAAATGTTCAGCTTCTCAGTTTTCTCCATCTTTCACATGCCCTAAGCAGCTTTTTGTGGAACTTTTTTCATGTGCCAGAGTTAAAGTAAATGTTATCATAAATAGTTGCCTAACATTTGTGACAGGTCACATAGTACAATAGGACATTCTTTGCCTTCAGTGATAAAAGAGCATAAACTCAAAACTCCTCTATTGGGATATGATGGATTTGGGTAAAATTCTTAAATGGAGATGTGTAAATGGATGTATGGATTGAAGGGTAGTGTAATAAATATGAATTTGACAGACTGTTTGTAGTACTTGGTGTAAAAATACCAAATGGGACCTATTTATACTAACAGTAGGTTCATGTGATGGGGATTTGTGGAAATGTATAAAGGATATAGGTATATATGTACCTGTAGATGTCTAACAGGCATTACAGTTTCCTCCCACTGTAATACAGGCCTCCGCCATGTGAATGAAATATTCTTGAGTATGGCATAAAACACCAATGAAATAAGTAAAATAAAATAAATAAATAAATACAGATAACAGATGTGTGGAATATGACAAGTTTATGAAGTTCAGCTTTGAATTGTCTTACAGCATGGTGTAATGAGGTCACCGTGATACATTGTACTTTTGAGAGACAATATTATTGGTGAGATAAATGTATATATATTTTTCTGAGAGGGAAATGCAATGAAACACTCACCACCACTCCACCCCCACCTAACATTGTGTTTTGTTCATAAAGCATGGTTTGGGGGGTCTCGGCTGTGCATGTTCTTTTTTTGCGTGCTCCTTCTTGGAATGTCCTGATTTTACTCCAAACTGAACTACCGACAAGAGGTGCTGGATTGTTATGATTTTCTACTGCTTTAAGTATTTTCTGCTTTGGTATGAACTAATATAATATATATATATAAGGAGTTTTAAGGAGTAAAAATGGTCCTGTATGTAATTAAATTTTGCCGCCTTCTTGCAGTCAAGTGTCCAAATAATGATTCCTAGGATGATATGATCTTATTCTGAACACTGAATTTGTCTTGATTAATTCTGCCTCTCAAAATCTTCACATTATATGTGAGCCATCCAGCATGTTCTGAAGAATTGCCTGTTTAACATAAGCCAGGACACCTTCCTGGCTGTTTACAGGTTTATATTTGGCTTAACTCAGCCTTACTTTTTTGCTGTGTCACAGCCTCAAAAAAAAAAACATGGTTGTACATATAGAATTGTTACCGCAGTTGAATATATGTTCCTTGGAGTGCAGCATGTCACATTTCTGTGTATTACAATTTTATTGTTACGCAATGCTCAGTTTTTTCATGAGGTTTATTTATTTATTTATTTGATTGGTGTTTTACACAGTACTCGAGAATATTTCACATATATGACGCATGTCATGATGTCTTTGAGAATAGTCAGTCCTGTATCAGAACCTTTCTAAGCCATCTCGATATCTCTTGTATGGGAGATAACCTTCCTTTAACCTGTATTTTCCATGCCTAGATACCAGCTTCTACCTAAAAATATGGTGGGTGTCTATAGTACCAGAACCTTCCTACAACTCCTTTATATCTCCTGTATCCTGCTGATGGATATTAATTGTGAACAGGTTTTGTTTACTTTTACATTCTGTGAGTTTATTTTGTAAACTAAGGTTGTCAGTCCTCACTGTTAGTTTTTGTCCTAATTATTTAAAAAGGCACAAAAAGAAGGCTGACAACACCATTTAGAAATAAAGATTCCATTATTTGTTATTTTTACTGCTTGTTTCAGATTCTTGGGATATAGAGCCTTCAGGTGACTGTTGATTTTTGGACCAGGATAAATTCAGGAAGATTGTCATTGGAACTCCCTTTTATGCTACATTGTGAAATTCATTATTAGTAGCTAGATTATAATACCATTCGAGCTGAAAGTAGAAGGTAACTTACCAATAACATAGTTTATGTCTATTTTTTTCAAGATGGACTGTTAAACTCAGGCAAAATTTATCTGTAATTAAAAATGACGATTTAACATGGCATTGTGGTGTTTATTGGTTATGACTGTGCTTTGAACAGAATCCATTAAACAATCTGTCCAATTCATGAGCTAGTATTAAATATCAAAGAAAAAAGGAAGAAAATTGTTTCAAGTGGTAAGTCAAGTGAAGAAATGTTTGTAGGCCTACATCTACATGTATCTTTTTGTAGATCACTTAAATTTTTTTAAGAATATATTTGTTTTCGTTAATTAAACAATTCCCTGTACTTTGATCTGGTTTAGATTTTTTTATACTACATATATAGTATGTGCATAGAATGTATGATACTAGATTTAGGTAGTTTGCTGTGTTGTTAATAAACTAATTACTTTACTTATGTGGCCAGCTGATCATCAGATCACCAGCTATTCTCTGGCTACAGTTGAACTATACTTAATAACCTCTGATTTCAGCCATGACTAACTTGCTCATTTTCTCTTATTCTTAGAGTTCTGTTGAGTTTAGAGTGCAAACTATTATTGGTTTATCATCCCATTTACTGAACAAGCATCTAAGAAATTTAGAATATTTGAATATCCTGAATATGCATCATATTCAGGGTACTCAAAGTGATTAAAGTTAGAATATGTACTTGTTGTTATTTTTAGATTTCTTTTCTCTTTTCCATAAAGTGTCCGGTTATATTGTACCTTGATTTATCTGTTTACAATTCGTTACTGTAGAAGAGGTGCTGAAGTACTGGTGTAGTATTTGTGAGAATAGAATATGTCTGATCATTGTGTTGTCTCTGGTTATTAACAGTTGTGTGACATGAACCCTCTGTTTGTTATCAAGAAATGATAATGTAATGCATTCAAGGAAGTGAGTAAACAGGGATTGTTACTTGATGTTACATGTACATTAAACCTTTAAGTTTTTTTTAATGATACATGTGTCTTAAGATGCATTGATGTGTATATACATGTAGGTATATGTTAACAGGTGCTTGTATTGTTATATGTAACGGTGACTTCATCAAAATAAATCTGATTAGTTTATTTATGATCTGATCTGAATGACATGTTTACTCCAATGAATTTATCGGAACAAACAAACCATGAGTCCACAATTGGTGTTAATATATTTTTCAAATTTTCAAGAAATTTAGTTTGGATGCCTGTCTTAATTTGTGTAAATTTCAGTACATTAGAATATATAAACGGGTCTCTCGGTGAAGTAGAAAATTCTTGGAATGTTAAGGACAGAAGATTACACATGCCCTCAGATTTCGGCAACATTTGGGACAAGGACAAACAATGTCATACTCCTTTGTTGAGGTAGCCAAGCAAGAGCCATTGTCACAGCAATGCTGATATGACAAAGAAATTGATTAACTGCATCATTTATCCTCCTCAGGGATAGTGGTGACATCTGTGACCAGTTGTGTCTGAACACATTTATCTGTATAGTTGTAGTAGTTACAATACAGTTTGCCATGGTAACTGTGCATGCATATGGCTGCATGCAGGCATTTTGTGAAAGTAGTTCGTCTGGTGGGCCTGGTCAGATTTTTGACCCGTCCTTTCCATGACATTCCTTTACAATCACAGTGCTGCAAATTTTTGTATTATGTTGGGTGAACAACTCCTAACTTTTGTAATTATCTGCTGTAATAAAATGTATTCTCTTTGTGCTAGTTTTGCTCTCTTGGTTAATTCATGTTTTGATATCAAATTGAATATGGTGTGAACAGGGGATATGTTTATTTTGAGAAAAAATAGACGACAACAACAATAAATTTTTCATTTTAATACACATCTACTTGACATTAAAACAGCACCAGTGGCTTACGGTACATGATACATGTATAGATCAAAGAGAGAGAGAGAGACAAAAAAAAAAAAATGGCCAGATTTTCAAGTCACAAGAATAGGATATCCATTCAGATTACGAAGTGCAAGCTATTAGTGCTGAACATGCATGGCTAAATGTAGACCTATACAAGCTACTAATAATGTTGCTAAATAGTGAGGCTATTGTTTGAGTATTCAACCACCAGCTATGGCAGTTGTTAGGGTGCATTTATGCCCACCACTGATTGATAATGTCAATCAAAGTGTACGTGCAGATATAATGGGTGTAAAGCTGGATATGTTCAAGACCGTTCTCAATTAAACATTTTGTAGATTAGAGGCACTTCAAGGCAGTAGGGCCAAGGGGGAATGATTGAGGTGCTTGCCTTTCAATTGCTTTACGACATAAAAGGCTCAAACCCGGCCTTGGACAGAGGATTTATATATTCGTATATATATATTATATATATTATTTTATATACTCTCACTGCCTGTAGGGACTTGATGACTGCAACAGCTGACAGTTTTTTGGTTTTTTTTTGGTTTTTACTTTTTTGGGTTCTGTTATAATATTTGATGTGGAATATTTTTCATTAAGATGAAATGTATGATTTCTTAAAGAAATATACATGTAAAGGTACATGTACACTGTAGCTAGGCAACATGCACATGTAGTTGGCCTTTAAACCATATCATAGTGAGGGTGATCAGTCTTGGGCTGAACTCACTGTGCTCTTACAAAACTCACCCCCATGCATGTACAATTTATTGAGGTAAGACCATGGACACTACAGATTCCTTGTTCCCGTTCAGATTATTTTAGAAACAACTCTGCATATATACGTACCATATGTATGTAAATCTTGCACACCTGTCTCTGTCTACCGAAAACCCCTAAAACGGTGGATCTGCAAATGATCTGGCCTAATTATTAAACACCTATGTGTTGAATTACACTTCTTAATCCTTCTACTGATTACACAGAGCGAAAGTGGAACATATGGCCCTGTGTCTTAACATGCGTTAGCTGGTGCCTTCAAAATGTGCTTGGTATTAAACTTGTTTCCATATTTTCCTTTTGTGTTAAACATGTTTGCTTATTTTACTTTTGTATACAGCAGTGAGAGAATAGCTAATGTTGGTTTTGATACATTTTCGGCTTTTTCACAAATATAAGTCTTGTAAGATCTACTCTGCGACGGCAGACATGTGTGAAGGCCCCGAAGTCTGTCATGTCGCCTGTAGGCTACAGTTTACACTAGGCCCAACCGGCACATGCCTTAGCGATGACGTTTACGAGGAGCGAGCTTTAAACCAATCATCAGGCAGAATTGTGCATGTCATTATAGAAAGCGCGGAAATTCGACTGAAACTCCGCCGCCATTTTTATTACTAGTGGGCTGGGTGTTATAATCTGTTTATTTATTTGACTAGTTTTGTTAGTCTTTGGCCTCCTTGTCTCTTGATCTGCATCTGTTTGTGTGATGGAAGTTGCTGAGAACCTTCCACCGTTCGACTGGGATGGCAGGCAATGAGTTTTGGGGGTAAGTCGGTAAATTTTGATCCAAGTAACAATGACAGCTGGCGCGCGTTGTTGCAATTGTACTGATGATGTGGTCAGTTTTACATGTACATGCACTTTCACAACAGCTGGTGCACTCCAGAAATATCATTTACACGTTGTTGATTGCTTAGCAGTTCGTTTGTGTTGTTTTGTGAGCTATCTTTAGAATATGGGGGTGCACGTGTCCTGTGTCGTTAGTAGCGATGCTTATTATGACTGATTTTATTCCATCGCTTCCGTAACAAAGAGCCACGATACACGTCAAACTTTCTATTGGGTTGATTGGCGTGGACAGCCGGACTGGGACGCTGGGCCAAAATATTGACATACATTTCATGTTATTCAGTATTCGTGTAGATAAGGAATGAGAATTAAACTTCAAATGAGGTGAGCTAATAATGTGTTGGCTAATGTCATTGTTTTGTACTTTGACACATTTTTATGTCTTTTCTTATTCAGACTCCTGTACTCTTAGGGACGCATGATATTGTTTGCCAGGGGCAATGGTTACAAGCTAGTAAAACAACAAACAACATAAATCACTTGTTCATCATATTTATTCTCAGTTATCTTCACTTTCATTACTCACATGCAATTCTAAGGATAGCTTTAACAGTTTAGCCAAACATGGCTGTGGAAAGAAACATTCGAGCCTATTGTTTGGTGGTTATCTTCAGGATGCTTTCTAACGTGGTAGGCAATGACCATATAACATGTGGGTTTTACTAAGAACTCATGTGGGAACACTCAGAGCATAAGTTTAATGTAGCTTTGCTCGCGTTTCATTGCCATATTGCCGTCAACCAGGCTTGGATTAAGATAGGTCAAAGTCTTTTAATCCCAGAAGATTGTAGGGCTAATCTGTTGTGCTATACTTTCATGTGCACATGACAAACTTGAAAATGAAAAGCCAAATAATTACATGTGGTCTTTTAATACTGGGAAAAGAAAGGATAGTCAGCAGTACAAGCCATATCATTAAAGGAGAAGAAAACTTAAAAAAATGACACTATAGGCTGAAAAGAGCACATTTTTTTACTATCTGGTGGTGCCTGTTGGATAATTTTGTGATCTTTCCTTGCCACACACGTAAAGCCTGAAAACGGCAAAGCTGGCGTAAATCGCATCCTCCATCTTTAACACCCTGTAATTTATGCTGGGGGTATTTTGTCTCTCAGCCAATGAGAGTCGTTTAAACTGGCGGCTTGTTCATGTAAACTCAGAACCTACTTCCAACATTCCGGTTTCCCGACTGTCAGGCAGAAAACGAACTGTACTGTTTGCTACCTCCCCAGAACTGTACGAACTGCACTTCGGAGGTTGTCCCGACAATAATTTCTCCTCCTAACACAGAAGACTTCAGGGGCTAGTTCTTAAGCAAAATGGAGTGGCCCACAGCGGATTTTGGCGCTGACTTTATTTATAATTTATCATATTGAGGTACATGTTAGAATTTTTTTTATGGCATTCACCCTGCGAGGAAATGCATACTCCTTTTGGTGGTAATTGTTTGATATTTAAGTTTTCTTCTCCTTTAAATTAAGACAACCGGAAGTTTTGGCCAATTAATAATCACCAAAAATAACATGCCTTCAGTTCAATTAAATTCAGATAGTACAGTATATTCTCTGGTGCTGACTAACAGATTAGCAGTGCCCAGGCCTGTACGATGGGTATCTTTCAACCACAGGCTGTGGTTGAGTTGTGAATAGAGTGTATGCCTTGTAAATGGTAGGTTTGGGGTTGAATCCTGATTTGAGTCATGCCTAAGACTTTTTAATATTGGTAATCTTCGTACTACCTCACTTGGTGCTAAACATAACAGGAATATCCCAAGCATAGGTCTGCCGAGTGTCTGCAGAATATGACTGATTGACCTGCAAGATGTCACATTTGGGGTCTTCACTCTTCACTTTCAGCATGGTGTTCCAGTGAGGCAGCACAATAAATGTATTGTCAAAGAGACTTCAAAGAGACACCGTGATGTGTCTGATGATAGTTTGATGTGATAAACATCATACATGTAGCATTATCTGATATCAATATGTATAATGTACTATTATTCTATAATGATGACACCATTTTTGGTAACATGTGTCATATGAATCTGTTGACAGGGTACATGTTTTGGGTCAGGGTATACAAGGCCTCCAAACTGCTCAACCTGATGTGGCTTCCAGTGACGAGGACAGCGATGACACAGGTCAAAAGGACTCTGCTTACACTGATCTGAGATCATATGGTAGAAAGCTGATAAACAAAGGCAGATGGATAAGAGAAGAGGTAAGGTCTACAATGATAAATGTACAGCAGGTGTTAATTGAGATTTTGAAAATGGGTAGTAGTGAGTATTCCTACATGAAATCTTGTTATTGGTTTAACTCATGTTTATTACTTGCAAGTAATTTTTTGATTTTGTTTTTTTCCCTGTATGTTGAATTATAGGATGAAAAGTTAAAAAAGATAGTGGAGAACCATGGTCAGCATGATTGGAAGCTCATATCAAGTTTTTTTCCTGATCGATCTGATATCCAGTGTCAGCATAGATGGTACAAAGTTCTTAATCCAGAACTGATCAAAGGTCCCTGGACAAAAGAGGGTATGTGTAATATTGGGCATGAGAATTTCAAAAGCAAAGCTATTTCACATTGCATTGTCTTTGAGAAATATTACTTATTCTAGTTAACATTTGTGTAAGAATTCATTAGTTAAAAACAAAAAATGAATATTGTAATTTGCTGAATTTTATTGTTAAAAAAAATGGAAGCTTTCAGTGAGGTTTTCAATATAAGTTTGCCTATTTTGTGAACAGGAAGATGAAAAGGTTGTGCACCTAGTTAAAGTTCATGGCCCCAAAAAGTGGACTTTGATTTCAAAGCATCTGAAAGGGAGGACAGGAAAGCAATGCAGAGAAAGGTTGGTTTACATGTTGATGTATGGTACATAAATAGTGTATGCTGAGGTGTGGGATATCAGGAATTGTCAGCTCCAGAGAAGTGATGTTCGTTGAGTGCTGATCACGATTTGAATATCACTTGTTGAGAGCTGACATTTTGTGATATCCCATCTCAAAGCATGTAGCAAATGTGTTTTATCATACAAAACAAAAAACAGTGTACCTGCTCCACTGGTACTTTTAACGGCTGAATATGTACATCAATTGCAGGAATAGCCACACGAGGGGAGATAACTCCAGTATAATAAACACGTCATTGGTGGATATTAGCTTGTGAACATGGGGTATTCAGGGATGAGAATTTTGAGGAAAATGAGAAAGATTCTCGTACCTAAATATGACTTTGTAAGCATGACATTTCTTTGCTTGACTTGTTATCATTATACATTATTTTTTACGCAACATCATGTGATTGTATTGCCCAATGGAAACCACAAATCCCTCTGTAAAGTATAATAATAGTCTTTGTGTGCAGTGAGACACCATTTCTTTTTCAGTTAAAACTTCCCGTGTTGTACTTGGGATGGTTTCACTGGTATGTCAGATTTTAGATTTAAGCTGTTCTGTTTAATGCAAAGGAGGAAAGACTAGCAAATTTGATGGTTTACTTTAATGCAAATTATACATGCAAACTACTTTTGAAGATCTGACAACACTTAGAGGTTGTCTGGTCTATACTAATAATTTGTATGTATTTAAAGAAGCATGAATGTCATTTAATCCAGGTTTGTTACCAGTGTTGTCTGTTTATTAGTAAAAAGGAAACAGCAATGTTAGATAAAAGTATAATTTCTTATTTCATGTTCAGGTGGCATAATCATCTAAATCCTGCCATCAAGAAATCTGCATGGACAGAAGAGGAGGATCGCTTAATTTATCAACTTCACAAGCGCATGGGAAACAGATGGGCAGAGATAGCTAAATACTTAACTGGACGGTACTTGTCAAATCTTATTCATTTCACTGTAGAGATCACATATATGATTTTATTTTTTTAGAGAATTGCAAAGCAGTTGATGTGTCAACAGTTAACGGTTAACAGATTGTTGAAAGTGCTATAATACTAGGACAGGTTCCTGACTTCGGAACATGTAATTTTGTGGATTTTAATTTTTTTCTTTTCAAAATTTTTAAATGGATAGATGATTCCTAAGAAGTCAGAAAATTTACTTTATAGAACCATTTGTCAGTTGTAATTAGAGCCAAGAGACTTTATAATGGGCCCAGGTGTTCATAGACTTCAACCTTCGCTAGCGTTTATGGGTAGTTAAGAGATTCAAAATACTTAGTATGGAGTTTAAAAAGCTCAAAAGTATGTTCATTACGTGTTCATGCCATGCTCTCCTGTCTATTTGACAATCATCTCAAAACAATCTCTGCAGCCAGGTGGACATGAGCTACAGTGCTCTTTTTATTTCTCTGTAATCTGGGGAACGTCACCCTGCAGAAAGGTGTATGGGAGCCCCAAGCCTAGGTATTAACTTCTCTATCTGATTACAGAGAAGTTTACTACCACGTGCTTTACTCTCTTTTACATATATCCTCAATCCATGTACAGATAGAGCGCACTAACATTTTACAAGCTATATGTTTTCTTCATTTAAAAAGTATCAGGTTTTATCCTATTTGAATGAAAAGTCGGTACAGAGAATTGTCATATGTACTGTTTTTAATAATATTCTTTGATTGATTTTAACTTGGAAATAGTATTAATTAAAATATTAATCATCAAATTACATTTGATATTCTTTTGTTTATGTATTACATCACTCACATAAATAGTAGATTGCAACACCCTTCACATTTCGATGGCCGGCTTGAGCCAGACAGATGTATCGCACATATTTGCATTGCAGTTTAGTTCTATACCTGCCGCTATCAGTGCTCAGAATGATAAACTTATCCTTCATTGGCCATAGGTAAAAGTTTGTTTATGAACGGTTTTCGCCTTCGTCAAGGTAACTTTTCAAACCTTGTGTGAGCACAAACTCCTCAGAGGTGTGGACATGTGCTTTATTTGGGATTGTGAAACAAGACATTTCATTGGCCACGTAATTTTTATTGAGCCAATCACAGGTCGCATTAAATAGTAGTCTCACTCACTGATGCAAGCAGTTATTTTCATGTCTGTTACCAGTGTCGATGGTCAGTCATTTTCTGTTTAAACTGGCATTAAGGTCGAATGGATTTTATTCTAATTAAAATGAATACAGCTATCAACTGAAAGCACACTGAACTTGCCCATATATGAAATTACCGTTCTCCTGGAGTTGCATAGTGATTGAGAATTTATGTTTACATAGTTTAGGAGATCGATAGGGGATCAACCAGTTAAAATGGATGTATTCGATGTTTTCAGTTTGATTTTTCAGAATCTGAAAAACATAGAAGTTAATATTATTTTGTCAGACAGTTCTGAAAAAAAAGTTGAAACCACCGTGAAAACAACTCATTATTTCTGATAGGGTAGTTAACATTTTGACGTCTATGAACCCGTGTGGGCCATTTGACTTAAGAATGGGCAATGCTTGTGCTTTTTCACCAAGGACTGTAAGGAAATGGTTTTAATAGTAGTGCTCACCCAGTGCCGTTATACTGTGATTGGGCAAAGTGTCTTGTTTTGGTGTATTTTTGTACTCCCAGCTAATGTTGAAATGGGTTTAAAATTTCTAGGCAACAAGTACTAATTGATTTTAAGTGTTTTATTCTGTTGTAAATGCAGAATTAAGCCTGTGCCTTGGGTGTTTCACCTTTACATCAGAAAAGTTTGTACATTTTTATATTTGATTCTGTGCCGTGCAGGACAGATAACGCTATCAAAAATCACTGGAATTCAACAATGAGGAGGAAGTTTGAGGCAGAAGAAGAGCAAACTGCCCCCCAGGTGGTCACCAGTGCTTACACTCCCAGCTCGTCCAGTAATCTTCAACATGTCCATCCTGTCAAGCTCTTCAGAAGTGTATGTATTTAACTTCCAGTAATTACTATGTATCTCTATCCAGAAAGAAGTGTGAGCAAGTGAGTTTTAGCCATTGGTAAACTTTTGTCTTTGACTTACTTTCTGAGGTCAGCAGTTTAATACTTATGAACACAACATGCTAATGTCTACAAAATTTATGTGTAGGCTGCCTAATGGTATGCAGTTTTAGTCATTTGGGCGCTGTTGTGATGGGATGCAGAGATGAGCATTTTGGGTTAGAGCAGCTTCATGTTTTTGCATGTTTTTGTAAAGTGGAACCGATTTAATTGTGACCAGCAAAATGAAGGCCCAAGCACACACATGTGGCACTGTAGACCTTTAGGCACATAAAACTACACTAGAGCTGTGTGAGGAATAAAAACCCAGTAACGCAATTTCAGGGCATCTGTGTAGCATCTGGGGTCTAGGCAGCTCCTGGGCCCTGGCCTTTTGTGCTGGGATAGTCGACCGATGTCCGCACATCTTTTTAAATTGTTTTCAATGCCACTGTTATGTATGTAAAAGTTATGAGATATTTTGAAATGAGTTAGACGTATACTCCAGTAAAACGTTCATGGCTTGAAACGTCCGACATGTAATGCAAATCATGGTTTTCAGAATTATTTTATAAACAGAAACTTAATGTAATCTGATAGGCAACCAAATGTTTTTTCTTTGTGTAAAATGTAGGTCGATGTGTGGTGTTTTAATCATTCATGCCCACATGACACATAAGTCCTCATATTTTTTCCTTTCATAATTCACACTACTGTAATCCTTCAACCATTTTGCTTGTTTGCAAGGTGTTTTATTCATGAAGGCATTATTCAGTGCAAACTGATAAAATCATAGTTTTTGTGAAGCCCTGAACTTGGTTAATCCAGTCAGTGTAGTTTTGTCTCCAAAATCAAATTAAAAGTGTGCATAAATTGCATTGAATGTTGTTCCCAGCAGCATAGAATAAGAAAAGTTGCACTGATATAAAATGGAATTTATCCATTTCTGCATTTTGTTTTGAGAATTTCATGGTGCTTGTAAAGGCCCTTTTCTGATTTAGCAATATTAGACTGGAAGATATCAGGGTAGGGTTGGCTTGTGTGACATTGGTTTCCTCCCACCATAATGCTGGCGGCCGTCTTGTAGGTGAAATATTCTTGAGCACAGCGTAAATCAGTCAAATAAATAAATTTGGGTACGTGCTCCATAAAGAGATTAATACTATGTGGTATGGAGACACATCCTAGTTGTTGTCAGTCATGTTTGTGGAACATGGCCAGGTCCGTTTACCAGCTGGTAGATAAGGTTGTTGAAAGTATTGAAAAGTTGTGTAATAGTTATACTTGTAGTGGATGAAATGACTTAGAGTCCTGTATTTTTTAAATGGACATGTTTCAAAGTGTTGAGAAGATTGAAACTTGCCTCTGCTGCTTCCTCTGTTTGCTTATGGTAATATTTTTCCTCTTTTGTTACAGATAAACTCTGAGTCATCAGGTAATTGTTCTTGTTTTTTTCTCAACTTGTACAAAAAAAAAAAAAAAACTTGTACAATATAAGCTGTGAAGGTACTTGAAAAGCTCCAAGATCGGCTGGCAATGTTTCCAGCTATGAATCTTCACATTCACAAACCTGGAACTCCCCACTGTTGCATGCGCTGGCCTGAAAGTTTCAAAGCTGTTTCCCTCAATTTTAAAGTAATTTTGAATTCATAGAGCTGTATTATGCAGGAATTATGAAAACCATAAAGTTGATATTAACATAAATCTAACCAAAGCATAGACTCTGAAACACCGAAACTTCACAATTGCCACTTTTAAATCACCTGCTTCAATTGCTAGGGGAGACTCGCCCCAAAATTAAGATCATTTTTTCACATTAGTTGCTCATGGTTACTTCTGTTCATTATTAAAACAAAATTTAATGTTGACATTGACCCTATTACTAAAATGGTGTAACCTTATTGGTTTCAATCCAAATGATCCAGGAGTTCATCTGTCTTGGATGAAGCCAACTTGAAAATGGCAGTTAGCAAGGTTTGGTTTGCTTTTGATGCAACAGGTGCATGTGTGTGTTAATTGTGACACCATGGTTATGAAACAACTGGTATAATTCAGTATATTTAAATATTGAGGGTTTAATATATTGTGAATGTTGTTCTTGTTTGATTGCCATTCTATATGAATCACAGGTATAGGTACATCACTTTTAACCAACAATCAGATGACAAATGCAGTGATACTGGACCAAAGAAATGAGGGCAAGTGCTGGACAGTTGTTGAAGCCCATGGAGTTATCTCCCCTGTCAGGTAATGTAATTAATCTTTTTATTGGACTGTTTGATTGTATTAAGAAATTTGAGCAGTGCTGTGTTCTCATATTATCTGACAAAGATATGGTTATGATTTGATTGCTATGGAATTACACATACTTAAGATTTTGGTACAGTTGTTAAGAAATGTGTGATATCTGATCGTATGAAATAAGTTAATATGCTCATTACAGCAAAAGCACCCTCAATGCAGAAAGTTTTGTCAAACTGTCTTTTATTAAAAATAGCATAAGGTCAGTGTTACCTTCTTCAGGCTCTGGTGTATGGATCCAATGGTTTCCAAAAGGTTTGTTGTGTATTACATACAGATATTTGAAATTCTGATACTTTCAAACAGACTTGTATGTATATTTTATTTGAGTGAAATCTCACAAAAGTTTTGTATTTCTTTTTTACATCTAGATCTAATGTCGCTGAAGCCTTGACGCAGAGCTCTGGTTTTGGAGAAATGTCTGCACTAGACTTGATCAATGGTGTTGAAATTACACAGGGGTTGACTCCCCTTAAGTCATCTAGGCTCACCAGAAATGGAGTCAAAGGTTTGTGTGGAGTGACGAAGGTCTGAAATATGGTTACAGAAGCTATTTTGTAGAGTAAACTCAGTGGGATTTTGTGATCAAATATTTCCATTCTTTCATCCATCAGTTACTGAGCGTGTTTATTTCTGCTTTAAATCCAGAAAGAAGTGGCACAAAATTAAAAGCAATACCAACAGTGTAGATATAATATTTATTGGTATTGCAGGAAGGCAATTAAAATTGGACATTCTGGCACTCAGATTTGCTGGACCTCCTCTCATTTTGGCTGTTATGTCTACCCGGTAAGCTGGCGTTGTGGGAATCCAGTGTATTTGATATATTTTACAGTTTTACTGTGTTCCAAAAGTAGTGAAAGCAGGAGGTGTTTACATGTGTTCAAATAGATATCACACATATAAAGTGTAATACTTTTCATTTTGGCAGGCTACAGGTTTGATGGCCGTGCAATAGGGAAGTTAAAGAGTCCAGGGGGTGGAGGGTTGATACCCTTCCCCTCCCCAGTTGCTTCTCGCCTTTCCACTCCACCAGCTATTCTAAGAAGAGGGCGACATCAGAAGCATGTATCCTTGTTTAATTTATACTATTATATTATTTATACTTGTGACATGGTTTGTCTTTTAGTGAAACAAAACATGACATAGATTGTTAAAATGATTAATTGTAATCATTATGAATATAGACTTAATACTTTTTTTTTTTTTTTTACTCTTAATAGTTTATATCTGCCGTGGAAATTTGAGTTTCCTTAATCGTTGTAATCCTTAACACAATTATCAGAGAACTAGATGCCGCAGAATATTTGCATCGAAGCCTGAGAACACAACCATGTCATCACTCAGTTCTGATGTTAAAACTGAGCAGTTTGTAAATGAATTAAAGGTGGAACCAGTGAGCATAAAGTCTGAGCCAGTGGAAATGTGTTCAGAACCAGCTTCGGTACTATCAGGTCATGTAGACATTCCGTTCGCTGCCTACAGTCTTCCACCAGAGGTTTTAATAAAATCAGAATCAGATGATCCAAAAATTGACATTGAAAATTTGGATCCTTACTACCCTGTAAAACAGGAAACCAAAACCCCAACAGGAACACCAATCAAGAACCTGCCCTTTTCACCATCACAGGTAAGATTTGATTC
Source organism: Liolophura sinensis (assembly GCF_032854445.1). Classification (NCBI taxonomy): domain Eukaryota; kingdom Metazoa; phylum Mollusca; class Polyplacophora; order Chitonida; family Chitonidae; genus Liolophura; species Liolophura sinensis. Next base: position 28,892,717 of record NC_088300.1, read on the forward strand.
CTCTGTCTGTCACAGGTCTGCTGTAGATAAGTCTTCATGTGAAGACATGCTAGGAGGAGCTCGTGAAACAAGCATCTTGTGTGGTGTATATTGATTGAAAGGTATATAACCAATAAATCAGATTAGAGTTCATTGTAATAAATCTTCATAATTATGAGCACTTTTGCTGTGCGTAATGACAAAGATTTTTCCTGAAGAGCTCCATTGATTTCAAAATGGAATTTTTCCAAGTCAACATAGTATAACACGTCTTAGAAAACATGGATGTCCATATTTTTTTGAGTGTTGCTAATTTTTTAACAAATTCATAGTTGTCTTACATTGTTATTTGAATGCTTTCAAGAAATTTATGGGAGTTTGTGTTTGTGGCTTGGAGCGAGTCAGCCTTGTTTTTGTGAAATGTCTGACGTGGCGGTGGAATTGTATTTCAGTTTCTGAACAGTCCTGGCCTGCCCTTTGGATTGCTGACGTCCACACCTGTAGCCTCTAATCCTTGTGACACAAGTTCTTCTGTTTTGACGACACCCACCTGTGCTACTCTGGACACACTGGAGGAGTCAGGCAAAGTGCATGACAGGTTAGATAGTTTTCAAGTGGATAGATGTCAGGAAATGTTGGTTCATTTGATACAGACAGATCTTAGGCATGATGTTAGCTCCAAGCTGTAATCAGGTAGCTTGGAGATTTCACTGTAATTGATCAGTTGACATGAAATTAAAGTTGTAAGGAAGACTTCTATTTCTACTATTACAGTTGGCAATGTATTAGCCAATCCATTTATGGAGATAAGTTCCTTTCCCCTCATGTTAATTATTTGGTTATTGGGTGGATAACTTTACAGGAAATTTTTGTACAGGTTACTTTAGTGTAAAACTTAATGAAAAGAATAAGTTTAATATTTAGGAATTTCAGCCGTTGGAAATGTCAAATGTAATCAGAAACTTGAGTGACAGGTTTGATAAATATGATAGGAAGGTACCAGGCCTTTGTTTCTATGCTTACTCAGTTTGCATATTTCTGGTGGTCAGCAAGATGGGATGTCTGCTATCTGATAGAAATTCGGTTCAAATGAGGGCTTTTGATTTGGTCTAAAATTAGAGGAATGTGGAATTTTGTCTAATTATAGGCGAAATTCTCTACTTAATAACAAGGATATTGACTGAGTAAGAAGGAATATCAGATCAAACATTTCAACAAAGTTTTAATCAAAATAAACCAGATTTCAAATTTTTTAACTTCTAAATTGGCCTTTTTGGATCTCTGGCCCCAATTTCGGTATGAAAGATTGCTTGCTTTTCCCCGTGGAAATAGAATTAAGTAATATGATTGAGAAAAGAAGGATGTTATATATTAGATAGAGCTTTCTACATCCAAGCAATGTCTTATTGTTTCTACAATGTGTTTTGCAGTGGGTCTAATGATGAGAACAGGACTCCAGCAGTGAAGAGGTCTCTTCTGGAGACAGCCCCACAGACACCCACTCCTCTGAGAAATGCAATGAAGGCAATGACATTAGTACCGATGGTAAATGTTACAAGTACACATGGGCTACACAACCTCATTAGTCAGTCACCATGATACTGCATTTGCTGAAGTCATGCTAAGCCATGATCATTCATCCAGTTGTCAAGGGCTGATCAGCATTAGTCATATATGTTCTGACTAAATCATAATGAAGTATAATAACATTAAACACGGATATGTGCTGTTTTTATCCATATGTAGCAAAATCAACATGTGCTACCTTGTAGTGATTAAAAGAAGTATGTATTTGTGTGTGTGTGTGTGTGTACATTTATATATATACACACACACACACACACATATACATACTTCGAATGTATATACCTTAAGAATATGTATATACCTTAATCAGTCATTGTGACTGAGGTATATATATATATATATATATATACACACACACACACACACACACACACATATGTATATATGTAAATCACTACTTGCAAAATGATTGATCATGATGCATTTCTCTGATATTCACTGTTGAACTGATTGCACAGAGCCCAAGTACTGTGGATGTGTACCTGAATGATGTGATGCGAGAAGACACAGCCAGTGGGTATGAAGCCGACACCTCAACATTAGGTACCACGGATAACAGATCACACAGACAGGTGAGCATGCTTGTCTCTGATGCTATTGTGACTGAGGGATAATAGTAATTCTTAAGGTATAATTCCAATCAAAATATTGTTTGATGCGTTCAAAGATATTTGCCCCATAGTGATAAACTTTTGCGAAGTCATTAAGATGTCAAGGATTATTCTGTGGATTCAGTTGTGCTCTAATGAGCATGCTCAAGATTGAAATCAGTCAGATTTCTTCATCAGTGAATATGGGTGCATAGTGTGTGGGAAAATTTGTCATTGCCAGTAGCCAGTGAGTCACTCTTGGCACTCCATTTTCCTGACCTCTGTCGTGTAAATGAGATATTTTTTAAACACAAATTACAAAAATAAACAAATAATGTCAATATTATTTTGCAGAGCTCCACGTCGTCAAATCGTGTGAGGAAGTCCCTGGATAAGGACTGGTCTGTGATGGAAGCTGTAAATGCTTCAGACTTTTCAAGTGATGACCCCTTCACGAAACCAGAGACTCCAGTAAGTAATACAGTCAAACCTCACTATAATGTCCTCCAAGTTCTCCGACGTGATGGAAAATACTCTTTAAAACTGGAGATTGAAAAAGCTGATGATCTTGATAGCTGATGCAAGGTGAAAACTTAAACAAAATAATTCATTCGGTTGATTAAAACAATTTTATATCCCATAAGAAAATAAAACATGCCTTCAGCTTCAGCTGTAGTTCCCTGTTGTAAGATTCTGAGGTTGAAGATAGTCTGTAATGCAATGATATGCCCATGTTCTCACAAATCAGTACTTGGGGCTAAACACCAGCACGTGGGGTTGTATTCTATGTTCAGATCGGGATCGTCATATGATATCTGTTAGCTCTTTTATTGTGTAAAACCATAAAAGGTAGATTAAACAATTTATAGCTTTTCATGATTACATTTTGGATTATGTCTTACACTTTATTGTACATAATATACAAATTGTACTGCTAATGTGGTGTCGGATCCAAACCTGTACAGCATTTCTGCCCATTTTCACACCTCATACTGAGCTTTGAGAGAGCAGATGCCCGGATGCACTCAGTCATTTGCTAACTTTTTTTTGGTGCCTATTTATTGACGTGTGTGATGTATAGATGACTGACAATTCCTTCATGCATTGATTTATTGTGTATAATTTTTGATATCAAGCAATAATTACATGTGTGGGCTTCATTTGTTTTTGTAGAGCAAGTCGCTAATAGGAGATGAGAGTGTATCCTTGTTTTCACCTCCATCAACCTTGAAAGATGTATTTCCTGGGTTAGGAGGAGTGTTCGCATTGCCAGGTTCACCAGCTAAGGTAAGTCATAAATAAGGAGCAGTTCACAGTGGTCCTTGAAAGTACTTGATTGTTCATTATCATATTGCATTACCTTGAAGTTCACTGATAAATAACTTCAAAATAGTATCCATTAATCCCCACATGAAGGTTTGTCCTTAAACTGAATCATCCTGGGAAAGTCTGGACATCTGAGGATATTAGGTTCTTAAAAGTCATTGAAAAATATTTTTCAAGAAAGCTGTGTGATCTCTAGGAGTGGTTGATGAGTTATTTTCTTGTCTTGAAGTTTGTTTCGATTTGATGATTAGCTGGAATGAGCAAGGAGGTTGACCTTATAAAACTAACAAATGTTTTTTTTTTTTTTTTTTTTGCAGAAGAAGTCAAGTGAAAGGATTCCGTTTGAAGAAACCCCATCAAAACCAGTACAGAAGGTATAATTTTTTTTTTTAATTTTTTAAGTACTAAAACCTTATTTTCATATTTCAGGCAGCAGATATTTGAACTTACTTAGTTTAATCCAATATCTGTGAAGCTCTTTTCTGTTGTAAATAATGCCCCAATTGTCATTTTAGTATTGTGAAAGTTGAGCTAAAGGCTTCTGTGAGCATGTTTTCATAGGAGTAACATAATCATGTTCATGTAACATAATTTTAGGTCAGATATGGTATGTCTATTAATGTCTTTATGAAAATAAACATTGCAGAATTTTTGCCTCACGGGTATTTTGCCCTGTCCATAGCCTAAATAATTTTAGCTGATTGTGATGATTTGTATTTTCAGCTTGATGAGAAGTTTGAGATGTTTGCTTGTGGAAAGACTCCAGACCAAGTTGAACTGACAGAATTAGCTAGGAAGTACTTTGCCTCTCTTAGACCGCATGCTCTCAATCTTTGAGTGGCTGACTATGCATGTTGTATATTATGGCAGTGCAATTCCACAATTAAACACCTTTATAGATTTTGTATGGCAATATTGATGAGCAGTGCTTCTGACGTTCTTTTAATATCAATTTTTAACACCTTGGCAATTTCCTACAAGGATTATTTCTAGTATTGTGGGCTACTCGACAACCTGTAAAGCATTTCATATATATATTTGTAAATATTATGTACATGTGGATCTCCCAATATTTGTAAACATACAATAGTACATGTACGTTGCATGTGTAGCAACTAGATATATATTTACATTTTTGCAAGTATTTTGTACCCTAGATCTGAAGTATGTAAAGTCACTAAAGATATGATGTTTTCTAGTACCTTGATAGAAATCATCACCTATCTAAAGTTAAACACACTAGATCTTAGTGTTGTGAAGAGTGTGAGCAGTATATAATGCAGAGATGCCACATCACAAAACAAGTCACGAAATTTGAAAATTTTCATTATCCGAGCATCCTTATGTGTAAATGTATGTACTTATGTAAGTATTATGTACGTTCTCACATCGGTGGATTTTGATTTTTTTGATATGTTAACCTGTTAGACATCTGGGCGACCTGTTTAAATGGCACAGTATTGGCCTTCTGACTTTGTCACGTTTTGTAGTAGAAGTCCTTAGTTATCTTCGAGGTTGGTTAGAGAAATGCTATAAGTTGTTGTTTTGAAATATCAACATGAAAATGTCAATGTGTTTTATTCCTCCGCACCTCCACCCAACAAACGCTGCATGATCAGTTTCAATTTCAGATTTTTGATCTGTTCACATCGTAATTCTTACATTTACATGAGAGGTTTGATTTGTCTTTGTCATCAGCAATTTGTCTTTTTATTTGTATATTTTCTTTCGTTCAGCAGCCTGTTGTGTTCTTTTAAATTCGTCATTGAATATTGTTGTTCTCATTTTGTTATGTAGTATTCTCTTAAACAGCCGAACAGCTGCAATATTGTGATCGAAACCGATTGATTTCCAGAAGGCCTAATCCACGCGGGTTTAGTGTGGAATACAAATATTTTTAGAACTAAAATGTTCTGAGAGGGAGAGAAAAAAAAAAGAAAGAAAATTTTTATCAAATTTTTTATTCCTGTATAGAGTGTGACATTTGGTAATATATAACTGAAAAGGTCTCGGACACTGAGCGGACTATTGTTGGCAATTTTGTTTTGTTGTAAATTTAGGGCTACTGTTAGCTAGAGGCCAATGTTATTGGCTTGAGGCATGTGCCGGGTTCCTGTTGTTTGTTGCTGTAGCTAGTGCTTTGTTCTTTATAGCATACATGTTCATCTGCACGCAACTCACATTGAGTTTATGTTCAAGACAACTAGATATTTACAGGTAAAACTAGGAGCGTTTCTAGTTAATAAAGAAAAACAGTTACACCATACATGGTAAAAGAATGCATAAAAAATGTACAAAAAATCCTTTCTTGATCGTAATGAATTTCTTGGATATTTAATATGTATATTTGTATTTATAGGTGAGCATGTTGTCAAGGTTTTTATATATGGCTAGTGAAACCTGCATAGTAGCACACTACCCCCCCCCCCCCAACACACACACACACACACACACACATGCGTAACATCAGTGCTTCTCGACGTCAATTGTGTCGGGTATTTGCGAGTTTGTGACTTAAACAATGCAGTGTTAAAATCCTTGAGCAGTCCGTACCTATCACTTTTTGTATGCTGTCTGATGTTAAATGTGTTTCTGTACTTTTTCAGGACATGTTTGTGGACATCGGGTTAAATTTTTATGTGAGGCTTTTTGGATAAACTGTTCATTTATTTTATTTATGGATAATATCGACACAATACAATAAAATTACAACCATAAAAGCAACTGAAACACGCACATCCAACTTGTTCTTTTATGTAATTAAGTATTCGGTTTTCATTCGTTTTTGGTTGATTTACCGGAATCGATAACAAGAGCTGTCTTACCACATTAAAGGCGAACTCATCGCGGTGAGCACTCCAGCTAATCGGCGGCATATCCTTTTGCATCATTTTGAGGCGATTGGTAATTGGACGATCTTTGCACAGGAATCAATTCAATAAACCCGAAGTGCGGAGGTTGCTTTTGGGTCCTGCTGAATTTAGGAAGTGTGACAAAAGTACTACCATTCTGTAAGCTGAGGCAGTATTGACTAAGTTTTCATGTAAATGTGACTTCAGCGTCGGTGCATTTTATTTGGATATACGTGTGCATATTACTAATTGACTAAGCCCCCAGATAGGCCAAGCAATATACTTCAGTTGTATTTTTGGAGGCTATTTCTTCACTTATTGGAGGAAAGGTTGGAACACAGTTTCTCAGTATATGTATCACCTGTTCGAGTCCATAGTAAACATGGACGCTTGAGTGTGGGCAATAGTTAAGCGTTATATCAATACTGGTATCGCCAAAAATCATCCGTGTGTTGGTATTCAAGACACTTATGCAGGCTACAATACCAGCACATAACATTATGTTCATGGATATATTCGCTGTTATATATAGTGGGAGGAGTGAATGTCATTTGCAAGGTTCCTTTATGGAATCTTGTTTAAAGAACTTGCAAGGTTCCTTCATGGAATCTTGTTCAAGGAATTTGCATAGTTTTGAGAATACAGAACTGAGGACAAACTTCTCCGTTTGCTATATACCTTGTGTTTCATGACGCACACCGATGTTGACTGAAATCTTAATTCAACGAGACGTAAAAAGAGTAAATCTATAGGTCTATGACTATGCCGAAGGCGCTCACATGAGTTCCCCCTATTGTTAATAGTTCATGTACTAAGTCTAACTTTAAGATTGAGCTCACACTCGCAGGTGACTTTAACACAAACCAAGAAGGTGTTGAATTCCGATCATCACAATACTGTTTATATACGACGCCCAAGAGTGTTGAGTTACAGGGTCATTATACTGTGGACAAGATAATAGCGGACCTTCCTGAGAGCAATAATATCTTAACGACAGCGGGGTCGCTCGTCCCAAAGCGGAATGCCTACCTAAGCAAACATATATGCTCTCAGAGAACAGCCACTTAGCAAAATAGCTACCGGGCTACCGCAAACGTGTTTACCTGTTGAATATACTACCAAACCATTATTTATTTATCCAATTGCAAGCAGCTATATTTGTATTCATGTTAATGACAATTCTCTTGAGGGAATCCCTCTTGCAGTCAAACAGTACGTTCAACCGTTATAAGAGTGCTATTCCTGGGCTAAATCACTATGTTTATGACAGTATAAATCATATAATAGGCTCCGCGTAGAGATCCGAGGGGTAGGCTGTGTAAAAGTTGTGGTATCCAGGACTGAAATATTTGAATCACCTTGTATAGCACCTAAACCATGAAAGCGTCGCTCGTGTAAGGCCCAGCATGTAGAGCCATATAACCACGATGCCGACGCAATTACTGTGGACACCAGACCTTTGAATTAAGATTTATACTGGGTTTGGGTTACCGTTTATCTATAGGGTCCAACAATGGTAAGTGACATTTGTTATACATTATTCAGTTCGAACCTCTGACCAAATCGATCATTGTGGGCTGGCGCTAGTCTGACAGTCTACTGTTTACCAGCCAGACAAGTTGGAGTGACCACGATGTACAGTGTTCCTTATTATACTTTTGTAGGGTAGGGGTGGGTGTAAGCCTGGGAATAGAGTGGGGGGGGGGGGGGGGGGTACTTGCCTGATCGTACAAGGCTATGTATATAGATAGTCACTACAGATAACCGCCGTCAATCCCGCGTTCACGCTTGATTTGTTTAATAGCGATTCTACTCAGAAATGTTGAAAGAAAACTTCTACAGATGTATTTTAACATTTTAACATTCTGTGTTGTACACTGAAGTTCTGCAATTCATGGGCTCGTGTGATTAGGACGTGCAAATGTGCAATCAGCATGTGCAAACTGATCATGCTATGTACTATGAAGACGGAGATGTCGAAAAAGGCGTGAGAGTAGCCTATGTGCATGTAAAATTTATAGATTGCCCAAGTCGATCTTAATTGTTTATTTCATTCTAAAAGATATGTCATCCACTGTAGGCGTATTTACCATACATACACAACATGTTTACTAACTGTAACTGTAAATGATTCTGAAAATTGGTCTTTTTATGAGTACGGGCATACTTTCTTTCGTGGTTAACAAATGGTAGGCGCCATTATCTGAAAAAAAAAATGAATACATGTTTGGGGTTTAATCACAATTTCACAGCCCCCCCCCCCCCCACACACACACACAACACATACTTTCCTAATGAATCAATTCGAAAACAACATTACTTATATAAAGCCAACAGTTTGTGAGCAACGTATTATAATGAATACTTAAAAAAATCTTTAATTAGATTTACTTATAGCATCGCTAGCGACGTTGAAAAATAATTGAGTCATCTGCACATTCAACGTCGGGCTGTGAAATTCTAAACTTTCGGAAGTAAACTATGATATATAGATCACTTTGTATCTTTTAATATAGGCTTGATTCGGTCTCTCCCGCCTGCTAACTGGTCCGCTTTCTTATTGGAGAAATTTGCATAAGGATGAACACGACAATATGTATATTAACACAAGCAAATAATTTCAGGAATTCCACTTTTGCCTGATCACGGGTCTACCTATCGCGTTAAGAGATGTATATAGACGTATTAAGCACATTTAACTATATACAAATGATGATAATTAAATAACAGTTCATAAATATCTATTGCCCTACCCCTGAGTGTTTAATACTGTGTAGCGGGACATATGATAATAGCCTGTCATTATGTACCCTTAACAGATTCTCAGGAAAACGGTTTCAAAGTGAGACCAAACTCGACTTGTCCATGTATACCGAAAGTGGGTTTGGGAACAATCGTCCTTTTTACCAGCTGTCGCGAATGGCTTTCTTTCTTCCGTTTCCCCCCATCATTTCAATCGTATGTGAAAATTGGCAAAGTGGAGAGCATGATTAAGTCAGAAACGTCACAACCTTTACAGAATAGCCTTCCAGTGTTTCATTATATACAGTCAGATTAACTGCTGTTGTGGTGCTTTTGTATTGCGCTGAACGAACCGTGTTGTCATGCCATGCCGTGTATAGTTTCTGCTGGCGAGGCCGTCGTCAATACATGACGAAGTGCTGTTATCTATGGCCAGGCCATGCTCCGTTAGATATCAACAGACCTGTTAGTTTACCACATATAGCAGGCATACAGACAGTTATAGGTAAACTTGTTAGACATATCATTATATTTGCCAAGGAATATATGTGCAGTTTTGGCAGCCTGAGTAACCTGTCTCCATGGAACCGGAACAAGTGAGTATATATGCCGTACGAATTAATCAAGGCATTTTAATTGGATTATAGAATACTTCTATATCACAGTAATAAATACACATATGACATTGGTTTGTATACGATGCAAAAATACGAAATAGATCCGTACTAATTTGACAGGCTAGGAGCTATATAACGGAAAAGGTATATGCGTTTTTTTTTTGTTTTTGTTTTTTTTTTCGTTTTTTTTTTTTTAAGGAAGTGAGTGACAGGATAAACTAACTTACCAGATATGGTCCTAAAAGTCAAACTGCTATATTACCCCAACGTTTTAAGATGTGTGCCTTATGTCCTATGGGAATAGGCATTATTTCTGATAGTTATATTAAGTTCTAGTGTCTAAACAGTGATTATAAAGTGAGATATATCGTCTACACGGTAAAGTTTTGCCTATGCAATACAGGAGAAATCAACCGACAATTTTCCATTATGACATGATTCATTTTTCTTTAATCCTGAAGACGATCTGAAGTGCATCATATTGATAGTATAAAAAAAATGATGCCTGTTGCTAACAGATTAAAACCTATGCTTCAGCGGTTTCAGCAAATGTATTTACATGTAGGCGACAATTAGTATCAAGCTGTATAGCCTCTGGTCGACCGCAGATTGGTTTTGGTCACTTGTTTTCCTCAAGGATTGACTTTGAAACGAGACTCGCTTTTGGATTTTTTTTTCTGCATTATGTTTGAGGTACATTTTAGGTAAGAACTATGCTAATCCAAAGACGTAGGCAGCATATTGTTTTGGCCTAACCATATTATGTTTCAAAGAACTGTATAATCGTTAAATAAGTTGTTGGATCGGATGTGAATGAATCAGAACAAAACAATCAGCATATCACCTTAAACTAAGCTTGTATGTCCTTGCCTAAAAACTATGAAAAAGAACAATGGCAGCAAAAAGCTTGCATTTTGTCATGTCTGCCCCCGCACTGAAAGTCTGCATTTCGCTAAAATACAACATCAGGTGCAAATGTACACATGTATGTACAAATGTATACACTTTACCTATACGAACAGTTGTAGATCAGGGCTCCTTAATCCTTTTTTTTGTCTGTAATCATTTATTATTACACTAGGTATTTTATACGTTAAAGATTTATAACATTAATTCTCCACTCTGTGCAGAAAAAAAAAACTATTTATGACATTTATAAGAGAGAGCAAGATCGAAGTAGTTCGACCATTTTACTAGGTGTCACATGTTTACAATGTAACATAAGCAATAAAGGCCTACCGTGTCTGTGTTACATAGTTCGCTTTGTTTAATGCCGGCGTTCCACTCTTGTATTCGTGTAGGCGAGCAAAACTTACAAGTTCGGTGACCTGTAAGTCTATATCAAGTCCTTTTATGATCTGGCAAAGAATCAGTACAGCAAGTTTTATGACGAGAAATGAATAGTGTGGTACGCAACACATCACACTTTGGATCTTTATTGCACTCAGGCATGAACTTCTTTTGTAAACAGAAGTAGGGACATTATTAAGGACATAAAGCATCGAGGTACATAAATTACACTGGATATACTGATACCAGGCTCAGTTAGGCAATGATAAGCGTGCGTGTTACAGGATATTAAGCAAATATAGCTTGCTGACAGGAATTCAATCTCCAGTTTATACACACGCAAGTTTTTCCATTACAGCATTGGCTTGATATTTGATAATAATCTCTCAAGATCAACAATATATAGTTTCTATCTTGCACCCAGAATACGAGCTAGAGACCTTTTTGCTGTTGTCGATCTCACTCCAAAAGCCGTCTTCTTTGTAAAACATGTCGAAAAAAGAAACATTTGATCGAAAGATTGTTCGTATGCACTTGACACTTTTTCGTTTTAAACACTTGAATATGGAATATGAAGTCGTTACCTATTGCATATGGAATTTTTGACACTTGGACATTGAATATGGAACCTATGTGTGCTGGGTCTCACAAAGGTTAAAACGTTGAAAAAGCGCGTAAATTTGTTTCTTCAGAAAGTTCCCAGTTTTGGTTTGAAACTTCAAAGAAGTGTTATAGAAGGGATGGGGGTGTTGGGGTGGGGGAGGGGGGTGGTTTTGGGGGATTCCAAGGCCATGGCATTTGCGTTTCATTTTGTACAACAGCATCCAGAAGAAAAAAGGCTAAAACTCCTAAAAATGATCAGGGTCTAGGGGATGTTTATTCATCGTGAATTAGATCGCCACGTTGGATAGATGAACACTTCCAATCAAAGTGCAACTCTGATACATTTTCTTATCGACAATGTTATGCTACCATGGCACAATATTTGAATACCGATTTAACTTATTTGCCTTGAACACAACTTACTTTTTTCCACCATCATTGGAAACTGTTGACTGCTTCTCTTTGTATGATTCCGTCCAAATTTTGTCTTTTTATATACTTTCTTAGTTCTTTGGTGGTTTGTGTTAAACGTCATTTTTGAAATTGGGGTTGTGATTATCGGCCTAGAACGTTCATATTGGCTGATGGCTGGTATACGAATGTCTGTTTCAACACAAAGATGGCAGCTTCGTCGTGTTGGTATACAGTCCGATATGGTAGGAGGTAACCTTATATACTTCCACTATTTCTACATCATAGAGACACGGTGAAAAAAGTTAAAAAAGGCATGTTAATATTTCGTTACATGTTCGGGTATTCCTTAGGCTCATTTGGAATCGCCCTATATATTGGCTATATTTTTGCCAATTTGGCATGTCGGTTATTACACCGTTATGCGGTAAACAAATGAAATTGGTTAGACGAAATGTCTTTATGGTCGTCACCAGAATAGTCATTGGGGAAGTGAAGTATAATGACTTCCACGTGCTACATGTGCACAAAAGCGTCCAAATCGCAGTGAAACACGCCTTTTTCTGCCGTGACGCTTCAGTGGTTGTGTACTACCTTTTTGAACAGGCATGCGCTGAACAAGATAAAGACAGTACTTTGGACCGATTTAATAAATTAACAGAACAATTGGACTGTATGTATTCTTTTGCCTTCCTTAGGCTAATTATTCGGTGGAATGATTTAAAGAAGTGACATTCCTAGTCATGACAGTACATTTTGTTAACTTCGTAAAATGTATAGACGAATAATCCTGAATGACACATATATACAACTAGAAGTAATGGGTTCTCGCGTGCGATGACAATCATGTGACTAATTGGCTGTGGACGAAATAGGGTGGTCTGCATGGTTTTCGCCACAAAGAAAAGTGAACGCGGTTGTGCAAGTGAAATATTCTTGAATATCGTGTGCAACACAAATATAAATATACAAGATCACATCATGGAGAGTAAAACCAGACAATGGTGATAGCTGACTACTGGTCATATAACCGATGAAATACAATGTCAGTTTATCTCGTTTAGGGTTTTACTCGAGCTGTTCATGTAAATGCTTACAAAGTAACAACTTAGACAGTCCTTAGAACCATGGCGTATAGAGCAAGATAAGTAAAAAAAAAATAAAACAACTAAAGAAAAAAACAATAAAAAAACACAAAAACAAACAAACAAACAAAAAAAAACAAACAAAAAAAACAACAAAAACAACAACAAAAAACAAACTAACAAACAAAAAAACAGTAGAATAACTCATAATGCTGTCCTTAGATTTAATAACAATCGCATAAAAACAATACATAAACCACAGATCCTGGTCTAGAATAGAAATTTAACCCCCATGTATTGTGTGGCCTACTGAATGAAATGCAAGCGCCTTAACCGCTCGGCCACAGCCTTCTTCCCTCCGTGAAGTCGAAGTTCACAAGAACATGCAACATTCCAGACTTTAGCATGGGAACCATGGTTTTAATCTTTCGCAGATAACTACTTGGTTATAGTTACGCAACTATTCGTCGTTTGAAAAGTGGCCCTCTTGATATTACTAAAGTAGGTATTTAGGGCACACGGTTGTTTAATAACCTACACTAATGAACTCTTTATGGTAACACAGTATCTTAATTATTTGATCAATGTTTTCTTAAATTATCGACAACGTAGGAATTTTTCTACGGGTTCAAAGAGCTCTTGTGCGAAAACTATTTATTGTCGTGGAGGCATGATGGAAGTTGAGCGAGTCCCATATGTATTTGCATGGAAGAGTTCATTTTGGTTATTGTTATTATAAATGCCCAAGGCATATTTATTGATTTTCAAAGAAGTACTGAGCTCAGTTCCTAGTACTTAAATTTTATCGATTAATTTACAATTTCTAGATTTAATTATCAATAATATTTTAATATTACCACAACAAAAACTTATGCATATGTTTAATTTGTCATGCCATATAAAGATATATCACAGACTCAAAGAAATGCGGAGAGCAGATTCCAATAATCCATTTTATATGTAAACTTGACCTTTAACACGTGGACTGAGCCTGTCCCTATAAAATCGAGTTGCGCCAGGAGACCACCGATATCTCCTGGTGTAACAATGGGTGCTGACAGGCAATTGTTCGATTATCACTTTTTCTTAACATCATATCAATTCGCTTGTATTTACGATCTTCATTCATAAACGAATCGCGTGCTTTGGGGACAAGTGAAACGGATTAATACAAAACTCAGCGATCAGTCTCAGGGGGCTTCAACGTGAGTCCACAGGTTTTGTGTGAGGCGTTTCGCCTGTTAATAACGAGCTTAAAAACGGAGTGTTTGACAATGGGGTCCACATCTCACCCATAACAATTCCCCCCAGTGAACTGTGCTATGACCTATGAGTTTATAGATACGCCCCAGACGGTCTGGTCGCCACATGGAGATATATCAAGTAGCATTCCCTGCCCCTGCTGTTACATGGCAATAACGGGGAGACAATGTTCTTGGAAGCAACAATTTTGGATACAGATAATGTGTAGATAAATCAGAGTGGAATTTAGATCTGTGAAGACACAAGCATAAGGTCTTATGCTTCAATCCGGGGTATATTGGTCACATAGGTTGTAACCCTTGATCCATCGTCTCGTTTAGTTTTGAACACGATTTCCCCTGGTGTTTTGGGATCTGTATGCGAAGATCTCTCTTACTCGTCGTTTTCTGTGTCCATAACGATGAAGTTATGCAATGACACGGGGATTTACCTCCCCCCAATCCTCCCGAGGTTCGGACCAGTCAAAGAGTTCCATTACCCGGATGTACCCCTTAAACCTTTGCGAAAAGTGACGAATTTTCCGGAAAATTCGCCAGCAAAGGCAAAGCAACGCAACGTGAAATTTCACACGTATCCACCGACGCGAGAGAAGAGGTCAAAACGGTGGGTGAATGTTCACGAAACGAACGGACGAGTGATTCGCTTGATGAAGGTAGGCAGTCACGAAACATCGAAACATCGACGACAACGAATCAGTCGAATGAATGAAGAAAATCTTGAACTGATAGAAAATAACTAAAACATCTGAGTTGTACAATTGAGCTAATTCATCTCACGAATTGTGAAAGACTCTTGCGAATTTTCCGATTAACCAAGTGAGTCAACAATATATAAACCAGATGAGTTTCATGACTAAGCTGATCTGGACATAAAAAAGTCAAATTTTTCAGTCAGTTAACCGAAGCTTTTCTCTCAGTATGTTCATTTAAGAGAGCAAAAAGAATTATCAAGATTTTAAGAATGAGAATTTGACATCAGCTTCTTAAGCACCAGCAGGTCTTTCGTCAAAACATCAAAAAACATTAAAAAACACAAAAATTTGCTATATTCTTTTGATGTGTTCGATCATATGGACAGTTGCACTTCAAACTTATACTTGGCTGTAATATTCATTTCAGGCAATTTCATTTCAAATTACAAGGGATTCATCAATCCCTTGTAAACTACTGCACTGCCATATTTTTCATGACGTAGATTCGAGGCACGAGCCAAACCAATAACTATGAGATTTGCTATATTCTCTTGGGGAGTTTTTCAAAGTATACGCCACCTTCATGTCTAAATGTGTGGCAATGAAGAGCCTGAATTGCCAAACTAAATATCAACTCATACCTGCAGACAAAGTCACCACTACTAGAATATATGGTCTGCCTGAAATAAAACTTCAAGTATGGAGTTTGTCGTACCTCAATTGTCTTGGTGACACTTTATTCTGCTTGACAATAAGATACTCACGACTGTTAAAATACTGACGACTTATTTTGAAATCAAATGAGCGACTACATTTTATTTTGCGATATAAAGAGATTTGTATTTAACATTGTCAACGACTTGTTCCTGCTATATTTTGCTCTCGCCCTTTTTAACGCACATACCCGATCAACTATTGCATAAAAAATCTAAACTTCTCGGCTCAGGTAACGTACTTTTACACGGCTCTCCTTTTGCACCTCATTTTTGCACAGGCCTAGCGACAGAAACATTGTACACGCGGATTTATTTGACGACCATTAAATCAAAGAGTGCTCGTGAAATAAAAGGAGTCTTACGCACGCTAATGGCTATTCGTCGGCTTAAAAGATAACCTTTTGACTTTAAAAGACTTAATAGTATTTTGCTGTCTTTATTATCCCTGGTTACTGTAAATATTACCAAACATTTCTTCAGTAAGTGGAAATGTAGGAACTACTTTGAAGAAAAGTACATTTGCAACTACTGCGGTTCCATTTGCGTAAATACAGGCCTAAGTTGATAAAATTGATGCTTACTTCATCCTGTTCCTTACAAATGTAAAACTAACTTGGTTGACCTCCAAAAAAAAAAAAAAAAACAAATAAAAAAAAAAAATTCATAGAATCAATGCCTTCCCGTGGCATATTGGTACATGTACGCTGAATTATATATACACATAGTTACATCAATACTTTTCGTACCGTACGACTACACATAGAGTGAAATATGATAAGTGAAATATTTATTTTCGCATCTTGTCTCAGACTTGGCCAGTATGGTATAGTATCCATAGGTTTTCTTACTCACCCAATATCAGTGAGTTGTCTTTATCTAACAGGCGTCCGACGATGGCCGTAAAAGGATACCAGTCCTCCCGCCTTTGCAGATGCGGTCGTCTGCTCACTCAAAGACCAGACGACGAATTGCAAAAGCCGTTCACACTTCCCTAGAAGCTGTAAGTTTCACGGTTAATAAGCAAGGGAGTAACTTCCTTTGCACTGCTTGCTTTTGGGTTTGTTTGTTTCACGCATATGTCCACAACATTAACAACTTATAAGAAGCCATAACCAGAGTCCGGTCATATGTAAAGCCTTTTCTACATTCAAATGGTTGTTTAACCGATCCATAAAGTCCGTAAGTAGCCTAATCTAAGACCGAGGAATGTAATGTTTCATGTAAGGATTATAAGTTGATATTCTACCTGCTTTCTTCCCCAAGGCCCAGTACAGCCACTGGCACAAACCATCCCGTCATCTCAGTTTGATGGTCGATCGTAAAGTCATCGCACATTTGCGGGTAAGTTTGCCTATTGCATTGTTTGATTTCAACCTCCTAAAGTGCATAAAGTAGTCATATTCACATGTATCGACTTATCTGTAAGATGATGTTTCACTTAAAGTCATAGTTCATATCTTTAAGTCTATCACACCTTAACAAAACTTGCTGTTACATGTATAACACCTTTCGATTTAATATAATGATGCTGGAAGGGGTAATATGGGATAAAATGTTAGAAACCAAAAAATTGTTAAAACATGACATAAAATGTATGCATTCAGATTCATTCGAGCATTTTCTAAAAATTATCCTTTTTTCAAGGCAATGTTGAAATGACCTTTCCCTCCTAAAGTAAATCGGGCTAAAGATGTGAGGTCTGTTGCTCACTTCTCTTCTCCGATGATGATTTATAAAGAGGACAATGGTCAGTCCGACGTGGACCCGATTCACAATTGCGCACCAAAAGTGACCCCATTCAGACAAATGAATGTTTCGAAACACTCTTTACGTTGCTAAACTGTATATTTTTTTCGTTTCAGAGAAAGTTAATACGCCGTCTGGAACAGAGATTGTACAATCTAGACGAGGTCGAGAACCAGTTGGGTGTGAATTCACAGACCACTCCTCCAACATCAGCCGATCGAAAGGTGTGGTTTGGCCTTGTCATATCTGAAAGTTTAAAGATAACTAAACTTGAAATTCAGTTAGAAGGATATACATAAGCCAATGTACATCGAGTAAGAAAACTTTTCTTGCCTTGTATTTTGTGTCATCTTATAGACTAAGGCTTCAAATCAGTATTTGGACTGCTTGTTTTCCAGGTTTCCATGTTAAAATTTGGATGGGTAATATTTTATCGCAGGCTTCTCAAAATATTTATCTAATTAATCGAGATTTTGTTAAGTATGTGTATTTCAGGAGTGTTACACTGTCAGTTAACTCTTTTTAAAGGCTGTGAACCGGTTTTCAGTTCACAACTAAATAGATGATATGGACAGTCATGCTCAACATGGTCTTAATAAGCAACTGTACAATTGTGACGCTCAACCGTGCACACACACAAATTTACAATTATATTATTTTGCATACTTAAATCTTCATTGTTTGTTGTTTTTTTGTTCTTACTTGCAGTCAACCAAAACACCCACTGACATATTTGAGAAATATTCGGAGTTCGGAGAAAAACTGAATGGCGACATCTCTGAAACGCTTACAAGACTAAAACCACTGGATATGTCGGACAGTAAGCTTAGCTCCGCGATGAATGGGAAGAGTGACAGTTCGTCAGGGGCCCGTCGTTCAGAGGGCAATGTTATGCCGCTGAATTCCAATACGCCCCTACCCGACATAGAGCACAGTAAAACACCTGTCTCCGAATCCACTAATGCTGTATTTGAGAATGGCAGAACAGAAAAAATCGAGGACGCACAGAAAACACCAAAGTCTGATGAACTGCACATCCGGAGCGAGCACGGAGAAATTGAGAGAACAACCCCTGAAACACAGGCTGACTGCGATGACCAGGCGGTTCACAGGGGACTCAACGCAGGCATTGAGAGAGAGGCCTCCTTGTTCACTCTGACCAAAGTTGTTGTCGACGAACAACCGGAACCGGATATAAGCCCAGTGGCAACACCTGTCATGTTCCGCCCGATGACGCGAGAGGAGACGAGACTAAGCTTTAACGACCGGATGGAAAGGGTTCTAAAAGGTCAAGTTCACGTGACTTGTCCACCAGATGATAGAGCTTTGAAACTTTACGTCAGCTCGGGATTTTCAGGTAATGAATTCACGCATCTCGCGTCACAGATATTGAGCTTGACACGAAAATTTTCAAACCAGATGGCTGAAGTTTCATACAATGCTAAATTGATCATTTAGTAGCTACACAATGATATGTAATTTGAGACTATGTTGTGAGGGCGTATTGGGCGAATTTCAAATTGTTCGAAGAGAATTTGATACGAATTCTTTATACCAACATACAATCGCTAAAGCTTCTGATAGTGATAAATTGATGATATAATTTAAATTTATCCTGTGTCTATGCTGAGGAGGGGTAATGGGTGGATTTCATAATCATTGGAAAATAACATTTATATTCTATGTGATCGTTTATAAATTTATTTATTTAATTGGTGAGTAAGTGCTTGGGGTTTGATGTCGTACTTAACAATTTCAGTCGTCATATGACAACGAAGGAGTCCTTAGAGTGCATGTAATGTGCCTCCTTGTTGCAGGACGGGTTTCTACCGCTCTTTTATCTAGTGATGTTTCACTGAGATGACTTACTGAAGCAAATAAGCCGCCCCGCCCGAGCCATTATACTGATACTGGTCAACTAGTCGTTGCACTATCCCCTTAAGGAAGTTACAACTTCCTCTTTTAAGGTCAAAGGTGACCCGACCCAATATTGACCCTAGATCGCTCTACCAACTGTGCCGGATTTATTAAATTGGTGTTTTACTCTGTACTCAAGAATAGTTCACTTATACGCCAGCATTATGATGGGAGGGAACCGAGCAGAGCCTGAGTGAAGCCCACGATCATCCGCAGTTTGCAGGGGGGCCTTCCCATATACGGCCGGAGGGGAAGTCAGTATGGGCTGGACTTTAACACTCGGCGAGCCTACTGGGCTCACGTCTCGTTCACAGATACAGTGATGCACGTCTTATGCTTATCGATACAGTATTACACGTACTATCTTTATAGACACAGAAGTTGAGCGGAGTTTGCTGTTGGAAAGAGTATTCCCTTTACTAAGAGAAGCTGTATTAGGGAAAGGTTATGAGCTTGAGATATACGACCTTCACTGGGGTCTCAAGGACACCATCACTGACGATCATCGCATTCAGCAGCTTTGTATGGACATGGTGGTCAAGTCACGGGAAAGCCCCTTCGGCACAAGCTTCCTGGTAAATTACTGCTTAAGAGACTTAACCTGTGTGTGGCATAAATCACACTGGTACTTGATGATTCTCCCTGAACGGTTTTATTATAAAGATATAATTCAATATTGATAACAGTTACTTGTGTGTGATTTGTTTATCTCCGATACACTTCAGCCAATCGCTGATTTCTCACGGGTTTCTATTATAAGTCCAAAGCATCTCTTCCTACCACTTCACACATGGTCCTTAAATAGGAATAAATTTGTTCTTTATTGACTTCTTTCCGAAGTGGACAAGTCAAGTGTGCAAGTCTTGCAGTTCAATGTATTTCTTAGCGATTCTGGTTGAGCAATGAGGCATTGAAGTGTAGCCAAGGACAGAAATATGTGTTAGCCAGATCTTCTATAATCAACTTCAGTCAATGGGTAACGAGCATTAAGCTTTAATCCAATAAGGTAATAGTTGTTTTATGGAACCAGATTTACACAGTAACAAAAGCGTAAACCATATACTGTTACAAAATAAGGAGTATTTTTCTCTCTCCTGCTCTAGTTATTTCTTGGAGAGAAGTATGGGCCCTACCTTCTACCAACGACCATCCCCGCGGAGGAGTACGACAAAATATACCGTGCGGCTAACACAGAGCTTGTACGTCAACAAAGGCTAATCGCCGAGCGCGCTGCTGCCATAGAGGCGGCTAAGGCGGAGGCACAACAACGACGTCAGGGAATGGAGGACAGCATTAATCTGGATATCAACGCGTTGACGGGCGGATCATCGCCTTCAACGTCTCTCTCCCCGGACCTCCCGGAGAGATCCGGCTCTAGCAGGCTCCGATACCACGCTGAGATGATTCGCAAAGAGGCCCAAATCATCCGGTTTATGCGCGAAGACCAGAATAAACTTCCGGAGAAAATCAATGATGTGATCGATGTGAATGTTTTGAGTACGTGGTACAAGCTGGACACCAATGTTGTCCCGTCCGTATATCGCCTGCAGAATATCAGGTAATCGTTACGTTCATAAAGAATGTATCGAACTTTAAAGAACAGGTTACTTATAGATAGTAATATCATTCACAAATTGCTGTAGACGTTTGGTTTGAAAGCGATGATTTCTAACAGTATTGGTTTGAAAACGACATTAGAATCTATGTCAAAACGTCATCGACAATAACTGAACGAGTTTTGGTTATACATATGTAATGAGATCTAAGTATGTTACGCCAGCGTCTAGAGACCCCTGATTTATAAATTACAGAAACATTTTTTTAGCGCCTTTGAGTTTAAGTTGGCATAATATACTATTTTGTAGTATTTTGCTCTCATTTCTGCAGTAAATGGTTTCCTCGTGATTCAGTGGCGCTCTGGTCATTTTTGTCAGATGGTCCATTTGATAAGCTAGTCGGTTTTGTCAGTTAATAGTTTGGAGTCTATTGCTATAGATATCCTGTTATTGCTCTTGATACTAACCCGCAAGGAAAAATATGGCGAGACCAATGACGATAGCAGTTTTAACATCAGTACATAAAGGGCACTCAATTTGTGTCGTGTGCATCAAACGTTAACATATATAATGATGATAAATGAAATCAAATCTTCATTTGAACTCCACTGGTGGAAAACAGTAGACCGCCGGACATGTTCAAATATGTTGAATATCGGTTTTTATGTATATATTTGCCTGCAGCACACATGTGGCGGATTTCTTACGAGGTGAAGTTTCCAAACGCCTGCAGGCCAGGACAAACTGGTTGTCTACATCGAGGAGATTGTTGGGTATCCTTCAATCCATGGCCACCAAAGTTATCGAAGATCCAGCTGCAAGGAGGAAGTACTTCACTTCTCGTAAGTTGCTGAAATAAAGTTTGTAGACGCTGATTTTCTAATACTATATGTTGATTTACTTACGTGATGTACAGATGTGCATTTATGGAAGACAAGTGATCGGAACATGGATAAAATTACCAAATCGCTATGCATCGCTGGGTACTTGTTGGTTTGGACCTTGTTTTCGTGTTAAACCATGTGTTGTGCTGGATATAGATTCTCTTGTTGTATAAAAAAAACTTTGTGTACTGTTAATTCCACGAAATGTAATTTGCCTGAAGACAAAGTTGAAAACTTCATCATATTGTTAAGTTTATGGTTTCAGATGTCCAAAATCATATATATTTGGCATAACACTTAATAAAGACGATGTCGTGAAATTAAGTTCAAAATCTTTGTTCAAAATTTTCAAATTGATAGGATCCTACAACTGTATATTAAACCTAATGTGGTGTTGAATCTGGACGTTATTGAGAAATATTAGCTTTTGTGTAGTGCTAGATATCGACTGTATTGATGTATTGACTTTTGTGTAGTCTTAGATCTGGACTGTATTGATTGTATTGACTTTTGTTTAGTGCCTGATCTGGACTGTACTGATGTATTGACTTTTCTGTAGTGCCTGATCTGGACTGTATTGATTTTTGTGCATCTGGTGCCGGATCTGGATTGTATTGATGTGTTACTTTTGTCTATTGGCAGATCTGGACTGTATTGATGTGTATTAACTTTTGTTTAGTGTTAGAACTAGACTGTATTGATGAGTAACTTTTGTGTATTGTCAGATCTGGAATGTGTTGGTGTATTAACTTTTGTGTAGTGTTAGATCTGGACTGTATTAATGTGTATTAAGTTTTGTTAACGTTGTACTTAACAATTTCAGTCGTCATATGACAACGAAGGAGTCCTTAGAGTGCATGTAATGTGCCTCCTTGTTGCAGGACGGGTTTCCACCGCTCTTTTATCTAGTGATGTTTCACTGAGATGACTTACTGAAGCAAATAAGCCGGATCTGGATTGTATTGATGTGTTACTTTTGTCTATTGTCAGATCTGGACTGTATTGATGTGTATTAACTTTTGTTTAGTGTTAGAACTGGACTGTATTGATGAGTAACTTTTGTGTATTGTCAGATCTGGAATGTGTTGGTGTATTAACTTTTGTGTAGTGTTAGATCTGGACTGTATTGATGTGTATTAACGTTTGTGTAGTGTTAGATCTGGACTGTATTGATGTGTATTAACTTTTGTGTAGTGCTAGATCTGGACTGTATTGATGTGTATTAACTTTTGTGTAGTGCCTGATCTGGACTGTATTGATGTGTATTACCTTTTGTGTAGTGCTTGATCTGGACTGTATTGATGTGTATTAATTTTTGTGTAGTGTTGGATCTGGAAATTGAACAGGGCTTGGTTCAAGCGGACGACCCAAATGACCGATGCTTCGTCATGCAAAGAAATCTACAGCACATCAACCGGAATTTAGCCGAGGGAAAAGTTGCTGACTATCTGGATATTCGTCTGAAAGGGAAGAAACCAGAAATAGACGAAAAACTGGCAGACCGGATTGACGAAATTCGAGAATGTGTTGTACCAGAAAACGTGAGAATGAACTGTTACTATCCTGTTTTCCATGGAAATATCTGTTGTCATGTATTTTGCGAAGTTAATATTTTGAGCAAATACTGAAGTTTATATCTTCAGGTTGACAGAATTAGAATTGGCGTTTGAAAATCTTGGTGTACATATCTGACATGTACATTGGGAACATGGATTGCTATATAACACACAACTGGCAATGATGCTGCAATAATTTAACAATAACCAAAAAGGGATAAAAATGCATAATAGTAAATTTCATTGGAAATTCTTCCATGTCTCTGAACTTGATTATAACCCTTTGGATTATCTTCTCTGTCAGATTAATGCTGACCTCATACAGGAATTTCAAGTTGTCTGGAATTCTGGAGGAATCCTGCCTTCAGGCAACAGAGGCCATCACATGTACCTAGAGAAAATGTCCCAGTCGTTGATGGACCATTTACTGAAAACCCTGACTCTAGACCCCAGAGACACTGACAACAACGCTGATTCTGAAAAGAAGGCTCTGTATGAAGAAGTGTCGCATCACGTCCGCTTCTGCCATTACAGGTATATGATCTGATACCGATACTAGTACCTGCATCGAAACGGCGTGACAATAAACCAAGAAGTTGTAAATCCATATGCAATGCCTGGTCTAGGTATATCATCTGATTATGGTTGATCAAAACCTTCATTATAGCCCATTATGCCGTTTGTGCATACACTACGTGTAAAACTATGGTTGCTTAATTGTTCTGGCAGGGCTGCATTTGTGCTCCAAACAAATACAGGTGAAAGCATGGTTATTGTTCGTCAGTCTGTACCAGTGGATGGGGGCGCGGGGCAGAACTTTTAAACCTAGTCTGTCAGTCCGTCATGAAACAGTTTTCCGGACATTTTATTCATAGAATTGAATATGACTTCGCAATAAAAAGTTTGCTCCCTTTTCGACGAAAGTATTACCGTTTTTGTACTACTGAGGGTTTTGACTACTTTTATTCTAATGCTTTCAACCCTTAGGGACCTTACATTGCAACCGCCCTTACATAAACTTTTTGTTTTTCAAGGGACATTACTCACTCGGTGTGTTTAGCATATTTCATTCTTACATCAGTTTTGTCTGTGCGGCTACTCTTTCCCTGTTTGGTCCAGTCACATTATACTGACACCGGCCAACCAGTTCCCGTTCCCAGCTCTGACTTCTCAGTGCTGAGCGCCAAACGAGACCATTTTTAGTCCTCTGTATTCCGGGCCTCCCGACCTCGAGGTCACAGGCCACACCATGAAGAAATAAGGATGCTTGTACTCGGAAACCCGAATTCCGCAGTACACGATTGGAACCAAACCGGACTGTAGGGCAAATTCAATTATACAATAGCTGAATATTTAAATTGTGGAATTAGTCTGAAAACATTCAATCATTCAAAATCATATGTTGTAGCTATCGACAGTTATAAGCAACGCTGATAAGAATTCCATTTTGACATAGAAATAGAATCGCCAACTATTTGATGTATGTGTACATGTGAACAAATTAACAAATTTCCTGATGTTTGTTTACCATTGAAGTGCCATAAAGTTTCACGGTCGGAAGGATCTTCTGATGAGGGTGAAAGCGTACCTCAGATGCCCTGCCAACGTACCTCTGGTGGTACACGGGGCAGCCGGTACCGGAAAGACATCGCTTCTCTCAAAGGCGGCCAGGGAGGTACACAAATGGTTCAAAGGGTAAGACTTTCAGTGGATTTGTGGGCGCACTGCAGTCCATTATTCTGTTGTGCAGTCCAAATTCGTAGAAATTTTTCTCCCTATAATTTACATTAAAATCACGTTCAAAATGAAACAAATTTAATCAGTACGGAATCAATATATAAACAATTCAGGAGAACAGTGTGTTGAAAAGTTACGTGGAATGGAAAAAAAAATAATTGAATAAATCGGTATAGAATCAGTAAGTCAGTAAACAGTAATCATGCAGTTTGACTGAATGGTGTTGAGACAAACATATCAACACCTCAAAGACGTCTGAATGAAACTGACTATCGTGCGTTTGTATTTCAGGTCGGACATTTCGATACTATATCGCGCGATTGGGCTTAGTGATAAGTCTACAAACGTCCGTCTTCTCTTGTATAACATATGTCAGCAACTGTGTCACATCATGGATATGGAGGCTAAAGATCTTCCCCAGGTGAGAATGAGATGTCCCCTGAAAATGTGCGTGGGCAGCGGAGAGAGAGAGAGGGGGCGGGGGGGGGGGGGGTGTGAGGGTGAGATCGGATTTACGAGCTAGAATCATTAGGATATGTTAATTCGAATTGTCAGAAAGTGTGTAATGGAGAAGAAATGTGGGTTTCTTCAAACTATGCCCAGTTTCCATGACCTCTAAATCTGTCATAAATTGAATATTCTGGAGAAAGCCCAAAGCCCACTGAAATAAATCTAATATTAGGATAGGTCAATGAATCTTTGACGAAAGAGAATGCTGTTTGGTCATTGACTTGGGACGTAATGTAAGACTTAATGGGCATCGGGGTAAAATTGTTAAAAATTACAGGCTAGTTTTTATAGGTTTGACAAATCCACTCCTCTATAGGCGTAAGGTAACGCAGAAAAACTTTCCTGTCGGTTTATCTGAGAATAACAACTCTCTTCTAGTACAGTAACAGAAATATACGTACTAAATGACGCTCCTGCCAGCGTGAACAGTACATTGACGGCCTCGTTGTTAGCAGGAAGGAAATAGATGGAATCAATGTTCTCATCAGTGAATCAGTCAGTAAATGTCGATAGGTGGATCGATCCACAACGCCGTTAGCTCATAGTTGATTCACCAGGTCTCTAAGTACAGGGTTGAGTACTGAAGACAACATGACATGTAATCACAAGCGTAATGTCAGCAATCTCGACAACAGACTGCAGAGCACACACTAAACAAAGTTTATTGATCTGCACCAGATGTTAGGCAATAGCACGTAATTTCTAAGGAAGTATGTTACGTACGTGCATTTGTTTTAAAGAAAAAAGATTTTACCTGGCTGTTGACAAGGTGTGCATAGCTATTGTTGCAATCCACCGAAGCTGTTAGATTTTTAAGAGAGAAGAAAATTTAAATATCAATCAAATACCATTGAAAAGAGTATGATTTTCCTCGCAGGTGCATGTCATAAAAAATTCGAATATGTACCTCAAGTTGATAATTTATAAATAGAATCAGCGCCAAAATCCGCTGTTGACAATTCCATTTGCCTAAGAACTAGTCCTGAAGTCTTTTGTCTTAGGAGGAGAATTGCCGTCGGAAACCGCTGAAGTGCACTTCGTACATTTCCGGTAGAACTCTTCTTCCCAGGAGGTAGCGAACAGTACAGTTCGTTTTCCGCTGACGATCGGGAAACCCGAATGTTGGACGTAGGTTCCGAGTTTATACGAACAAGCCGGCAGTTTTAACAACTCTAATTGGCTGAGGGGCAACACCCCCCCAGCATAAATTACAGGGTGTTAAAGATGGAGAATGCGATGGACTCAGCAATTTATGCCAGCTTTGCCGTTTTCAGGCTTTACGTGTATGGCCGGGAAAAATGGCAAAATTATACAGCAGATAGAAAAAAATGTGCTCTTTTCCGCCTAAAGTGTCATGTTTTTAAGTTTTCTTCCTTTAAATCTCCCAGTGTTTTGATCATGTCCGTGATTACAACATCAGTATATTAATTTATAAATAAAATATGGAACAATCCCGATCTATTAAGAATTCAACTAATTGTCACCTGCATATTTAACACCTCTTGCTTTTTTTAAACAGGACACCAAAGGTATAGTAAACGAATTCAGCACGTTGCTGTCTCACATACCCGAGGACAAACATGTTATTGTCTTTCTCGATGCACTGGACCGACTATCAGGTACATCTATTAGATGTCGCAAGGTGATGGAAATCATGAGGGAAAGATATTTAAAAACATAAACATAATTTATTTTACCTGCTAAAGATAAATTCATTGGGATAATAAACATGTGTTTAAAATCGCGTTTTATGTGTAGAAATCAAGCACAGTTTTTGGAACTTTATAGTTTTATAGACTTTCAGATGCCATCTTAATGGTCTTAAAACACATTTATTTCTTTATTATCAGACCTATATTGGTTCGGAAAAACAACGTATGCAGTAACACAGCTTTGATAGTCTTGCCGATTATTTCTCGCATGGTTTATTTATACATGGGAAGGTGTAATAACTAAAACACATCCTTGGTGAATTTCAGATGAGAACGATGGTCGTAAGCTTCAATGGATGCCAAGAGAGCTGCCAGCGAATGTGCACCTAATAGTCTCTACCTTACCAGACGAGAAATACGGTTGTCTCAAGGCACTGCAGGGCCTGTACCCACAGAGTAACCATTACTACTTGATACTGGGACAGATGGATGAACAGGACGCTATTTCTATAATGGACAAATGGTTCTTAGCCTCAAACCGACTTCTCACCGATTTCCAATATGACGTATTACTGGAAGCCTTCAAGAAATGTCCCACGCCTTTATTTCTTGATACAGCATTTCACGAAGCCATGTCTTGGCCATCCTACGTGGACACCGAACAAGTGAAGCTCGGGGAAACCGTGAAGAAAATAGCTACCATAAAGTATGGGAAGATGGAGAAGACGTTCGGAGAGCCGCTGGTAAGGAGAGCTCTGGGTTACATTACAGCGTCGAGGGAGGGAGTGAGCAGCAATGAGATGGAGGACCTTCTATCTCTGGACGAAGTCGTCATGGAGGACGTCAAGCATCAGCTGTCGCCACCTAGACGACGAATTCCTTCCGTACTTTGGATCGGTCTCCGGGAAGAGCTGATGAAGTACCTCATGGTGTGCCGCGCAGGTGGCATCTGCACTCTTCGCTGGCGCCATGCGCAGTTTCACGAGGCTGCAGAGGAGCGTTACCTACTAGCCCGGGATAAGGCTCCATCGTACCACAAAGCTATGGCTGAGTATTTCTCGGGAAAATGGTCATCAGTGCTGAAACCTTATCCTGGAAACGAGACCGGGTCCTTGCGATATATAGCCAATCAAAGCTTGTACATCGAGTCGTCTGATGCCAAGGGGAAACCTCAGAAGATCTTCAACATCCGGAGAATTAGAGAGTTGCCCCATCATCTTTTACATTCCCAGCAGACAGATTTATTGAAGTCGATGGTGCTTTGCAACTTTGAATACATTCTTGCAAAGTTGTGTGCTACCTCACTCCGCGCTCTTCTGGAGGAGTACCACATTGCTTTAAGCTTAGAACCCACGGACAAAGATCTAAAACTTTTAGCGGACACTCTACAGTTGTCACAGAGGGCCTTGACCAAAGAGCCGAAACAGATAGGGGCCCAGATTGCTGGGCGACTAAATGGTATAGTTTCAAGAGATATCCCGGCAACGGCAGCCGACCCATGTAAGTACCCATACCTCAAGGAGTTGTTCGCCCAGATTCCCAAGTCATCAGTGCCTACCCTTATACCGTCGGTGTCTTGCTTGACAGAGCCTGGGGGTGTTTTGTTTGATCTTCTATGTGGACACAATGAGGCCATCACAGCCGCGACGCTGACTACGGACGGAATGAGAGCGCTAACGACGGCCAACGACGATACGATGAAGCTGTGGGACCTGCGAAGTGGTCGTGTTGTTAGAACTATAGATGGTGTCGGTAAGGGTGTGTCGTTTGTCAAAACTGGCATGAGCAACAGTCTCGCCATCACATCAGAAACAAGCTGTATACGCATCTGGAGTTTGCGCACTGGCGCGCACGTGCACACTCTTTCCGGTTACGATGATCCCGCTATTATAACGACTGCGAGTGAAGGGAGATTACTCGTGGCGGTGTTTGACGGAATTAACACTTTGCGGGTATGGGACTTGGAGAATAACTTCAACCTACGTCACGAAATCGACATTAAACACACGGTTGTTCACCAGGATAACTCGGCAATAGTTGCAGGAAATCCGTTTGGAGATCACATTCTGTTCGGAGCTCGTGGCACAAAAATGGCCTATATGCAAAACGCCCGAACCGGCAGACAAATCCATGCTATAAAGTGTCATGACCCAACGTCGTTAATCTCATGTTTGGCAATCACCAGAGACTATCTAGTCTTGGGTTGTAAACAGCCTTATATGAAGTTGCATGAGATTTTTACATTAGAGCTGTTTGACATTAAAAGGGGCCACTTTTTGCGGAATGTACGCGGATGTATTCATGACAATGTTCAGGAACTTCTTATCAACCAGATCGGCTCTCACGCTATCGCCGTGTGTGCGTCAGAGCAGAACAACATGTCGAACATCGCGCTGTGGAACTTGGAAACGGAAGATCACAAACACTTGGCACGACATGCAAACGTGTCTAAAATCTGCGTGTGTCTGGACTTCCGGTACTGTCTGACAGCAGCCGTCAACGACAAGACTTTACGGATCTGGAACATCAGCGGAAAGGTTAATTTGCCAGGGGCAAAAATGAAGAAATTCAATGGAGTTTGTGAGATAATACCCATGGTTGATAACCCCAGGTACGTGGTGGCTAAGGCAGTAAATAACGGACCACTGAGTGTGTGGAATGTAGCGAAAGCCAAGTGTCTTCAGGGTGCAGTCAGGATAGAAAGAGGGCTGGTAGATCCAAGCGATGTTCTCTTGGTCCGAAACACTAAGATTGTCATTCTGACGGATAGAGGGTTTTCCAGCGTCAGCGACGATTCAAAACCGGTTTTTCAAACTGTTCTCATATACAACCTGCAGACGAAGAAGTATGACAGAAAGCTGACAGGAGTCTTCATCACACCGTCTCCACCCAATGAGTATGTTTTGCTTGAGGACGACTTGCTAATGGGCCTTTCCAACGAAAGGAATCACTTCGTCATCTGGAGCTTACACACTGGTCACGTAGTTCATAGGATTCGGACGAATTTCAAAGAGTTTGAACGACAGCGGCTTGAGCGCGGCGAACCTCCAAGAGAATATCCGATCATAAAGCGAGCGACTACTGCCAAAATGCTGGCGTGGGACAGAAGATCGGAAACACACGATGCCCGACAAAGGCGCCGGGAGATGGAGTTAGACGAGGAAAGAAAGAAGATCGAAGACATCAAAAAAGAGAAAGAGAATTCCATCGATCAGTACATTATTAGTGGAGACAGCAAAACGATAGTGGCCTCGTTTTTCGCTCACCACCTCTGTGTATTTGATATGCCGAGTCATGCACATAAATCTACCCTTGAGAATGAAAGTTCAATGCTGTTCCTGTACACTGCGGCCTTGACCTTTGACGGCAGTTACCTGGCTCAGGCTAATTATGACGAGAACAACAAAACTAGTTACGTTACTCTGTGGAACTGCAATACCGGTCAGGTGAAGCGACGCCTGAAGAACGAATCGGACGTGTGCGCTTTGGCCCTGGCAAACGACGGCGAACGAGTGGTGTTTGGAAAAAGCAACAACGAACTACGCATTTGGGACCCCATGAAACAGAACTCTGTTCGCAAAATTAAAGGGTATGCCGGCTTTAACTTCGGTGTTGGTAGTAAAATATTCATCGTTGAAAACAATACCCGTGCCCTTGTCTTTGCTGGTGACATCTCGTTGTGGGACATAGCGGAAGCGTCGGTGCTGGCTATATTCAGCCCAGATATGACGATACAGTGTTGTAGCGTGAGTCTTGATGGGAAGGTCGTGGCTTTTGGTCTCCTAGAGAGCGCAGATGTGGTCGTACTCAAACTGGCCTCCCGGGACATCCAGCCTATCCAAGACAACCAGGGTGAGGACATTTTCGGTGAAACAACCGGCGATACCTCAGACGAAGACGATGAAAATGACGAGAGTTGATGGTGAGGCATCGCTTATCAAACATATTACAAATGGACAGGATTCGATATCCGTTATCGTCTATGACAATGCCTCAGTTGTATGGTACCGTCGGGGAACGTCGGCACAACAGACATTACATAAAAGACAGGATTTGGTAGCCGTTATGGCACATAGCAATGCTATAGCAGAGATATAGTCTAGTAGTACCCATTCAACACAAAACAAAACCCGTGTTGTCTTAATTGTATTAAGCTGAAGAAACCCGAATGCCGTCCATGGAGCCATGGTTTTGGAAATTTCATTCGTGAAAAAATTCAGACATAATTGTAGCATATAAGCTGTTGAATGCAAAGGGGAAGTATTTGACTGTCTATTGGGGGAAAAGGGGAAGTATTTGACTGTCTATTGGCGTTTCGAAAATTCATTCTCGTCCAACGTGGTTCAGTTGTTATATTCGTGAAACACGCGGAAGTGTACATATACCTTATATTTTTTCACCACCTAAGGTTACAATATTACAATTTTGCCTTGAATTTTTTAGTCAGATGCATCATCGAACATCAGTAATGCGTGCCCACAAGGCTATTTGTATAAGTTAAAAGAATGTGACATATCTTCTTAAAAGCCATTATTACATAACCAGTATTATAGCATGTCTGTGATAATAAAGACTGTCAAACTGTCCCGATACAATATCAATAACGAATATATGTAGAGATTATAGGTATAGACCATATCAATTCTTGTTGTACAATATATTGTGTGTGAAACTAATGTAAATAGAAATGCATTAAAGAAGGTTATTTATTATGACTGCGTTAGTAATTCATTCTCAATGTAAAGGCTGTTAATGGGTCACGAAGAATACAATCCAAATTAAAAAATCCTTCAAAAACACACGGAATAACACGAGTGTACTTTGTTAAGCTGTCATTATATTTTACTTGAGACAACGCACGACATATCCAAGGTGTCCAGTTTCTTGTATGTATACTGACAAACAAAGGCAAAGTCTCCAGTCGTCAGTGTTAACAGTAACAGCCCTACACATTTCCTTTCACCGCTATATTCTTCCCTCTTGGGGGAACTTGTTACAGTTACAAAACGTCTTTGTATCCTTCTTATTATCAATCAAACAAACATACAAATAAACAAACAAACTAAAAAAAGCTTTGAGCTAATCAAGGTTTAAATTGCATCAGTTAGTTTATTTGAGTTTGTTGAAGATAATTATGTTGTCCATTTGACTATGTTATGACACACGTAAATCATCCAAACCGGGAGACCTGAATGATACGTTGTTGTTTTGGGAATTTGTTGGACGGATTCTCAACTTCACGGGGAATGGAACTTTCTCTCCGGCTGAAGGAATCCGGCTAGTGCGAATGTATTACGGCCTGGAAGACAAAACAAAGTGTATTATCTATTATGTATGAATGACTGATATTGTTACATTTTCATATATTCGTTTATCTCGACAAACCACCAAATTAATGTTTGATAATATAGTCTCACTGACCTGAACGCACAGCACGTGACTTCTAACTATTACAAAAGAAACAGCGATGTTTAGTCTTAAGCTGAATCACAGATAAGCTCACGAAGCTTAAGCTGAATTTCCCAGGAAATTTGTTTCATCGATGCACTTCCACAGGGATTTGTATGTCCTATCTATTAATTTATGTGATTCGCGTAGACCGCCGTATCAAGAAACTTTCGCTCATACAACAGCGGTCAGGTTCATTTATTTATTTATTCCTTAGTTGTGTAAGTCAACATATTATTGAGTACGGCGTAAAATTGGAATGAGATAAATAAATAAAACGTTTTACGCTGTACTCAAAAATATTTCACATATACAACGGCGTTATGGTGGGAGAAAACCAAGCAGAGCCCAGCGGAAATCCACGGCCATCTGCAGGTTTCGTCAGGTTTATAGTGGGAGGCAAACCAAAGCGCCCGGAGTAAAACACAACCATTCTCTATAAGTACCTGACAGACCTCCAGACATAACTCCGTAGCCGAATCATCCACAAATCCACGGCCGATTGGCAGAGGTGAGGACGTTGTGGCCAAATGAGCCAATGAGGGCCATCGACGTCAGTCACAGCCATCAGCCACTCTACAGTTCCAGATCTCACAAGTGAATCTTTGTGAATGGGGCGTGACTTGTATACTTACCATTGTCTGGCAGTCACGTCTTTCCAGGCTGTCTCCATTCCCGACGGATGTGCGTTCAAAAATTTCATTCACCAGATAACACCTGCAACAATGCATATATAAGTGCAACAGCTTTATTGTGCTCACAGTCATATAATAATATAATATAATATAATATAATTATAATATAATATAATATAATATAATATAAATATAATATAATATAATATAATATAATATAATATAATATAATATAATATAATATAATATAATATAATATAATATAATATAACATAACATAACATAACATAACATAACATAACATAACATAACATAACATAACATAACATAATATAATAATTCAACAATCTGTGGAACAGGCTATTCATTATGAAGAATAGATGTCCCAGAGTGGATAAGTTTGGGCGTTCAGTGGACGCTTTATCGAAAATTGGCCTAAGGTACCATTTGGTGACTAATAAATCAGTGATGACTCATTTTACCACAATATTTCAGGCACATGTATTTGCACTGATACGGAGTCACTGATACTCGGCAGATACTATGCTCGTCTTGTACCTTTATTGACGAAAGATAATAGAAATGACTACATTTATAGCTTATTGCAAATGGCTGTCTGTAACACTCCAAGAAATTTTCGAAAGTTCTTGGTTAAATCAGCTAAAATGCAACACGGATCCAACACATGACGCCCATCAATAAACGCAAAAATTATAAAGTGAAAGTAAAGCAAAGTTATAAATGTGGTAAAATAACAACTCACATGTTTGGGAAATATTTAATTTCCTCCACAAGATGATCAAAGGCGCACACCTGAACGTTGACGTTACGAGTACAGGTGAACGTTGAGGCTTCACATACCGGGTAACCCGTGGTGTTCAGTTTGCATATGGTAAACTCCGGGCAGTGATGGTCACTGCATCTGTCTGAAAAGAACATGCCATGGTTAAGTTATTTTACATGTCTGCATGAAACAATATATCATAGGGTATTCATTATATCTGTCTGAAAACAGTACAGCATCTGGTGATCATGACATCGGTCTGAAAACAATATACCATGAGGTCGTCACTACACTTGTCTGAAAACAATTTACTATGGGGTATTCATGACATCTGTCTGAAAACAATATAGCATGGGGTCGTCATTACACTTGTCGGAAAACAAAGTGCCATTGTTGAATTTTGTCGTTCAACAACGACAAAGAGAACTCTAAATATTAACATAGAGATTCCTAAAATAAGTCACAATTCTTGCGCAGTAAACTATTTTAAAGTTAAAGTAAGTTTTACATCTGTCTTGAAACAGGACAAAGGTCGGTTAATCCACACACCCGATGTACAAACTGAAGTAGGAAATATTTGCTCTTCAGTTTTAAGGATTTACAAAAACTGTGTAAAAGTAAAAGCAAACTGCCAATATGGTATTTTCTGCCCCCGCGTTTCGGCTTACCTCTGCATACCCCTTTTGTTTTGTCTGCATGGGTCTCAAAATGAATAGGAGCCCCGCAGTAGGTTCCCACGGCGCACTCCTCTGTTGTCGAGCACAATTCTCCCCGGGCCTGTCAGAACAACAATAGCAACCACAAATGTAAAAGACTGAATGGAAAGTGAGGAACCTTCCCGTCTAAAGTAATCCATACTAAGTTGTGTATTCCTGTGTAAATTGTTAACGTTTTACTCACGCATTGCAAAAGAACAGTGGTCAGTAGGGCTTGGACCGGAATTACACGGGAATGTTAAACCATATAGAGGCACTTTAGCTATTTTTTCGATCCAAGATAAAAGCAACAATTCCTTTGTATTAGAATGAGACTGTTTCAAAGTGACCTAATTTTGAATATACTTTTGAACGTTGGCTGATGATGACTGAACACAGTTTGATTAGAGTCAAAGAAAACACTAAAATGAAGTATATGTCTGACGAAAGGCCAATGGAGGGACAAAAACGGGGCGCAAAAAAAAGCATCTCAGTAGGGCAGATTCAAGTTCGAATTTTTTTATCGCTAAAGGTAAAAAAGTCCTAACCTGTCAAAAATATTAATCAACCATTTTTATATGTTTATATTTACTATAACATGGGCGTCTAAAAAACCTTTAACAAAGAGCTATTCAACTGATTAGCTGAACGTTTGTGAACTTAAATGAGAAAAAAATTTAAATATCAGTCAAATACCCTTGAAAAGAGTATCCTCTTCCTAGCTGGTCCATGCCATAAAAATTCTAATAAGTACCTCAAGTTGATAAATAATAAATAAAGTCAGAGCCAAAATCCGCTGTGGGCGACTCCATTTTGCCTAAGAACTAGTCCTGAAGTCTTCTGTTTTGGGAGGAGAATTGCCATCGGAAACTGCCGAAGTACAGTTCGTACATTTCTGGTAGCACTCTTCTTCCCAGGAGGTAGCGAACAGTACAATTCGTTTTCCGCTGACGATCGGGGAACCGGAATGTTGGACGTAGGTTCCGAGTTTACACGAACATGCCGGCAGTTTTAACTCATTGGCTGAGAGGCCCCCCCCCCCCCCACCTTAAGCCTCAGCATAAATTACGGGGTGTTGAAGATGGAGGACGCGATTTTCAGGCTTTACGTGTATGCCGAGGAAAAATGGCAAAATTATTCAGCAGGCACCACCAGATAGAAAAAATGTGCTCTTTTCAGCCTATATTATAATGTTTTTAGGTCTTCTTCACCTATAAGGAAAGAGTTGTCTCCAGAAATCCTCCAAACTCAAGGAAACAGGTAAAGGGAAAATTAACAAAAGTTGTCTTAACATTTTTGACACGTCACCTGATATAGCGAGACTGCTTTTGCCTAAAGCGACCATAGGGTTCGAAATCGTAACTTTTCTATTCCTTTCGTTTTCTCCGTTCCCTTAGTGAAGTATAACCTACTGGACACTCGTTCAGAGAGTAGCACTTACCGGTAGTCTTTTTAATAAACATAAGATAAATTTTACCTGACCACAAGGACAGTAACAAAAACTGTCGGAGTTGGCTTCGCCCACAGGACGGAGAGTTCCCAGAAGCTTGTTTGGTCGCAAACAGGTACATCGTGGATCGTTGTCCTCACACAGGTCAAAGCTTGAGGAACACTGACCGACGACCAGTAAACTAGCCAGAACGCAAAACAACTTCATCGTTCTCTGTCTGCGAGCACAAGGGAGAGAGATATACTCAGAGCTCGTGATTTTTGTCTGATAGCAATGACCACCTCGGTGACTGTAATCAGGCCTTCTTTGATACTTACTGACGTATTGATTTCAAATTGATTTCGTTAAGAAGACTTAATCCTTAAAAATCGACGTCCTACCTAAAACAGGTGTTAAGTATCAACTTTGAAAAATTACATCTTACGTTAAGCACGTTTATCGATGTCATCCGACACTTTGAAAACGTATTTATTTTTATCAGAAAGCCATATGTGGCTACTTTTAGCATCTTTAGCCAGCCACGTGGACGGACTATGTTAGTGTAGGATTCTTTCAATGGATAAGACATTTGAATTCAAATAAAAAACGCAATTTATTTTTAATAAGGAGAGATCTTTCAAATGAAAAAAAAACAAAAAACAAAACATTTAAAGGTATTAAAGCCATATACTTTTCTCGTTAAATAGTTTTCTAAATATTTTGGTGAAAGACTTTTTGATCTCCACCAGATATATATTATGTACCTATATAACACCAATGCAGAAATTGTGTCCTGTATCTAATTCTATACTAGCGAGACGCATTCGTTTGGTATATTCTGTATGGGCAGATGAACTGGTTTGTGTGAACGTATTACAGCCAATACTTTAACACAACTCAAGTTCCCAAAGCCATAAGTAACAGAAAATCCATGCATTAATTAAGACTGGTTAGACGTACCACATTACCATGACGAGGGGTGATTAAACCATAATCATTCCATTCTTTACAAGATAACTGGGGAGGGGAGATAAATAATTATCAGTACTCCATTCCATGATGATGGGAACACAGACGATTCATATCAGGCACATCGGATACTACATGTATATAGAGGCCCATCATCGCATACAGTTACGACAAACTGCCATCCGTCTTGCAAGAGTTTAATGGTCACTTTAAATGTGAGTGCAAAGAATTCCTTTGGGTAAATCGGCCGTGCTGTGACTGAGCCTTTACACAAAAATGTTACTTAATATAACCACATAAACAGAATATTGATTTCACATTATTTATTACTTGTCAGAGCTTAGATATCAAAAAGACAGAACTTACACAATAATTTTACATCATGCGCTCCAAACATATCGTATAATGCAATGTTTGATATTTTGACAAACGTGAAATTGACAACGGCTTCGTGGAATACGGATTATGTGCATCGGTGAGGGTATCACGCAGCCAACTCACTCATTATTTGATAGGTTTTTAACAAAATCATTTTTTGTATATGCAACGACGTTAAGCTTTTCTGTAAGGGGAGCCCAGAGTGCCTGGAATAAACCACCCTCATTCGCTCTAGGTTCTCGAGAAACCTCTCGCACCAGAACCACTCCATTCCAGTCTGTTTCGTCATTGGTCATGCATGGATGGGCTGCGGCGAGCATAAGGCCTTAGTCACGTGGCCCATCGAGTCTTCCTGCTGATAGAGAATTGATTTTTTCCATCCTCAGCGGAGAACACATTTCAGAGGAATTATTAATTGATTGATTGTAGATTATTGATTGATTGATTGATTGATTGATTGATTGATTGTTGTTAAACGCCGCGCTCGAGAATTTTTCAGTCATATGATGGGGCCCAGGTTGATGAGTAAACCATCGCCCTCGGGCACATGACTTAAGACCACAACCGTAACAGAGAGACCTGAAATCGTACATGCCCCCTGATTGGTTAAGTTACAGTTGTAGCGCGCCAACGCTTTAATCGTCTCGGCAACCCAGCTCCACCACAGCAAACTCTCAAGGTGCTATTGTGTTTACTATTCACCATTTTAGACAGCAATGTCTAAACTACAAGCAACTAGATAACAATACACATTGATCTAGGCATTCTGTATGTTATTGTTTTATCCAAAGTCATACAAACGAGCACAAAGACATGAAAACGCTCACATTTTTTCTCTTTTTATTCACACTGTGGCTGCTTGATGGTAGAAGTCAAATAACCTGTATGGATTTCTGAAAGAAAATTACACAAAGGCTGTGTCAGGCATTCGTCAGATGCGTGTGTTTCCTCTGGCATTGGATCATAAAAACAATACTTCAAACATATGAACTCTGTGTCGTATTTACACCATGCTTTTTACAGCGGACGGTTGCAAATGCTTTCGAATAAAGTAAACCATTACCTGAACAAGGTCACAAAAGAAAGTCTACAGTAATGACGTCATCCGAAACAATGGAGCTGAATCCAATAAGCAGGGATTAGCCGCCCGCAAGTAAGAAGTGCTGAAAGGAATTGGATTCTGACCTGGGGGATGTCATGAAGAGTCCAGACAAATGAAAAAGAAGGTACATAAAGGAGGTTCAATAATTGCGGAAGTGAAATTGCTTAGTCGGCGTTTTCCTTTATTTGAAGAAGTTGCTACAAAATGAAAACTTTCAAGTCAACTCTGATGATTTCCTGTCATCCTTGTGTTTATGTGTTTCCATTCCGTTGCTAAGGTGCCAGTCAGTGCTATTGTCAAACATGCAGGGTATTACGCATATGCTCTACTCTAAAGGTACCTCCATTGGCGTCTGTCGGTGCAAGATAAGCACCTCATGTGAGCATGGGAGTAAAGCACGTAAACATCAAAGCTTTTTGGCTTCTCAGGGTCAAAAGCTTAGTATGGGACTGTACATCAATCAAGTATGATTATCAGCTCTGACGAATTCCAGACCACCTAAGAAGTGAGATGACACCAGAGAGATATCTCTGCAGAACTCTGTTATTCAGACTTACTTTGGTAAGTTTCAAAGAATTTATCCACTACTTTAATTCAGATCTTTAATTCAAATCAACTTTTAACAAGTACAGAAACATAAATCGCACACATTTCTTTATTGGCAGACCCACGCAGATCTGGGGTTTTCTAAATCTGTCAGCGCAATTGTTTTGAGTAGTGTATTCTCTTGGCAATGGGTTGTTTCATAATGCTGTAACTATTAATGTAAGGTTTGATTACTTGCACTTTGGACATTATTGAGATAATTGTAACAATATTCCGATGGTAATATTGCACTATTATTACTAACATCAGGGAATTGTTGTGTTACAGGCACTGTTTATCGGTTATGGACTATTTATAGGAAGGCAACAATCGGCTTGTAAGTGGCTCAGCAAGATAATGTATGAACAGAAAATCTTTTAAATATCCTGTATCTATACCCGGCCTATATCCTTGTACGTGGAAATAAATTGCTTGGCATCATGTATGGAAACGCATAAAAAATTGGTTCCAGGAAGTGTAATCCCAAATAAGGATAGCACAGTTACGTATGTGATGTGATCACTTTCCTGATTTTTCTAGATGACATTCACCAATCTGATTCCCTGGGCGTTAAAAATGAACGTTTACTTTAGTAATTGCTCTTTTTCAACTTTCTTTATGATTTTTTTTCACGTTTCCTATGTTTTTTTGGAGTCCAAGTGTAATTTAGTTTTTAATAGGCGGCAATCTGACATATACTTCTCGTTAGTGTTTCCTTTGCCTCTATGAGACACCACAAAAAGATAAACAAGAACATGACAAAATATAAATACAAACATGAAGGGATCTACAGTAATATGGAGAGGAATACATCAGCTCAGTGCAAACGATTCTTTGCTGGCGGACAATCTAAGTTCTGAGTTCCGGTTCCTTTGTTTTTGTTGAATTGGCTTTTGTGAACAAAATAGTTCTCCCGTGGCTTGCTCTGTCAATAATTGTCATGTTGTATAATAGACTTCTTACAAGA
The DNA here is from genome assembly GCF_032854445.1 of Liolophura sinensis. Taxonomy (NCBI): domain Eukaryota; kingdom Metazoa; phylum Mollusca; class Polyplacophora; order Chitonida; family Chitonidae; genus Liolophura; species Liolophura sinensis. The sequence continues at coordinate 28,933,019 of NC_088300.1, forward strand.
TCTGCATCGTAAATATATCTCTAGATTGGGTAAGACATGGCTTGTCGTCAAGTACTTAAAAGGTTCGCAGTTTTGAAACCTAAGAACGTACTTAGTTGGTTTCTCTGAATGAATTTTCTTCAAATTAGAGCTGCTTTACATCTGGGTAACTATAACCTGGTATACAAGGTTACTGTTGAAAGCTGGTCTTTAAATTCTTAACATTTCGGAGAGTTTTGCTGTATTGTATATCACAACTATTTTGATATTCCAGTATATAGAGTTCTTTTATATTTTTTTTATCAGTGTTGGAAGCGTCTTTTAATTTAGTCATATTCCGCCATAACATAATTATGTCTGAATTAGAATGCAGCATTCTTTCAGCATTAATCGACAAGGAACCGTTAGATTCTACTTTCATTTTATGGACGACACACATTTGCTTATCAAGTCTGATCGAAGTTTAAAATATTCCATCAACAGTTAAAATCTATTATTGTTTCCTTGAAAAACTAATTCCGCAATTTAACACATTCTGGACAATTTACACAATTTTTCAGATACGGTTTTATAAATTTAGTCTAATCCAACGAGACAAAAAAATTTGTATTTCCAAGTCTCTATTCACTTCAGCTTAAAATTAAAGATTATTCGTCTATTTGTAAATAAAGATTATTTAGCCTTAAATGGCCCGCGTTGCGTCAGTATGAATGACAAAAATACAAATACATATTTGGATTTTGAAGAAAAAAGAAAACGTTTTTATTAAGATATTTGGAGAACTTATGGATGATATGTTAAAAACAACGATACATAAACTAACAAGATATGTCAGATCAAATGTCAAATTAATTGAATTCAACCAAATTCTCTTGTAACCTTAAACAGTAAAAAACAGTTTTCAACATAATGAAACAGTACCGAATGAGATCATTCTGCAAGCGTTCAGTTTGTTTTTAGACTATACGTTTGTAGGTTTCCAGCAAAGGGAGTAATATCATATGCACTTGGAACTAAAGACCTACGATGATGCTAAACTCTGTTGCCAACAGGAATATAACGGTCTCCATACCCAGGCCAAGTTGATCCAATACAGATGCAGTCAAGGATCATCGTGAGCAAAACGGTGATGTTGTTGGTAGGCATTTTACGGTTAATGCAAAATTAAGAATTTAAGTTTTGTGAATAACTGCACTATTGCAAGTCGTTAGAAAAATGACAACCAAATCAGATTTGCTCTACTTAAAAAGAGGCTAAAAATTTCATAAAAACATATGAAATGAAGAATGATTTCAGTGCATGTTTGACTTCTCAGACTTTCTTGTTGATTAAAACACTAATCAATAACTATAGATAATATAATTAATAGAAATATTTAGAAGCTTGAATGGAAGAGAAACAAACAGATAATTATAAACAAGTGAAAATGCTGAGTCATTTTGCAGCTGAATAGTCCTCTGTTTTTTTTACAGGTTACCATTTTTGTGGGCATTATTTCTGAAGAGTTGTGTCAAGGTAAGCCATAAGGTTTATCATAATCTAAGAGGCAACCAAAACAACAACAAGCTTTATGTTAAGTTAAATTTGAAATATTGTATAATGTCTAACGCTCTAAAATCAATCTAAACTCTGTTAAAAAAGAAACGCAACCCCTGTCCTCGGATATCAAAAATTCGTTTGAATAAAGTTATTGCTTCCAAACTAAATTTTAGCCAAATGTAATGAAATTATACACGTTTTTAATGAAGATTACCATCCAAACAACTGCCTTTTCTCTCCTAAGTGTATTTTATTGCTTATAACGTCACAACGCATAGACTGACCCTGTTGACGTCGCACACAGAACCGTTCACATGCAAATCATGTCAATGGCAGTTATAGTGTGGGGGTGTATAAAAGCCCATGTGCTTTCGTATTTTATTCATTCATTCGTCGACGAAAGGCAGTCGGTAAAATGCCGCGACTGAGTGCTGCCGACCGAAATATCGCCATTGGTCGTCTTCAAGCCGGAGAAAGTTTTGGTACTATTGCACGACACCTAAATGTTCACAAAACAACGATATCCCGACTTTGGAGCCGTTACAACAACTTTAATTCGACCAACGATCGCCCGAGAAGTGGAAGGCCAAGAATCACGACCCCACTTCAAGATCGGTACATCCGGGACCTTCACCTGCGTAGTTGGCATGCCCTACCAACCGTGACTGCCACACAAATACCAGGTTTGAGGAGAGTGTCGGCTCAAACGATTAGGAACCGTCTGAAAGAAGCGGGTTTACGTGCCTGTAGACCAGTTGTTGGACCTGTACTACGCCCCTTACATCGACGCCTACGACTCAGGTGGTGCAACAACGTAAGGATATGGACTTTACAAAACTGGAGGCGCATCTGGTTTTCTGATGAATCCCGTTTTCTTTTGACACGTCACGACGGAAGACAGCGTGTGTATAGGAGACGTCATGAACGCTTTGCGCCCATCTGCGTCCGGCAGGTGGACAGATTTGGCGGAGGCAATGTTATGGTTTGGGGAGCCATCTCGTACAACCAGAAATCAGACTTGGTGATCGTTCCAGGGAACCTGACAGCCCAACGTTACATCAACCACGTGTTACAGCCCCACCTTCTCCCGATTATTGACCGACAGACACAGCTTTTTCAACAGGACAACGCCAGGCGTCATACTGCACGTGTAACAATGAACTTTCTGCAGGATTCCAACGTCAATGTCTTGCCGTGGCCCTTTAAATCACCAGACCTCAACCCTATTAAACACCTGTGGGATACTCTGGACCGACACGTGCGTCAACGTCAGCCACCGCCACAGACGCTTCAACAGCTCGCCGTTACGTTACAGGAGGAGTGGAGGGCCATTCCCCAGGAGAGAATCCGGCGTCTTATCCGTTCTTGTCCAAGGAGATGCCGTGCAGTGATTGCAGCTCGTGGTGGTCATACGAGATACTGAGGAAGACGCCCCCTGGTGAGCAACTGGTGTCTGTGAGATGACTTTTGAAAAGACAGTTTTAAACATGACCATCTTGATTATTATTCTGCCAAATTTCTGTCTTCAATAAGAAAAAAGTTGTGCCGTCCTAAAACTAAATATTAAAATCTCTAAAATACAGGGGTCGCGTTTCTTTTTTGACAGAGTTTACAAACACAGAACCAGTAATACAGTCATTTTCTATATTTGCAGGTTTCCAGAAAAGAGAGTATCATATGCACTTGGAAAAAATGACCTACGAAAATGCTAAACTCTATTGCCAACAGGAATACAACGGTCACCTGTTGGATCTAAGACCACTACTGGCCGACTCTTTGGTAAACCAATTACAAGGATACGTAGACCGAGGGTAACTAGCATGTCTTTATTTGAATTGTCGTACATTTTAATGTACATACAGCGACGACATGAACGCAATGGGTTATATACCTTAAAAACTTGCAGAGGCGCTATAGCGCTATGGGTCTGTTTTGGCCGTGGACCATGGCTCAGTAGATTAATCGAATCAAGATAAAGGAGAAAAAAACAAAACAAAAAAAAAAGTAAAACAACAACAACAAAAAACAACAACAACAAAAACAACAACAAAACAAAAAACACAAAACGTTACTATTATATTCCACTTATATGACTCTGGTCTGGTTTATGGCTGAAGGAAACTTGAGCGTCCCAAGTGACCCTCCCCAGGATACTGGCACACTTCTTGACCTAAAGCCGCAGCAGAAAGAAAGACAGCGGAATTCGAACACGTGACCTTATAGTTGCAGCGAGCTGCCAGTTTTATCATGTGAGCCAACGATGCCCCACGATACACAGTGAAGGGCAAATGCCGTGTGAAATAAAAAAATCCTAGGTATAGATAATTCCGTCACACATTAAACGTAGATAAGACATAGCATTTTATAGTTCAGGCTTATGTGTTTACGACGTTAATTTTCATATAAATCTGACTTCTACTATTTTACGTCAATGAAAGAAAATGATTTTCATCCTTTTTTGCTTCCAGAGACATTACCGGTACAGACTACTTCGGGACAGGCTTGACTCATCCGGTCGATACTGTGGTGTGGTTTGACGGAGAAATTTTTGACCAAGACACCATTCGCTTCATATTGCCGTATATTGGGAATCTTAAACCGGGCAGATGTATATCCCTTAAGTGGAGTACACTAAACACTTTGTGGCTTGTGAAGGCCAGAGGCTGCACACAGAACAATAGTTTTATATGTGACTATACTATAGGTAATATTTCAGTGATTTATTCACACCTCAACATCGAATCTTATAAAACTACGGAAATCTAGTGTTAAAGTGGTGTGAAGTCAGCCTTGTAGAATACTCTCTAATACACTTTTAAAAAGTCGACGAAACGATATGCATTCATCTTGTTTTAATTATTTTTTCATGCAGACGATTATTCTTTATCACGTGACCGAGCCCGTTGTTGTGAGCGACAATAATGAAGTGGACAAAAACAATAATCAGAAGTGAGTTAAAATAGAAGCCTTCGATAGCCATTTTTTGTTCATTAATTTCACAGAAGGCGAGTGCGGATATTGTCAACGCCCTGATACTGATTTCTCAACCGCAGAGATGAGTAAGTCGTCGCGGACTGAGGCCAGCGTTGTGAGTTGTGAGAGTTCGTGCGGGGATGAATGCTGGTTCTACGAGTACAAGACGGGGGAACAGACGTGCAGCTTGTATAACAGTACGCTAATGCCGGCAACTCTTGACAGTTAACTATGGTTTGGGGAGGCCCCAGGTTCTGATCTGTATGAGAAAAAATGTTTCAGTAAGCGCTTAATCACTTTCTTACTCGTCTGACTTGTTGATTTGTCTTCTGTCTGTATTTATTATATTCATGGTCAAACAGTTCCATTCAGAACATCTGTCATCGAAGTTTCGGCATGCTCGATAATCTTGATGAATGATTTGTCCTCACATTTGTAGAAGAAAATGACTTGAATTTTGAAATTAAATTGCTGTGTCTGGGATATTTTGTTAAAATCTCGCATACGGTGAGCGTGAAGGAATTTGAAGTTTATTGCGTTTTAGTCGGATTTGAATTTGGCTGTTTCTATTTCTTGGCTCTCTGGTGTCTTGCACCTATAGACTAAAGCTTCTGGAGTCTGCGTTGTTAAGCACTAATCCAATGAATGAATAAATGTATGTATTTTGCATACGAGACATGTGGTTGTCGTCGTAACTCTGCATATAAGTGCGCTTTTCTTTCGATGCATATAAATGTTTCAGTGTAGAAGTACCAATATAACTTATTTGTATCGTGTTATTGTTTTTGAGCTGTTTTTAAATGTAATAGAAATGGCATGGTTCTTGTTGTATAGTTAGGCATACAAAATATGACGAGCTAGAGGTATGAATGGAAGAAGGGAGAGGTTCTTCATGTCTTCATATATTTAAATTTTTTTATCTTCGCAAGGTTACCGCCCAAGCACTTCTTTGCTTTCCGTGTACTGTTTTTTTTTAATGTCCGTTTCACGGGTCCTTTCGTGTATCTCTAAAAACTAAAGTATATATTCTGTTTATTTTTCTAGATTTCCACATCCATCACGTTAACGGTGAGGTATGGGACAATCAGCCCTGTCCAGTGTACATCAGGCCTGTTACACCTGAGGAACAGGTGTGTAAGACACCCTATGTGGGACCGAGTCGGATATCCATGATAACATTCTGGCGAATGCTTTATCAAAAATTTAAACGACCTTGATATAGCAACTTTATATGCTTTCTATCTCATCCAAGTATGTACTATTACCTCTTGTCTTTAAAGAAGAACCGTAAATTTTATTCTTAAGTCCAAAACTTAAACTTCTTTACCATACAAAATATTTTATGATTGACGCTTAAGCTTGGCTGAAATTCAAGGGTCAAAATTTTATCAGTTTATTGCATTTATTTGGATTACAATTTTAAGCTAAAGCCCGAAATCTCTTTGTAAAACGGGCATCAGGGGCTAATATATACTAAAAGGGATACGTCCTTTTTCATATGTTCATAATGTTCCCATCGTAATGCTGTTAGAAGCACTAATTAGTATTGTAGGCGATTTGGAGCCTTTGGTCGCTATTCTCTGCGTGTGAAAGGTTATTTGCTGGTCGCTGCTGATATTTCTCATTTTGTATTGTCACGATGGGATAATTGTGATGTATTTGCCAGCCTTTAGTGCACAAGCCTAAGATGCCATTAGAGAGAGGTCTGTACAGGACTCTGGGTCCCGTTCCACAAAGCGACCGTAAGCTAAAGTTGATTCTGTCTGCGTGACCATGAGCCCACTTTCGCACTGCCGTCACTCCTGTGGTTTTTACTCTCCGTACTGTAGTGTTTTAAATCGTGTTCCTGTAGTGATATTATGTGATGATGGCAGCATCTGATGCCGAAACACAGGATTCTGCTGGTGGACTATAAGTCCCCGTGGCTTGGTTTTCATGTGATTGGTTATTAAATTTGATAACAACACAGCATTATGAATAATTCAAGATTAGAGACGTCTAATACAATGCAATTAACATCATCGCGTTTTTATCACCTAATTCTGCTTAAGCCATAGTGTTAGTGGGTGTCTAAGGTGCTATTATTTGAGCATTTACATTAATAGTTAGAATAAAACCCTGAGGTAAATGACAAGAGGCCTAATGTGTGACCATTTGCCAGGTATCACATGATAGTCGCTGCTCTGGTTTTACTCTTCATGCTTTTATTTTTTATTTCTCTGTGAAGTGCCCAGAAGTTGTTCGAAAAGCTTTAAACTATATTTCTTCTGAATAAATCCAAATTTCTTCTTAATTGGTTATGTGGATTGACTGAAAGTAGAGGGAATTGACTTTTAACTTGCGGAGAAAAAGAAAACTTGCACCTCTTTACACCCCGACTCTGTAATTTTGGCAATGTATTAATCTTCAATGCTGTAAATAACAGTCAGTGTAATTTCAGCGTGTCGTTGTATTTCGGTGAGCATATTGGTCATTATTCAGATACGCGTAACAATTTCCCCGGTTCCACTATAATGAATGAACGTTTGTGTGAGAAATCCGTATTTCTTCATGTTATTTGGCTGCCTAGTATCAGAGAGTTGTTATGTTACAGGCGCTTGTAAATGATTCTGGAGCCTTGAACGAACAAACGACATGTAAGTATTAATTTATTTATTTGTTTGATTTGTGTTTTACGCCGTATTCACGAATATTTCTCTTATACGACGGCGGTCAGCATTATGTTGAGAGGAAACCGGGCAGGTTGTTGCAAGATCTACGACCGGAGAGGAAGCCAGCGTGAGCTGGACTCGAACCCAAGTAAGTATTAAAGCGACATATAGAAAAATATTTTATACAACTTTTGTCCAAAAGTCACATTTCGTTATATGTGGTAATAAATTGCTTTGAATAATATATGCAAACGTATACAGATCGTTATACAGAATTACAATTTCTGAGAATAGCATAGATGATAATGCTAAAACTTAGTCGAGGCCACTCCTATTCCGGGTTTTGAACCAGTGCCTTAGTGTCCGGTACAAGAATGTGTATTATTCCCTGACAGCGTAACTTCAAATAACGATAATACAATTCCTTAAACGATTATTTAGTTGATTTTCACCAATTTGATATGCTAGGCTTAAAAATGGCCGTTTATTTTATTATTCGCTGTCATTATCTTCGCTTTTTCCCCCTCTTTTAGAAGAGTGGATGGGAGAGGAGAGCAGGGGAGGGGAGAGTATCTCAGCATCACAGTTTTCTTGGTTTCTTCCACTGCTGTCATATGAGTGATATGTTCTTTGGTACGACGTAAAACACCAGTGAAATAACTTTCTAACTACGTAAATAAATTGTGGTCAATAATATTAAATAGCAATACAAAACTGGGCTCCATATAAAGTCCGTAATTTGACAAATGTGATGACCAATGGATCTGAGCAAATGAGTAACTTATGACAATTTAAATCATATTGTATATATATATTTCACTGAGCTTTCAGAGTACTACTAATTCCATCATCAGAGTGATGAGGGTCTGATTATGGAGTTAGCAGTAGTTTTACTCTGAAAGCTCAGTGAAACATATTTACCCCATATACCTGACCCGGAAGATGGGATAAAGGAAGTGTGATAAATTATACAGCATCCTATCTTTCGTCAACAATGTTGGGAGGTACTTGATTATCTCAGGACAGTTCGTTGATAAAAATCAGCTAATCATTGGCTTTACACGCGCCGAACTATTTTACTACGTGACCTTGTCGTCTCCATTGAGTGCAAAGGTCCAAGATACTGATACTTTGGAAATTCCGATTTCGATTGCCATTTAAGTATTCAAATGTTCTCGCCTGATATGTTTTTGTGACATGCCTTTCAGCCGGCATTCTCACACACGTAGACATGCACGCTGCACACTCGTGTAGTCGTCACTGGTTTTCCCGTGACTCTTTGAGGCCTTCCTTTGATAATCATGATCATAAAATAAAAACAATTATCTGCCACCCAGTTTTAACTGTGTAAATGAAAATGAAATAAATTCACCTCAGTTTTGCTTAGTGAAGGCAGGTCTGAAGTTGAACTCTTTTGTGTTGCGTATGTATTTCATCCTGCGCTTTGGTCTGAGGATGAATGACTTATGTCACATCCTTAAATTCTTTAGCACTTCTAAAAGCACTTTTGTAAACAGAGATACAAGACAAAATAATCCCTCTGATTTGAGGCAGGATTTCGCTCTTTTTTCGATGTTCATTTTATGGGATAACGAGAATTACAAACTCATCAGAGGCTCGAAACAAACGCAATTTTCAATTTAAGTTTCATTACACGTTTCAATCCATTTTGATAAACTGTTAAAAAAAGTGTGCAGATTTTTTTTGTGTGTAAATAACGGGTTGACTGTGTAATATTTTGGTTTTTCTCAGGGAACAAGATGGATGGTACGGTAATATATTAGTCTTATTATTATCAGACCATAGACTTTTTGATCGTCTTCCAGATCGACGGTATGACGTGTGGACATCATTGCAGTCTTACATCGCCCACAGGAACCAGTGCGAAGCTGTCGGCAGCAGTCACCTGTTAGACCTGCGAGTCAGTACAGCGTCATCCGCTCTTCATCAGTTGATACCTTATTACAGCAGAAGGTAGGCACAGAATAATAAGAAGTCATGTCTGGTCGTCTAGTTATAACAACACTGTCAGCGTATAAAGATTCTCAGAAGAAAACATTCCAGTTTCTGGGCAAATTAATTAACATGAACCCTTGTTGCTTAACTAGGGTCCAGGTGGCCTAAAATGCAGATTTCAGGCACGTTGGAAGGTGGCGGAGGTCTAAGTTAAAAGTTGTGGGGTATTGCACAGGTGTATTAGAATGTGCATTAGTGGGTAAGTTATCTTTTCGGGTATGTAACTGTTTAATATTGGGAGATGTGTTTTCGTGAAGACTGGTTGAATGTATGTACGAGGAGAAGATGTGGGGGGAGGGGGGTTCTAGGTGGGTGGTGGTGGTGAATATTTCTGATAAATCATCATCTTTGACGAGTAAGCATGTCTGATACAGGTGGGTCTACAGGTATTGCTGGTTGTTTGGATGTGTCAGTTGTATTGATATGTCCGGTAATGGCTCTGAAAGCGCACCTTGAAGTCCATTGCAGGCTGGGATGACAAGTCTGATCAGACTGTGGTAATATTGGTAGGGCTGCCATGTCTGAGTTGTGGATGTTTGTTGTTCTGTTCAGTTATTATGTCTGCGGTATGCATGCGGATATCGAGTGGTTTTTGTAACCATCTTTTGCTGTTTGGGTCAACATGTCAGGTGTGTGGATGTGAATATCGACTAGTTTTTGGAAGCATCTTGTGCTGGTTGGGTCGACATATCAGGTAAGTGGATGAGAATGTATTATTCTCCCTGGGATGGCATGTACGTCATGCGTTGTGGGTGGATTTTTGTTACTTGTTTAGTGTTATTTGAACAGGTCCTGTGCATGGTGCGTGGATGTTTGTTACTGGTTGTGTGTTATTGAACATATCACATGCACGCACGGTATGTGAATGTTTGACTACTTTGATCACGATATGCGATTACGACACTGTACTGCGTGTTGATGACTTACTTCTATGTCACCCCACTGACAAGTCCAAGTGGTCATGACATGATGGCAGTGAAAAACGCATTAGGCCTGACTGTATTAATCGCTGAGAAAATGTGAGAAAAACTTTGATTATGAATTCTTGTGGAATGTTTCAAAGTTAATACCGAGCGATGGATTCACTGAAACGATCAGGACCGCTCAACTTGGCGAATGGGGATGTGAGCGAAATCTGGCGGGAGTTACACAGACTGACATCAGAAGGGGACGAAAAATCAGAAGCGGTGCAGTGTGTTATCTCGTCTGTCTGAGATATTTTCAAAGTTAGATGCTTAGCTTTAGGCGTTATCTTTCACAACGCCTATAGGTAGCCTTCGATTCTTGAGGATGCCGTTTGTAATTTCTAGTGCGAGTGAAGTTTTCCATCGTGCAATGACTACATTGTGAGATGGCGATTCGGGTTCAGCTATGTTTTAGGACGAAGTCGTCATATTCGGCCCTGATGTGAAAGGACGCGATGACAATCTTTCTGATGTTCTAAACAGTGCCTGACTCTGACATTAAGATCAAAAGAGGGAGAAATGTGACATTAAAAAGAGCAGTATTGAAATCCTGGGACATTTGGTGAGTAAAGAAGGTGCTATGTCTCACCCTGAAAAAGTTCAGGCCATAGATGACTTAAATCCACCTACCGATGATAAACAGTTGAGACAGGTAATGGGTATGATGGACTATTTGGTGAGACATGTTCCTCAAATGGCCGAGATGGGAGTTCAAAAGGACACTTATCACCCAGTGTGATGGTGATGTTCGTGAGTTTCGCAGTATTCGTGGCGAACTTAGTGTATTGATGGACTGTTTTGCGTGGAACACGCATTGGTGTTCCCGAGTTTATGAGGGATAGTACACTTAAGAAGATTCATCATGGACATCCGGTTAAACGTCGCGAGCGACCTAAGCAGTGGCCGGGACTCAGTGACACAATTGAGCGTGTAGTGAAGCATTGCCAGCACTGTCAGGAGAAGAGAGCAGCTCAGTGTCAGGAAACTCTGCGATCTACACCATTGTCAGAAAATTGGTGCAGATTTCTATGAACTAAGTAATGAGAATTATCTGGTAGTTGTTGATTACTACTCCAGGTATATAGATACCTCTTACCTACCTACTAGAAATTTAAGGCGAATTGTGGTTATTGTTAAGGGGAAACACATGATGTCTCGTTGGGGTATTCAAAAGACTTTAATAAGTGATAACGGTCCACAGATCAGTTTAACGAGATTGGTGCTTTCACGAAACTTATGTCATCAAGCATGTCTTCAGCAATACTCTCTTCCACCAGTCAAATGGTGAAGTAGAAAGAGCCTTGCAGGCAGCGAAGAACATTATCCGTCAGAAGGATCCGTTCCTTGCGTTACTGTCGTGCTGGGATACTCCAGTGCCTAGCTTAGGCTACAGTCCTAATGAATAGATGTTGTCAAGGACAGTAACGACGACTGTTCCTCTCGTACCCAGTACATTTTAACCTAAATAGCCTACCAGAGGTGAGATTCAGAAAAATGATAGCCGAGCCAAATCCGATAATTTCTGATCATTTCAACAAGAGGCATGGTGTCGTAGACTTAGCTGGATTACAGCCTGGAGGTAAAGTTCGTGAATAACTTGACAATGACAAACAGTCGCTGCGAGTTCAAGTCCAGCTGGATCCATCTCCGGCCGTGCGTGGGAAGGTCTGGCAACAACCTACGGATGGTCGTGAGTTTCCCCCGGGCTCTACTTGGTTTCTTCCCACCTTAAAGCTGACCGACATTGTGTAAGTGAAATATTCTTGAGTACGGCGTAAAACATCAATCAAATGAATAAATAACTGACAGTGGAGTCCTGCCGGTTCAGCTGTTCAATAGTCTGGCTATCCGGAATTCTGCATAGAACTTGATGGTGAATTGTACTGTCGGAACCAAAAACACCTACTCCCCGCTCCAGAAGTTTTTCGTGCATCTATCAGTCAGACTGTACCACCTGATTTGACCGTAACTACAGATGCTCGAAGTTGATACCCCAAGTCCGAAGTAGACGTCACCAGGTCATTCTTTTGCCCAAATATCTGTACAAATGTCTTTGCTTTCACGTGATATTTAACACGTATCGTGCATGGATGTTTGTTACTTGCCGTGTGTTTTTAAACAGATCCCGTACATGGTATGTGGTTGTTTGCTACTGGTTATGTGTTATTGAACAGGTCTCGTGTATGGTACGTGGATGTTTGTTACTGGTTGCGTGTTCTTGAACATGACCCGTGCATGGTGTGTGGATGTTTGCTACTGGTTGGGTGTTATTGAACATGTCTTGTGCCTGGTGCGTGGATGCTTGTTACTGGTTGTGTGTTGTTGAACATGATCGGTGCATTGTGCTTGGATGTTTGTTACTGGTTGTGTGTTATTGAACGGATTAGTGCTGTGTATGGATGTTTGTTACTGGTTGTGTGTTACTGAACAGCTCCCGTGCAAGGTGCCCGGATGTTAGGTACTGGTTATATATTGTTGAACAGAAATTTTCACTTACATGACATCGGTCATGTTTGTAAATGGAGGAAACCGAAAAGCGTGGAATAAACCACCGACCATCGTCAGGTACCTGGCAAACTTCCTGATTTAAAGTCACCGTCGAAACAGGGACAGCTGGATTCGAACATCTTTCATAGATCTCCCGAACAGATAGATGAGAAGTCATTGCAGTGCAACTTGAATTTGAACACATGAGATTACATAATAAGTCAAAAGACTCTTCAGTGACAAGCCCTGATTAACAGGCTAATGTACTTGCTTTCAGCCTTCTTTATACCTGGGACAAGCTTGCCATTGGCTTGACACGGGCTCCGAATGGGACCTTCTTCTGGTCTGATGGACAAGCTGATGCTGGGGAGTTGAATGTCACTTACCCGCTTCCATACACGGAAAACATTGCTAGCAACTGCTCCGCTGTCAAATTTATCATTGCATCTAAGCTACACGAAGTGAAGGGAGTTCCCTGTAAAAATGACACAATGGCTATCTGCGAAACAAACACAGGTAATACTTGGTGCTTTGATAGCGAATATGTTGTCGCAGGACATAATGTTGCAGATAACAATTTTTTAAAGCGACTATGTTGTTTATAATACTGCTTTGTATTGCACCAAACAAGCAGTAGGCTACAGTCAAAATGTTGTTTAGTGTAGGACATTACTCTTGTTCAACTGCTTATTTTCAGGCTGGGATCATTTGACAAAAAAAGCCTGATCCAGAAATGTAGCTTGTTATACCCCGACCTACCATATCAATCTCATTGCTCGATTTTTAAACTTTTCAGTAACTCGAATACAGGTAAATGTTGATGCGACAGGCGACAATTGGTCAGTTACTAATCCACAATCGGAAGACATGTCACTCAGTTTTCGATATTTCAATAACGTCAGCGAAAAGGATTTTGAAATTTTCTGCCCACAAACTGTGAGGAAAACATTATATAGACTGGTCCTTGAATCTGATTATGTGTCATTATACACATACGCTTCCTTATGCCAGTAGCCAGCAGATGGGAAGGTACCCCCGGGTTCTGCCCGGTTTTCTCCCATCATAGTACTAGCTGCCGTGGTATAAGTGAAATAGTCTAGAGTATGGCGTAGTACACCAATCAAATAAATAAATAAATAAATAAATAAATAAATAAATAAATAAATCCTTATGCCAGTTCGCAGCGTGCATTTCCACTTTCCTGTGATTTTCGTTAATCTAGAATAGGAGTCGTATATACGCATTGACATATGTGAGAATTAACTTCTTTTTTGATAGGTCAACCTTGTCGATTTGTGGAGCAATATGGCAGAGATTTGCTACCGACAGGGATGATTGTCAGACGGTTTGTGAACGTGTCCAAAGAAATCTGTGAAGAACGCTGTGGAGGAGAACCAGAGCCTAAATGTTGGATTTACAAGTATAAAAACCAACTGCAGACGTGTGAACTGTACTCAAGCGACAATATGCCGAACTGTGATGAAATTTCCAGCTGGTCCAGACACGGAGAGAGTGAGTGGCACACCTATAGGAGGGTGTGTTTAGGTAAGAACAGTCGATGATTCGGCTTTTGTGGAATATCCGCATATACAGGGTAACATTTGTTAGCATCATTGTAAGAAAGCCTTATTATAGTCTATTTCTTTTTAGAGAGTCGTCAATATTCAGCTGTCTGTAAAATCAGTTATACTCTCTATCAAAATTGCCTTTTGTCAGTGGGACGTAACAACACAAGTCCGTAAGCTCGGTTGTCGACGGAAAGAGCCCATTGCCTCGGGTGACGTGACAATTGATTAAAAAACCCCAATGGTATGCTGGGTATTGGGCTGAGTTCATCATGTTTTGACGGATGTCACCTAACTGCCATATTTGAAATTGTTTACATGTTTTAGTGTAATATAATCATAATCAATGAATTTTATTTTATCTCTTGTAGTATATGATCATACGGCAATGTGATTTTAAAGCTGGATGCTATGGAATTTTGTTGTAAGAAAGAAGGTAGTAAAAAGTAGAATTTGTAAAAGTTACCCTCCACGCCCATTCCCTTGCATGCCACTGGTTTTGGACAATTATGACGTCACCCGAGGCAATGAGTTCTTGCCGTCGAAACTGAGCTTATGCAGTTTAACATTATGAATTAGAAAAAGGGTTCGAACTTGATTTTCTTTGCAAGAATATGGACTTCCAACATATCCATGTGTAGAGCTTGTGTCGTTATGTGTCACTGACTAAAGGCAATGTATTTAGAGAATATAACTGATTTTACAGACAGCTGAATATAGGCGACTACCTAAAAGAAATACACTATAGTGATGTAGACAAGCTAAACGAAACTCATGATAAGTGGCAAAAATGTCAGGTCGAGCTAACTGTATGACCAATGGACTAACTGACAGTCCAACTAAACATGCTTCTTTGTTTAGTGTTGTTTAAGACCTTGAACACGGCTTTCTGATTGTATGTCAAATTGCACAATCGGGTGTCGTCAGTGCTGTATGACTGTCAGACTTATTTCTTTTCCAGAGGTTAACGTGTATGATGAAAATGGCACTTCTTTGGCTATAAACTGCTCAAGTACGACCGCCCCAACATTAACTTTATCGCCAATGACAACATCAACAGAGAATGTAACAATGATGATAACACCGATATCCGTTATGGGGAAAACGGGTGAGAGAACAAGCATTTCCTTTGAGCAAACAACTGTTGAAGGCACAAATGTTACTGTAACAACGAATGAAAGCACACCTGTTGCTGGAAAAACGAATGAAAGCACAACTGTCACTGGAGCAACGGAGGAAAGCACAACTGTCACTGGAATAACGGAGGAAAGCACAACTGTCACTGGAATAACGGAGGAGAGCACAACTGTCAATGGAACAATACAAGAAGGCCCAAATGTTACTGGAAGAATAGGGGAAAGCACAAGTGTTACTAAAACAACGGCTGGAAGCATAGCTGCTACTGCAAGAGAGGAAAACATCAGAGTTGCGACCGGAAGAAGTGAAAGCAGTACAGTATTTTACAGTATGTCGGAGATGAATGCAGTTACTACTCCTAGAATAACCAACGTTACAAGAGCAAAGGTAATTGTCTATTTCCTTCTTACGATTTTTACAACATTTTCTTTGATCGGACTACAGTGAGATTAATGGATCGAACCTTCAGCTTGTCAGAGTAAACAAAGCACCTATCAAACCCCCTGGCTTAAAAATATACCCGATTTAGCGTTAGTCGATCGTCAGGGGAAAGAGCTATAGAATGCCCCTTTTTGTACTGGAAGTTGGTGTAATACTGATTTAATCAGGTATGCTATAGATAAGATTTGCTAATGTATTCATTTTGCCAAAAAAAATGCAAAAATGCATATTTATTTGAATAGATGAGATCAGATGTTAAGGCCTCCTGTCTCGTTTTGTGCCCATGCCGGCTGCACGTAACCAAGGAGATATTTATGTTGGATGTCTTGGAATCTCTCACCCTGGATAAGAAGATCTTCTCTGCGTACAAGAGGAAGTACAAAAGTTCCCCGGATGAGAGACTCTCCTCCATCTGTCTGGGTTATGTAGGAGTTTCTGTTCTCGCTGCTGTGGTCATTGTTCTGATTGCTATGGACAGCGAAAAAATCTTGGTTAGCGTTAAATACTTCATTCGGAAGATGAAGCAAATAGATTCAGAAAAGGGAAAGTAACTCAATGAACAGTGCTTTTCTTTGGTTGGTAAGTTTGCAAGCAGCCGTTACTTGACGGTATATCAGCGAAAATTTGGATAAACCAAAATTGGACTGTGTATAAATCAGATAAAGGCACATTCAAGATTTTATAGTCATAACGGCTTTTGTCCATATTTAAGTCCAGCCAAAACTAACCTATAGACAGATATGCTTTAAGTACGCATGACACATACACCAGTTTATTTATTTATTTATTTATTTATCTGATTGGTGTTTTACGCCGTACAGAATTACGGCGGGTGGAAACCGGGCACAGCCCAAGGGAAAACCCAAGACCATCTGCAGGTTGGTGGCAAACCTTCCCACGTACGGCGGACGGAAAGTCAGCATGAGCTGGACTTGAACTCACAGCGACCGCATTGGCGAGAGACTCCTGGGTCATTACGCTGCAATAGCGCTCTAACCAACTGAGCCACGGAGGCCCCTACACTAGTTTCAAAAACAGTTACATCCAAAGTCAGTAGAACAGCTCGCGGTGATTTTTTTTCCATATGCCAATGTCACACCGGTTTAAATTAGAGTTACATCCTTTTCAAAATGTATACATTACAGAATATAGTATACTAGATGTATAACGACGTATTTATGATATGGCTATTTCGTGGTTATAACAGTTCTCTGTTTAGGTATTTAAATATTTACCGAGTGTTTTTACTATGTGTATCGTTGGTTATGTTACATTGGTTTGGCTAAGTGGTAAAGCAAGTATACAGGTCTTGCGCCCAGTGTTTGTTGCCGAATGTGCTTACCCGCTTTACTACATGTTTGTGTATGTGCACGCATGTAAACATCTATCCGCGGGCTGGTGTTTAGGGGCATGTTTACATAGCTTGAACAGTTATTAGGTCGTCTGTGTTAAAAGGCAAACATGCTCCGTTGTGTCAAAGTTAATAAACACAAATTATCATAAACACACTTTATAAATATCTTTTCTGCATGACATGAGCACCATATCAAACACTTTAGTACAGCTTGCCCGAAATTTCCAAATAACTGAAATTATATAACCAGGTTTCAAACAGAAGGTTATAAAAGCAAGCATGTGTACGATCACCTGGCTTAATACACAGAAATCAAAGAGACGCGGCAGATGATATGAACTCCCCTCATTACCAAAGACTGGAAGGAGAATGGATTATGACTGAGCGGAGTTGAAGAGCATAAACTTCCGGAGGACCTCTTTAGCAATCAAGATGCTGTAGAGGAACGTGTATATATGTTGTTTGTGAAGACACCATACTGTCATCCTTCAACAAAATGGACATTGTGTTTGTGTATTTCACGTCGTTGGTAAGGCGTGACCAGCTTTCAATGCTTAAGCTGATGATTATAGCCATATGCCAAATGATAAAACAAATTTATTTCAGCACAAATATTACTTGTAACCCAAATTTTCGCCACATCAGCCTTAAAGATGACATCAATAACTGCCACATTGCCAGCAGTGTGCTATAACATGAAGGTAGGAGGATGTATTGAAGGTTGTAAAGAGCAAAACAAATCCGAATCCGGCTTAAATTTGGGGTCTACAAAGAGTATGCTTAGGGTTTTACCGGGCTGTACAAACATCCAATGGATATATTTGCCCTGAAGGTTCCAAATGATCTGTGAAGCAAGATGACCATGGTCTCTGGAGAAATCTGTTGTTCCGAATTATTCTGGTAAGTTTCAAATCATTTATCTCCTAAGCGCATCTTTGAGATTTTATCAAACTGTTTGGAGACGGTTTCCATGTAAATTATATTTTTTCAAGTGTTTTGATTGGCCAATATCAGTGAAGTGTTATATTGCAGGTTCTGGTAAACTACTATCCACTGGTGACAAACGAAATAGAAGAAATGATCTGTAAGAAAAGCGCATATTTTGACCTATTGATTAGATTGACATTTTATTCACAAGGTGATAGTCAGTTTCCATATGTTGGTGAACCCATGTGCCTGGACTATACCACAGGTCTTTGGCAACTAACTGACGAACATTCTCAGGCAAGGCACGGATATACATCTACGCCCCAAGCTCAAAGTGTACGCTAATATTGGTAGATGGCAAACCACTGAGTGATTAAATGATGTCAAAAACGCCGTTCCTAGAGCATTTAGCTCAAAATACAGAGGGGGCCTTCGTTGGTTAGCGCGCTAGCGCAGCGTAATGACCCAGGAGCCTCTCACCAATGCGGTTGCTGTGAGTTCAAGTCCAGCTCATGCTGGCTATTTCTCCAGTCATACGTGGGAAGGTTTTCTAGCAACCTGCGGATGGTCGTGGTTATCCTCCGGGCTCTGCCCATACCCCCCCCCCCCCCCATAATGCTGGCCGCCGTATTTCGTAAAAGTGAAATATTCTTGAGTACGAATCAAATAAATAAATCAAAAGACAGCGATCAGATTCATGGGTTAGAGAAACCCGTGTGCAGGAAGTAATTAAGAAGCTTTTAGTAAGTAGCTGGCAAACATTCTCAAGATAAGCTGATGTATTCGTCCGCAGAGCGAGACCGTTGATCGGATGCACAACATGGAAACCCTCCAATCGAGGCAGTGGTAGAGCTCAACGAAGGATACAGTCTCTGACTGTCTTCCAGATCGACGGTATGACATGTGGACATCATTGCAGTCTTACATCGCCCACAGGAACCAGTGCGAAGCCGTCGGCAGCACACACCTGTTAGACCTGCGAGTTAGTACAACGTCATCCGTTCTTCATCAGCTGATACCTTATTACAACAGAAGACAGTTGTGGAAAAAATAGTCTGTCATGTTTTTTGGATGAAAATAGCTTCTATTGTGAGTAAATATGTACTTGCCTGTCTTTTAATGAACGGTTTGTAAACGTGACAATGCATAACGAATGTGTTTGCAGCTTTTGATGTTGAATGTTGTCGGCTGCAAATTGCTACAAAGATTATCATGTGTGGTAACTGTACGTTTTCTGTTTGTTTGCTTTCTCATATATTGATTATGCACAGTAAGCACCAGTGAATTACACGCGAGTTGTCACTGAAGGGAAACAACTCTCTTTGTGCACGGACTTCAACCACTTACTCTCCCTGAGCTTGTAGCTGAGGGCATCATTTTCGTGCAATTCTGACGCTGGCAAGGTTTTTTGCTTTTCGGAATAGCCTTACAAAACTATTTTTTTTGTTTACCAACATGCACCTTGTCCAATAACTGTTACATTTGCCACTCTCCTCACCCTGCATATGAGTGCTTACGGTACACCCGTTCCCAACATTCTTTTCGTGGATCCTCTGGAATTGTCAACCCCCTAAACCAATCAAATACCATGTTTCGAAACCAGCCTCTGTCCCAGGCCCCAGGCCCCAGGACGCATTAACCCTGGTAGACGTGACATACCCAACACTCCCAAAGCCAGTCATATGTAGTAAGTTAGCACAATGGCTAGAAGGCTATACTGGGTTTCTTCAAAATTATTTGTTATGCGGAATCACGTATGGTGTCAGTTTAGGTTTTGTTCCTCCACTACACTCCAATACTACTTCAAATCAGCAACTGATCTCCCTCTAGTAGTTGACCTCAAGCTTGACACAGATCTCAGAACCGGCCGCATTTGTGGCCCCTTGAATAAACCGCCCTTTCCTGTTCTCTATTGGACAGTGTGAGCAAATATAGACTGATTCACCACTTGTTCTACCCACAGGGTTGTGCAGTCATTGACAGTATATCTACCCGGGACAATAAGCCAGCCTAGATGATGCAATAAATCTCATTCTCCTTAACGGACCTGGGTGTTATCTGGCCAAGACAGATATTGAGTCAAATACCAGTCCATACATCACAACATCACTTCCTGGGTTTCATGTGGCGCGAACGGTATTTCTATGACTGCTGTTTACCCATGGGGTGCTCATTCTCGTGTCATATTTCCGAGTGTTTCAGTACGACTTTACAATGGTGTGAAAAGCACAAACTCGGTATCAAAGGTTTAATCCATGTTTTGGATGATTACTTCTTAGTAAAAATGGACAAGTCTACTTGCGCACAGAACCTTAAGGACTTCCATGGTATGTGCTCTAGCTTAGGTGTTCATCTGGCTCCGAACAAAACAACAGCAGCTTTGCACGAACTAATCTTCCTCGGCTGAGAACTGAACACTGTGGCTTTCGAAGCCAGATTGCCCAAGAAGAAACTTGATCGGTGCCGCTAAATGGCACTATGATCTCACCATAGGTGTACAGAAGCGTATTCACCACATAATAATAACACTTGAAGTAAAAGCAGATCTCGTCCTGTGTTAAACATTCCTTCAGCAAAACTACCGTAGGGCAGTGGTTCTTAGTAGCAGCTGGCCTAGTTCAGACAGTACTACAGCTTTACACTAATGCTTCTGGGGCTTTACGATACGGCGCGGTATATGCTGATAAATGGCGATTCATTAAACCATCACGGTTTTAGAGCTGTGTCCAATTGTTCTTTCTGTTGAGAACTGGGGTAATTTTTTCGTCAACAGGCGAGTTACGTTTTTCATCGAAGATTTGTCCCTGGTACACATAATAAACAGGTAGCAAGCATAAGGGGTTAATGGCCCTGGTCCGAAAGCTAATTCTTTCTTGTCTGCACAGCAATATCCATTTCATGGCTGCATGTTAATAAACTGGCCGAATGTCTATCTCGCTTAGTCCCCCCAGTCGCCCCCTCCCCCCATGGCCGGTTATTCTTTGGTAAAGAATTTCCAAATACTGCTGGCTAATGCTCTCACGGCGTCGTCAACTGCCAGTTATGCAAGGGCATGGACTTTTCCTCAAAACTTAATGTCAGTTGTTTGTCACTGGTTGCAATTTCAACACTGGCCCTCTTCATTTGTATTTCTCGCTTCCTCACACTACTCGGCATCAACAATGTCTTACCATCTATCTGCAATTGGATACATTCACAAAATGAAAAATATTTCCGATCCAACGTCCGCTTTTCTCTTGCATAAATTCATTACTGCTCACCGTAAAAATTCAGTAATGCGCAGTAATGCACCAGACCTTCTGCTTGCTCGACCTCCGAACATACCGACTACATCACAGGAATTTGCTGTGCAACTTCGTTCAGCGTCGTCATTTGCAGGCTACAATCCCGACAGTTATAAGCCACACAGTTTTAGAATTGAGGCCAGTGCAGAATCCTTTTCAATAGGACTGTCTGACACACAGGTGCGACCGCCTGGTAGATGGAAGTCAGATGCGTTCAAATCCTACATCTGAAAAAACACGTCTCAGTCAAATTTAGCTACAGTCCCAGTAATTCTATGATCTCTTGTTAGCTGACGCCATAAACCGTTCCTAGACAGAGATATGTGGGCTGCCTTGCTCCTCTGGATATTACGCAAGAGAACTGTGGCTGTCTGTTAGCTGTAAACAGAGAACTGCGGGTTGGTTTCCCCAGTTTATACAGTGTAGGAGTATTGTGGCTATGTCGGTTTTGATGGAGAAATGTGGGCTGCTTTTCCCAGTTGATACAGTGTAGGAATATTGTAGCTATGTCGGTTTTGATGGAGAAATGCGGGCTGCTTTTCCCAGTTGATGCAGTGTAGGAGTATTGTGGCTATGTCGGTTTTGATGGAGAAATGGTGGCTGCTTTCCCCAGTTGATACAGTGCCGGAGTATTGTGGCTATGTCGGTTTTGATGAAGAAATGTTGCTTTTCCCAGTTGATACAGTGTAGGAGTATTGTGGTGGCTATGTCGGTTTTGATGGAGAAATGCTGGCTGCTTTCCCCTAGATGCAATTCATAAGTATTGTGGCTATCAATTATTATTAAGGGGAAATGGGGGCTCCTTGTCTTTCTTGTTTTAACATTTTGTAACCCCCTCCTCATAGGTTACTGGCTGTATCCCTACCATATGACTTTTTTCAATATTTTCCCGTCTTGTTAGACATCTGACAGGCATATATTGCCGACTTTGTTCATTGTTGTAGGCTATGTAATGGTATTGTGTAGATAATCTACGTATGTAGTTTAAATTTAATCCCTCAGAGAACAGGTGTAGAATAGAAATAAAATCACCAGCAGTCTCACTGACAACAATAGAGGTGTTAGATTTCATGCTGATGTTCTGGCATTTCGAGTCTGAGGAGGAAATTATCATATCCTTGTCCACTTAGGCGATAGTGGCACTGTCACATGCCTTCCCTTAAAAAGTGCAACAGCATGTGTGTGTGGCGGTACAGCCTCACTTGTTCATTCAAAGTCTTTTTTCCATTCTCATAGCTCTTCTTATGTTTCAAATATAACAAAATTTATCAAAACGTCATATAGTGACTGTAGTCGACAAAACATGTATCAGGCTTCCAGTCTTTTCATTTGATATCTAAGTATATTTTATTCAGAGCCGAGAACAAATACAAGAGTTGCGACTGAAGGGAAACAACTCTCATTGTGCAAGGGATTCAACCACTTACTTCCCCTGGGCGTGTGGCTAGCGGACATCGTTATCTCGAAATTCTAACTCTGGCACGCCAGTTAGCTTTTGACATAACCTTACAAAACCATTTTCATCCTCCGTCTACATCACCACCTTGATATGACTTTTGTTTCAGCATAGTTATTTTGTTTGTAAAAAGTGTAACCGCATGTGCGTGTGGTGGTACAGCCCCACTTGTTCATTTAAAGTCTTCTTCTCGTTCTGATAGTTCTCCTTACGTTTCAAATGTAACCAAATTTATTAAAACGTCACACAGTGACCTTAGTGGACAAAACATGTATCAGGCTTCCAATCTTTTCATCTGATATCTAAGTATATGTTCTACAGATTTTTTTCTTTTCTTTTTTCTTTTTTTTTACAGAAATATAATTAATTAGGGAACAGGAGCAGCAAATTGATCCCCTAGGGTATGTTGGTATCTACAGATCTGAACGATATTATTTATTTATTTATTTGATTTTTGTTTCACGTCTACTCAAGAATTTCCCACTTGTACGTTGGCGGCCAGTTTTATATGATATTTGATGTGTGGATGACTTGGGTTGGTTTGTGTTTTTGGTGCATTGTGTTTGATGTATCACGATTGTGTTTTTGGTGCATTGTATATGATGTATCTCGATTGTGTTTTTGGTACATTGTGCATGATGTATCACGGTTGTGGTTTGGGTGCATTGTGTTTGATGTATCACGATTGTGTTTTTGGTGCATTGTATATGATGTATCTCGATTGTGTTTTTGGTACATTGTGTATGATGTATCACGGTTGTGTTTTTGGTACATTGTGTATGATGTATCACGGTTGTGTTTTTGGTACATTGTGTATGATGTATCTCGGTTGTGGAATTTTTTGATTATTTAAACAATACGGTAAGATTTTGTTTGGTTTCTGGTCAAAAGAACCCAATTGTTAAATGTCTAGTATCTGACACGCACTACAAAGGGAAGTATTTATTTATTTATTTGATTGTTGTTCTACGCCGTACTCAAGAATATTTCACTTATACGAAGGCGGCTCACATTCTGGTGGAAGGAAACCGGGCAGGCCCAGGGGGAAACCCACGACCTTCCGCAGATTACCAAAGGGAAGTATGTTGGAACTCACGAATGCACTGCACCTACTTGAATATCAATACCAGCTATTGTTATTCAGGACCGTTTACATTGTTACCGAATCGCTGATATCGCTACCCATATAGGAAGAGGGCACAGTTGTGTTATGACTTACAAGATTTGCTTCGCACAACGCGCCCAGATTTCAACTGGTCAGTGGTTGGAGATTTTACATCTAGTGTACGACCCCAAATCCCAACTGGGTCATGCTGGACATGCAACTCTTTCTCTGTTACACCGTCCAGTGCATGGTTTAATTGTGACTTTCAGGTTCAGCCACAATGCCTAACCCTACTTCTGTTGTGTTTTCTTCCGTCTGTGTGATGGTGTTATTGTACATGTTTAATATCTCTTATGCTCTCTCCCATAAATGTATAAGCCCGAATATTTCATTAAACCGTGCATTCTTGAAGACTGCTGCATAGTTTCGCCGAAATATAAGATCACCAAAATGTTAAATATTCATTTAAATATTCGGCTTGACTTAAATATTCGGAGTTTCTCCTGTTTTGTTTCAAGCACAGGTAATCTTTAACTTAAGATGTTTTGGGTAAATAATGTTTGATACATGCTTGCAGCAAAAATTAGACTGGAATTTATTTATTATGTGTTATTAAGATTTTTTCAATGTATGAAATCCACTAGAAAAAGCATTCGATAGCTTTGCCAGGACTTGCCATAACCACAGAAAGGCAGCAATAATGTCTTCAAATAGGCATACACAACCGGCAGGAAATAGTACTTTTTGCCTCTGTACTTCAAATAAATATTAACTTATATCAATTAACTATAAACCGTGTAATGACATACAAAAGTTTTGATTACTATGACCAAAAGAACCTTAATTTAATGATATGCAGCAATAACATAAAAAGAACCTAGCCTAATGTTTCAAACACACCTGCCATTTTTGTTGTTTGTATTTTTAATGAATAATCCAAGAGAGAATTTCCGTTATCACAAACAGTTTAATTCGACAGTGTGTAGTCTGATATGTCATTTCGATACGTTTCGAATGGTAATCGAATGCGCAGATGTACAACTGGGAACCCTTAGTAATAGTTTGGGAATTAGTTTAATTGCCTATATAGTAAGACAGTCTGAGATTTACTCTCCAGAGGGATGAATGTCAGACAGTCTGTGAACGTGGCCAAAGGAATCTGTGAAGTCTAAATGTTGGATTTACAAGTATGAAGACCAGCTGCGGACATGTGAGCTGTACTCAAGCCACAATATGCCCAGTTGAGATGAAATTTCCATCTGCTCCAGACACGGACAGAGTGAGTGGTACACGTATAGGATAGTGTGATCAGGTAAGAATTAGTGGTGATCTCCGGCTTTTATGCGATATTAATTGTCCCCAAGTGGAAAAAGGTTATGCATCTTAAGGATTTGCGCTGTCCATGATTCCCTTTAAAAGCATGCAAAAGTGGTTGCGTCGATGATAGGGCTTAATACAATATACAATACAATATGGTGCAGTTGTAGTTTTTGCTTTCCAGTCGTTTTGCCTTTGTCCAGAAACAAAGGTCTGTTACAAATATAATTAACACGTCGCATCTCTCCCCCACCCGCCTTGTTAGTCGAATGGTCAATTTTTTGGCGTTGGCCTGTTGTACATAGGGTTCAACAAATCGCAATAAGTCGTCTTGTGCAGTTTATAATATTGGCCCAAACAGCTTATAAGGCGATTTCTTTTGTTGTGAAAGAGAAGTGTGGTACTGTTTTGAATAAATTTATTCTGGTAAGTTATATGCTTATATGGTGTAACTTCATACAACATATACATCAGTCAGTTTTATTTGAAAATACGAGCTTCCTTAGCCCGGTAAGCTAGCACGCTAGCGCAACGTAAAGACCCAGGAGTCTTTCACCAGTGCGGTCGCTGTGAGTTCAAATCTAGCCCTTGCAGGCTTCCTCTCCGGCCATACGAGGGAAGGTCTTCCAGCAACCTGTGGATGGTCGTGGGCTGACCCCTGCTGTAATTTGGTGTCCATCTTATGCTAGCTTATTCTCCGGTAGGTACGTAGCTTGCGGAAGTTCATGGGTTTCCCCCAGGCACTGAACGGTTTCCCCCCACCGTAATGGTAGCCGCCGTCGTGTTAATACAATATGAGTACGGCGTAGAACTCGTCAGATAAACAGATAATTTTTTTCCTTAAAAAGAAATTTTAATTAAGGTAAGCACTTTAAGACACAGTAAAGCTTGGTCAATTTATTCAATTTGTAAAAATATGCATTTGTATTTGAATAGATAAGATGTTATTGCCACTTGCCATGCTGTGTGCCCATGCCGGCTGCTTGCAACTAAGGAGATATTCATGTCATCATGGAATCTCTCACCTTGGATGAGAAGATCTTTTCTGTGTACAAGAGGTAGAACCGATGTTCCCCGGATAACAGACTCTTTGCTGTCTGCCTGGGTTATCTGTTCTCGCTTCTGTCGTCAATGTGCTGATTCCTGGACAGCGGAAAAATCTTGGTTAATGTGAAGTACTTAGCCCTGAAGTTGACGCGAAAAGGGAAAAGGAATTGATTTAATGACAAATTTCAACCAATGGCTGCTATGTCTGGGCTTAGCGGTTACTTTGAAAACTGGAAGTTTTATAGTTTTTTAACGTGACCAAGCAATGTTCGCTAAATCATCGGATAGGTAAGTGTAAGGAATACACTACTGGCGGAATGTATAATTACGGTGTTACAGTGTTGCTTCTCGGCCAAATTTATACGATTTTATGTACAACGTACAAAGTATCATCATATCGCTACACACTTTACCAAAGATTGAATTAAAACAGTGATATAGAGGCATATAAACATATCGCTTTACATGTAAAGATGACTCTTTCTTTTCAGATTTGCTTAGTTGATTTTTATTGTTTTATTCAATTATACACTTGGCACATTTAGTGTATGCCTTTTTGTTATTGTGTGGAGTTCACTTTAACCTAAAGGAGCTACTGTCCTAACAAGATATGAAATAAGTGTTTGGAATGAAAGTAAACAGACACCATTTCCCCCTTAAAAAAGGAGGCATTGTTTGTGTTCGGAAATTCGCCATGTATCGTTATCCAGCCCTGTCA
This sequence comes from Liolophura sinensis, assembly GCF_032854445.1. Taxonomy (NCBI): domain Eukaryota; kingdom Metazoa; phylum Mollusca; class Polyplacophora; order Chitonida; family Chitonidae; genus Liolophura; species Liolophura sinensis. The sequence goes on from NC_088300.1 coordinate 28,959,980, forward strand.
AGCATTATCACAGCATGAGTTCGATACTCTGCTTGTAATTTCATAAAACAATTAATCCTTTAATATGTTCATCCAATTGGTTTATTTGCTTTCAATGTATATATTTACGCTTCGACGACGCTGTTTTGGTTCGAAAACAGCAAAGAATGGATAGGCTTAACAACACTAAGTGATAAATTGTAGTTAAGCCAGAATTCCAGCGATTGTGGGTCTCCCAGCAACCTGCGGATGGTCGTGAGTTTCCATCACGCTCTGTCCGGTTTCTTTTCACCGCCGTATAAGTGAAATATTTTTGAGTACGGTGCAAAACACTAATCAAATATATAAATAAATCGATCGATCTTCATCGTCCGCTATATTGTGAAACAATTATTATCTGAAATATATTATATAGATGTGTCGTACCAGGTATTTAATTTGCATTCACAGTCTGAGTGGAAATACCTTACAAGCCAAGTGGTAATTTGATCACCTTTCATGCTTGATGTCACTCAGCTTGCAATGTTTTTATTTCGTTCCTTTTCCTTTTATTTGTGTTCAACGCGCGGCGCTCAATAATTTTTAACTCATACAACGTTGGCCAGGGTTATTTGAGTGGTGTATTCGGCTTGAGTGTTAAGAGAAAACCGAAGCTAAACCAACGAAAGCTATATTATAGTCAAGCCAACAACCGTATTGGTCAACAGTCCATAGTGTAATAAAATCCCGAAAAGTAATAATTATTACACTGTGGGTAGCATGTAACATTTTTGCTGTATTAGTATGGGTGTAGTATAACAATTATTTACTACAAGGGTCAATTAGCTGAACCGACTATACTGATGTAGAGCATTCTGCCGTGGAAGCCGTAGATCCAGTTTTCAGTCACGAGTGGAGTCCTACCCAAGACTTTAAAAATCGTAACCGTGATGTAACCTTGAGTTGGCTCAGCATATCGGTTCTTTTTATAACAGTAAACAGAACTTCACCTGAACTCGTCGATTAACTGCTTCTGCAGTTTTAAATGAGAAAATATCCTGTTTTATTTCTTTATTTATTTGATTGTAGTTTTACGTTCAAGAACACTTCTTTTGCACGACGGCGGTCTGTATTATGGTGGGAATAAATCGGGCAGAGCCCGGAGGAAACCCACGACCATGCGCAGGTTGCTGCCTTCTCACGTACCGGACTTTGAACTGCAAGTGAGATGCTCCTGGGCTCTACTAGGCCACGGAGGCCCCAGTATCCTGCTTGTACCCATTAATATAAACCCACAAATTCAGGGTAACGACCGCAAGCTGCTGAAAGTCTCGACACAGCCGCCTGCCTTCACATATTCAGTCATTATTGCTTTTTTATGCTCTATATTGAAGTTCATACGGATTTAATACAGACTGACTGAAAGCCTGACCAATCGTCCAACGGCCTGGCTATCTAAACGTAACTATTACTGAAAAAGCCTGAAGCGGGCACATTAAAAGCATTCCACAGAGGGTAGTTGGATTCTCTTCATTGATAGTTTGCCTCAGCCCTATGTGTTACCTTTCAGGACTAGGTTATCTCCCTTGGCGAGAGGTGCACATGTATAGTCTTGTGTACATAAACGAGTATAACTATCGTACATCGACAAAAACATCAGTATTACAAAAGTAGCGGGATTTTTATATCAGGGAGAATACTTACATCACTTTAACAAATTGAGGCATACACTGTTTTCTCGCATGGCATAACTGGAAAGGATAAGAATTAGATAGGCTATGCCGTAAATAAAGGATAATTCTTTCAAAGCACCGTTCTACAGAGCCAAATTCTTATAGTATCTGCGAATAAAAGATTATTGGATTCTTCAATGATACGAATTATACGTACAATATTTGAAACCTTCTAACTTTTAAAGAAGTGTTACAAAAACATTCCCAGTCTTACAATGCTTCAAATCAATTAAGAGCCGACACCTGCCACGATGGAAGACTTTACGCTGTCATACAAATAAACTACCAAAGAATCAGCAAAGTCTTTAAAGTAAGAAATTAGGGCGGATTTGTGTAAGAAGCCATCAAGAATCAGTTTTTAATGACACCGGAAAGATGCAAATAATGTTCTGTTAAGACCATAAATTTAATCCTAATCACGCGTACTATCTGAGTATATACGTTCTCGCCAAGCAAATACATGTATGTATGTCAGCTGCGCTTTGATAAAAACTGGATATAAAAACACACTTATAATGGATGCATGGTGCCATTTATTCTGGAGACTCCGTCCATATAGTTTAAACTTTATCACTATAAATGCAGTGTAAGGCCTGACGGCGCGAATATGAATTCGCTTTGTTAGGAAAAAGTGGTGTAATTTTACTTGCAGACTAACCAAACGTAGGCCCTATAAGGAAGTGTTGTTGTTGTTCGCTCTCTTGTGTTTGAGTGTTTCCATTCCCAGTATATTTATTTATTTGATTGGTGTTTTACGCCGTACTCAAGAATATTTCACCTATACCACGGCGGCCAGCATTATGGTGGGAGGAAACCGGGCAGAGCCCGGGGGAATCCCACGACCGTCCGCAGGTTGCTAGCAGACCTTCTCACCTACGGCCGGAGAGGAAGCCAGCATGAGCTGGACCTGAACTCACAGCAACTCAAAGCTTGGTGAGAGGCTCCTGGGTTATTACGCTGCGCTAGTGTGCTAATCAACTGAGCCACGGAGGCCCCCTCATTCCCAGTATAGGAAAGTGGTGGAAATTAACATGATGGGTAAGATAGGGAAAAGTTGATTGAGAAATCAGATTTAAATGATTCAGATTTCATGCTCATGATAAATCATGGATGGTTAAACAGATGGAAGAAAGCTGTTTATTTATTTAATGGTGTTTTACGCCTTACTTAAGAATATTTCACTTATACGACGGCGGCTAGTACATGTATTATGGTGACAAGACTCCCACGGCCATGTCAGGTTGCTGACAGATCTTTTCACGGACGACCGGAGAGGATGGAGAGAAGTAGACCAACTTGTGCTGTATGTGTTTTTAACAGGGGTGGATGGAACACGGATGTTGTGATCATTCTGTGGGCATGCTCAGGACACACAAGATAGTAACAAAAAAAGGGGAGATAGCCCTTTCAGGAAAGGCCTATACTCCTTGACAGCACATTAGGATCGGCAGTTGATATAATGCAGTCCGAGCACTCTGATTCGTAGACTGAGAAATGTTACCCCATAATAACTGCTATAGCCATTGAGCAGCCATCGTTATGGGGTATCAAAATATTTCTCAACCTGGAATAAAGCAATAGGCGCCATCATGGAGTATAACCCACGATGTATACGAATAAAGCTACACAAGTCATAGTGAATAACTAGCAGATAAGCTCATCTTTTATTCATTAGTTTCACATCATTCAAGTGATCTATACTATAGGAATGGTTTTGCATCCAGTTCTAAAAAATACCCCTCCAATAAAACAAAAGACACGAAAAGTGGCAGGTGTATCATATTTTATTCATTTGGTTCTGAACTCATTCTTAGTCTATTACGTCACAAGTGTCCTTTTCATATCCTTTTCTTGCACAAAACATGGCACTATTATAATATCGATACAAGGGTATAACTTCATCTTGATAAGTGTATATGGCGTGGTGTTTTTCTAGGGTTCGTATGTTTTGAAACACATTTTCATCAGCAGATAAGCGGAAATCGATCCCTTTGATCTTTAACATCAAAAGATAGCCACCTGGGAGCACAGGAAATTCTCATTGCGTGACAAAAGCAACAATGCACTTCTTTGTTTTTAGCAGGCTTTTATGCTAATGCCTTCAATCTTACAGCAGTACGGTTTCGATTTGAATAACACCTACTCAAAGTCCATTTCAAAGGTCGATTTCATCGAAGCAATCGACGGTGTGCGTGCTATTTATCAACAATCATAATTCCTAATCAATTATCAACACTTCTTTTTTTGACCATAGCGTCGTTAAGCCACACATATGGAAGTCGGTTTATGCCATCATCATGAAAGGTTCGTTTCATCGTAGTATCGCCATGCCAACGATGGATATGCATCATATACATGAGAAAATGCAGAAATATCCACATTGTTGACACCACTTATATTTTACCAATCTCTTGCTTCCATGAATACTAATCATTCGTCATTTTGTGCATTTGTTTGATACAAGCGTTCATACAAGCTTCATACACAATAAAGGCTGCCAAAGTTCTATTTCAAAACTACGTCCAAAGGCATGATTACAAAGCCATGGGATGATGTCATGAAACAATGTGACGATGACACAAAACTAAGGGATGGCACAAAACAAAGTCCCATCACGGAGTGATGGGACGATGGCACGAAGTCATGACAAGATTGCACTTTTGCCATGTATATGTTGTTTTTATCTTTTTTGTTGTTGTTGCAGATCCATTGCTACTCATTTGAGTTGTCCGTTTCTGTTCGGCTTTACACAAATTGTAACCAACATCCTAATATTGTTTTACGTAATACTGCTTAAGCCATGCCGCTAGGGTGTGTGTAATCTGCTACTGTTTAAGCATTTACATGAACAGTTAGAAGCAGTTAGACTGAGGTAAATTGACAAGCAGCTGTATTTCACCGGTTACATGTGACCGTTTGCCAGCTATCACAGTGTCGTCGCGGTTCTGGGTTTTCTCTCCATGCTGTACGTCTTAATTATATTTGCTTATATAAAGGTATCTGTCAAGTAAAACAAGTAAAGGTAAAGTAAAAACAGAGCTCTCAAAATGACTGTGCCACGAAATGCCTGTTTAGGTCTTTTACGCCATACTCAAAAATATTTCACTTAAACGACGGCGGACAGTATTATGGTGGAAGGAAACCAGGCACAGCCAGAGGGAAACACACGACCATCCGCAGGCTGCTGTAGACATTCTCACGTTCGGCTGGAGAAGAAGAGGCCAGCATGAGGTGGAATTGAACTCACAGCGACCGCATTGGTGCGTGTTTATTTGCGTGTGTGTCTACTGTCGTAGATGGAAAGAACCTTATTAATAGTCTGTTGGCCTACATCCATATAGAAAAGGATCTTACTAATAGTCTGTGTGGCTACTGCCATATAAAAAAGATCTCACTAATATCTTGTAGGCCTAGTGCCATATAGAAAAGGATCTTATTAGTAGCCTGTGGGTCTACTGCCATATAGAAAAGGATCCCTTGAATATCCAATGGGTCTACTGCCATATAGGAAAGGATCCTATTAATAGTCTGTGGGTCTGCTGCCAGACAGAAAAGGGTCTTACTAATGGCCTGTGTACCTAGTGCCTTATTGAGAAAGAGATGTGACTTAAAGCTTGCGTGAGAATACAAAGGTCACGAGAAAAAAGTTTTGATCGTCATTATACATATATATCGACTGAACCTAAATATGGTATACTTTCATGAATTTAGTTCGTTCTTATCGCTGGGTAGAAAGCGTAAACATTGAGGTCATGACCACATCGGCTTAAAGATTCCGAATGTTTGCTTTTCAGTACAATGTTAATACTGGTACTTCCTACTCAATAAAACTTCATCGAATAACTTTCACCCAAACAGTTTTTAGTGGCCCGTCAATGATCACTTGTTTTAAATGTTTGTCATGGGAATACTCTATCAGTGGCTATCCAACACGTGATCCGTAGTCAATAGTTCAATGGCTATAAAAACATAAGTCGATCTCATCGATATTTTGTTACAGGAAATAGAAATGTCCTGAGTTAGTGTTAGTGTTACACTTACAAGTTAGTGTTGTAAGTCTATACCGCACACGACGGATAGGGAAGTTGTGGTACAAACTGTCATATTGTCATTGATGAGATCTAACACATGATTTTGTTCGTCTTGTTAGGATTTAACGTGACTTTCAACATAATTTTGGTTATATCACGACATATTGGAACTGCTGTATCACTGGAATGCCAAGCCAAAACACCAAACATGATTCCAATTACAGTATACTCAGGGTTAGGGTTAGGGTTAGGTTAGGGTTAGGGTTAGGTTAGGGTAAGGGTTACGGTTAGCTAGCCTATGGTCAGCTCTCTGTGAAACCATGCTGCTTATTGTTGACTAATTATGACCGAGAAAAGGAAATTTCTGCTCGAAAATAAACTTATGGATTTGAACAATAACTGGATAAAATACTCTAATTGCATTGTGGTGTCATCGTGTCATAGACTAAAGGCAATTTTGTTACAGATATGAGTGATTTTACAGAGAGCTGACTATAGACAAGTTAAAAGAAACAGGCCATAGAAGACAATCATTTACCTACCCTATCACGCTAGGCATACCAAGTTTTCCTACTTCAAAGTCTTATCTGACCTTTTAAGGGATAGTTTGTGAAGGAGTTTTTGTAGCAGTAATGACGCTTCCTGACTATTTCCTTGCTCGAATAGCACTTACTTTATTAATTTCCCTAATATGCAGATCAACCTGCGTTTGCTGCAACTATAAGATTCAATACCTCAAATATCACTGTATGTGAGAAAAGCAAACACTTCATTGAAATGAACAAATATATGTATGCATCCTTGGTTTGTTATGCATAACACTTCAGTGGCGTCAGCACTTTGGAATGGATTCGCTCTGCCACAAGAAGACACAGTATATGTACATACACCTAACGACTCCTTGCCGCCATATGACTCAAAACTTGTTAAATACGACGTAAAACCTCAAGCGTGTACACCATTTACAGGACCTTTGGTATATTTTAGACATAATATATAATTTCAGGTATAATTCAGATAGTACCAGATAGGGAATTATGGAACTTCAGTCCAACAGATTTCTAGCTTCCTTGCTAGAATTGAAAAAAATGATGCCTAGATCAATTTTAACGATGTTTTAGATAAAAAGAAAACTATGCTTGAAGGGTGAATGATAAACACAAACGCATTGTAAAATGCGAAGGAAACGTTTGCGTGTAAAGCCACATCATTGTCTAGTTGCTGAACATACATTACCTCTGGTAGACTCATGCAGATGTGTAAAGACACCTTATCTCATCTAGACACGTACTTAACACGTGTATAGACGTGTCATGTAGATACTTACTAAAGTAGCATTGTCTATTCAAAATCTTGTAAAGATCTATACAAGGATTTGGTTATATCGCAGTATTTGCCGTTTTAAAGTGCCCCGACTAAGCAGCAGACCTTCAGTAAGTTACTGACTAACCTACTCACGTGTGAGGTACAGAGATACATACCTCACTGGCATCAGACAACTGGTCTTTATCGAATGTTAGAATGCGCATACAAAAACACGTGAGCCGAGTTGACCGCATAAATTGTGATAAAAGGAAACAGAAACAGTGAGGCCTGTTTAACTTAAAAGCTTCCTGCCCAAGACCTCTATTGTTCCAGCGACAGAAAGGCGCACATCTTAATCAACTGGTCACTGCCGGCTCACCTGGATATACTATAGCAACTAATAAACCTAATAGTAAATGGTGCCAATACGGAGAAAATCAAACGTATATCTCCTGTGCTGGTGCAAGGTTGCTAAGCACCATGACGTTAGAAGCGGAACAACCCTGATGTGGTTTGTTTTATGTCGGACGAGCGCTAAACTGCCCGGGTTGCTAAATCGCCAGTAACATACAATCATTAACAGGCCAGTCGATAATATTAGCTTTAATGATTCGCTAAGCTTATACGGGTTTGCCTAATGCTAATGAGATAGAGTGTTCCTTTCAAAGGCAGGTTAGTATGCTGTTTGAAGAACGACTTGGCCATTTGCATGACATCTTTCCTTAATACAAACTGATCAATGATCAATATGGAAACAAAGCTAGATTATAGGCAGTTCTAACAGTGAGGCCAGAATGGTCAACGGTAATATAAAAACGACCGTATTTCGTGGGAGATACACCTCAACTGGGCGTCATCTCGCGTCGATAGTATAACAGGAGAGACGACTTTAATTTCGATATTGACACACAGGTTTTATTATAGTGACAACTTGAGTATGTCGTTGGATTGGGATGACTTAGTTGGAGGATTGAGATGACAAGGACGTTGGCGTTGGAGGCACAGGACAGAGTGACTTTGCAAGCTGTCAATCACTTGCAACTGCCTCATATATCTGTAGTATCATTTCATTGTCTGGTTTTGATCCTAGAGATTATCTTCGTGGCTTCTAATTGAATCCAACCAGAACACATCCTGAACAGATTAATGCACGCTCTATACATGTTCAATTGCTTTTTGTATTGTACTTATTCATCTAAACGTTTGTAAACAGCTCACCAAAGGACGATTTTCCAATCAGCTTAACATTTTGTGTATGCATACTTTGTCTCCTCCGACAGAAAAACTTTGTGGTCCATGAGGAATAAGCGTCGGATCTTAATCATCTTTCAGTTTCAATTACAATCACCAGTCATGCTGACACTTGCAAGAGACAAGAGTTTCCAGAGCTTAAGAAACATTTAGATCGATGCTTCTATAGACACATATAAGATGACGGCGTTTGTCTTGTGTCTCTTTTAGAAGCCACGAAGATAATCTCTAGGATCTTTTCAACGTTTTCTGTTGTCAGCCAATCTCCCCGCCTTACTTTTCATGGAGTGTTGCTAAATAAAACATCTAGACAACATCTAGACAACTCTGAAAAAAAATAGTCGACTGGTGGATAACAAAATATTCAAACTTTTGAGTAGGAGGAACACGACGTAACTGTTGGTGCTTGAGAAACAGTTGCTTAGTATTTCTCCACTGCAGAATATCGACATCTTTATACCACTGGAGAAGCTATATATTAATCATTTCTAATTCTTAATTGCATGTACCTCATATAACAATCCCAATCCCGCGATTTGCACGTCACAATAAGTGGCGAAAAATAAGTGCTACATAATAAGTGACGGCACCTCTTGTTGTAGGCGTGTTTATTATCGCTAAACATCGTCGTCAGTACTTCTGCATCCGATGAAATGTTTGCCTTTTTAAGAAGGAAAATTGTACCTGCCGCCCCTATCTTTGGTTTTGTAACTACATATACTAAGGTCTATTAGAACATCCATTTTTTAAAAAAATACATTGAATGCCAAGCTCTTAAAAATGATCGTTATACTTATTGTACAACTTAGGAAACTTAGAGTGAAGGTGTTCGATGGAATTACCTTGACACACAAGGTTTTGTAGTCATAACTTGTGACGTTGATTGATTATGTGTTATCGTCACATACACACACATGGGCTCTAACAAATGCTACAAGACGAAATATGTACAGGCCTTAAGCAGGATTCTTCGGTATATTGCTGTCCAATTAAGGATAATTTACAATGCCAAAACTGAAACTACCCCTCTTGCCGTACCGTCTGTGAGATGGGAAACCGTTTTGGTCTTTGTACAAATATAAAAGTAGAAGTTACTAAATTCCATGTGGGAACTGTCCAAATTTTGGAATGTATATGCTAAATGCGCTGTTCTGGGGCCACATTCGCAAAATCTTGTGAATCATAATTCTTGTACTTTTACTGTAAAAGACTGTAGATTTAACAGCTACCATGTGATCCAATTAAATAAACGGGGAATTCAAAGTGTAAAAACAAAGCACATATTTTTTGTAACCGTAACAAGCCAAATGATACGTCCAAGATGAAACGTCAACGCTTCTCTGCCGAATGATTGTGCACCTAGAATGCTGTCCGTTCATAGGATAGGGTTTAAGATGTTAAAGCAGTGTAATCTTCTCAAAATAAAATCTTTCTCATCGTGGTATTAAAACAAGGACGAGATTTTGATAAACTAGCATCTGTTTAACTTATGCCAATGGTACACATGATGTGTATATGATGAATTATTGTTAAAGAAATGAACTGGCCCTTGCCACGGTAAAACCAGTTTGGATGGTAATACAATCAAGTACATTGGCTATGAAACAAAATGTGTTAGAAAAGGAAAATATATGTTGTAAGTATTTCTGACAGTTTCTATAAGGTAGAAAAATTGTAAATTCATGATTTTTTTTTGGGCAAAATTTAAAGGCTTAATATAGTGAGATGGAATAAAAAATGCCTTCAGTCTTAGTTAGGAAAGTGATACATCTATGTAGGCCAGGAGAGAAATGAACTTATGTACAGATAATGAATTTTTGACCAATCAGCTAAGAGACGTTTTCACAATGGGTTTCACTGATTTTTCTTGCGAAGAATCGGCTTCACTAGATATAGATTTCCACAGAGAAACCCTCCCTTCTTCTACCCACAGGTGAATATGTCTTTGTTCGCTCTGCTATAATACACAGTTCGTCCGAATGATTGGCATGTGATTGCGTTCGCTTTAAGCCCTCTGTCAGCGGAAACCTTTCGTACAAAACAATAAAATTAAGCTTTCACTTCGGCTATGACGTCATTTGTTTGGGCGGACAGTTTTAAGAACGGACAGTGGTACCTACATCTGGGCGATAAGCCTCTACAGATACATCGACCACAGAAAGTTCAATGTAAATCTGAATTATGGACTCGCCCATGAGCTGTCAAGCGCGAAGGGAGAAAAAGTTATCCAAAGGCTGTGGAAGATACATAAGTCCATATGGAAGATATATATGTACATCGTTGGGCTTAAAGGAAATTGTATAGACGCTCCAGACTGTACCCATACAAGGGTACGCCGACTTTACGACATGAGAGATAGTTTTCCTTTTTGGCATTGTTAATTTCCATATGGCGTGTACAGTCTCGCCCCTCAGAATTTGTTAGTTCATGCCTGTTGTTTGGCGATTTCAATCAGCATGGCAAGTTGTTATTACAAAAACTTGCTCTTCAAGGAAATTTCAACAAGCACCTTCACACTATGTGTCTTAAATTTTTACAATGAACACACTTCTAATGTACGAAAATACGTCCTAAGGATCTTTTCGCTAGACCTAAAGGGCTTTAGTAACCCTTTAGGTCGACCCAGTGAATCGCGATGGTCAACCGTTAAAATACAACTCAGACAGTTGAAAGCCTATCTGTTGTCCGCGGGAGGCACTGAACAGGAATGTGGTTAATTTTGATTATTTGATTTGCATAAAACTGCCAATGACGCATGCATGTGAGAATGGCGAAGCGAAGAAGTATGGCGGGAAACTAGGGATGTCGGTCAACTGTGCCCCAATTAGTTATTTCAGGGTGGTGCAAATGACTGTAGGTCTTAGAAAAGGGTCAATGAAAAGGAACAACAACACTCTTTTGTTTGTTTGGTAAATTTTTGTGGATTGTGTTTTACGTTATTTTGGACATTGCTCTTGCGATTATTCTCTCGGAACATTGATTAGGACCGACCGCTCCTATACGAATTCACAGCTTCTTGGATTCAAAATACCACCAGAAAATGGAATTCGCTCAACGCGATACAACAGTTCTTATTATAACCACTTATCCAATAGCTAGTAAATCTATGAAAAAATCAGGTATATAGCAAAATAACCTATGGCAAGTAATCACTATTAAATCCAAATATTACCACGCGTAGGCGATATTAATCCCTGGTAAATGGCCTAAAATGCCAAGAATTATGGCAAGTAACAAATAGGCCTTCTCGTCATTCTGTGGGCAGGCACCGAGCACACAATATCGTATCAGACACTGAGACCGTAGTACAGTTTTCTGAAATTTCTAAAACGGTCTTAGAAATGTTGCTTCCTCGCTAGAGTGATTTATTTAAAGTATAAGACACTGAGAACACAGCCTAGTTTTCCGAAATTTCTACAATTGTCTTAGAAATGCTTACTTCCTCGCTAGAGTGATTTGTTTAAAGGATACAGAATCGATTCTGGTTGGCTGGTTTGAGAGATAGGCAAGTTCATCTATACCTTGACCAGAGTTTTAGGTATGGTACATTTATTCAAGCGTCACCAAGCCTGCATAATTTATCCCAGAGAACCCCTTCTCCACTACCAGCCAATCAGCGTCGATTATGTATTCCAATAAGACAATTTAAGTGGTATTCTTAAAATCACCAGTGTATGCTGGGAGATCTGCTAGCAATATGATGAGGGTTGTGAGTTTCTACTGGGCCCTGTCCAGATTCCTTCCATCATAATGCTGGTCGCCTTTGTATAAGTGAAATATTGGGCCAAAAAATCTAATTAAATAGGATAAATAAATCAAATGAATTTTATGCTGCGAGAATGTCCGAAACTCAGCGTTCTCAACATCCGAGCTAAAACAGTATTGCTTTGTAAAGACAAAAATAATTCAGAGGTATTCAGTATTGACTCCATTGGTTTAGCACTAAAGCTGTGATAATTAATTTTTCATTTATTTTTCCATATTATGATTGACATGGTTGGCTTAATATTTTATCCGGGAGGCGTTGAGCTTGTCAGTTAAAACGTCCTTTTTGTGAGGTTCAAACTACTATTGATCGTAAAACCCATGTGTCAAAGCAATGAACACCGATGTTTTTATACCTTTGAAAAAGCTCTTATGAATTATTTCCGATTACTTCTTAATCATTTGTATCCTAAACAACAAGTGGCGATAACACGATTATTTAATCATTGGCAGCTCGAAAGGCCTCACTTTCAGAGGACGTGTTTATGCATTTAAGCCATTTAAGTATCTCCCCTGTCTTTTTGGAGTGTCGTGTCATTGTGAGCAGGAAGCTTGTACCTAGTGCCTCTTGTTTTTTTGTAAGTATTTCCATTTTATCGAATATCTTTCAAATGATACAGTTTTCCAATAAGACATTGTACGTCAAGCTCTTAAAAACGAGTGTGTTTTGTGTCAACAGAATGGGTCGATATCTTGGGCTGCCGCGGGTTAGTTTGTGTTAAAGTCTGCAATCAATAAGGAATACCAAGAAACAACGAAATCGGGTTAAGCGGTAAAAAATATTAGTTCATAGATGGAGTGATTTGTTTAAGACAATCCTGTCTAAGCGGGTTTCCTAAAATCATTACGGTACTGTCATTTTCCTCTCAAAATAACTTTTCTGTACGTCGGAGATAATGTAATATGTTGAAATATCGACCTAAAATAAACACTTTATAAGCAAAAGTTTAGTTTATTACCAAGCTTTTCGGATTGCATTTTATCTAAAATGCATTGATGGATTTATGTCTGACATTAGTACACCATAAAAATGCATGACGTGTAATTACTATCCTGACATTTTGTGATCTACAGTAATCACTTTAATCGCCCAGTTATCATCAATTCCCAACACTCACACGTCCGAAAGACAGAAATACCCACCGCTTATGAAAAAAATAGTTAGATCGATGCTCCACTCGACAAGATACACACAACAGGTACGGGCTGGCTGAGTTTGACAAAGACGCTTCTGTAAGAATGGACTGTGACTGCCTCTAGAACCCATATCGACTACCTGACATGATCAATTACATCATTGTGTACTGAAGCGGAGCATGGGGTGATATTCTAGATATAATGAGCAATTGGTCGGACGCTTTCATAGACACTTTACCCTGTGCCCTTAACGGGATGGATACTGAACGAAGTTCCATGGTGCAGTCAACTGTTGTTAAAGGCATGCAAGTCAGGTGAAACCGTCCAAGATGGAGCATAGTGATGTCGGTGCAAAAGCCACAGTGTTACTGTCAAGGCGCAAAATCATCGAGCATTAGGTCGTGCATTTAAGTCATACTACAGCTTGTTTTCAGCTTTGAATGGTCATTCAGCCTCATCAGTCAGTTGCATTATTACAGATCACTCGGCGAGTCTTCTCAATACATGTATACTATCTTTAAAGACCCCTAAACAGGAATCAAGTCTTTAAAATTACCAGGTCACGTGTGTACTGAGATCCGGCCATCTCAGTATAGAGCCCAAGTCATCTTAGCACAGAGACGAAGTCATCATAATACTGTGACCATGTCATACGGGCAGAGATCTCTCGTCATCTCAGTACCGTAGTCGGGTCATCTCGGAATAACAACTCTGTTGTTAGATCATCTGGGCAGAGATCCCAAGTCATCTCAATACTGTGGGCAGGTTATCTTTGTACGGATCCCAAGTCATCTCAATACTGTGTTTAGGTCATCTCAGAACAGAGAACAAGTGATCTCAATACTGTAATTGAGTCACCCCCGTAAAGATCCCAAGTCATCTCAACACTGTTGTCAGGTCATCCTCGTACAGATTCCAAGTCAGCTCAATACTGTGGTCATTTTAAGCGTGTACAGATCCTCCCAATACTGTACTCATGTCATCCGCGTACAGATCCCAAGCCATCTATATACTGTAATCAGGCCATCCATGTACAGATCCTAAGTCATCTTATGACTGCGATCAGATCATCGCTGCACAGATCCCAGGTCATGTCAATACTGTTGTCGGATCATCTCCGTACACGGCCAAGTTGATCCACTACAGATGCAGTCACGGATCATCGTGGGCAAAATGTGGATCTTATTGGTGGGTATTTTCAGTTTCTTTCTTAGGTATAAAGGTTTTGTGAATAATTGCATTACTGCAAGTCGTCAGAAAATGGACATAAAAGCAGATTGCTTTACTTAATAAGAGGCTAAAAATAGCTTTAAGAATGGTCTCAGTGCTTGTTTGACTTCTTACACTTTCTCGTTTTGATTAAAATTATTTTATTTATTAATTTATTTATTTGATTGGTGTTTCACGCCGTATTCAAGAATATTTCACTTTTACGACGTCGGCCAGCATTATGGTGGGAGAAAACTGGGCAGAACCACGATCATCCGCAGGATGCTGGAGGTCTTCCCACGCTCGGTCGGAGAGGAAGTTAGCATGAGCTGGACTTTACCTCAAAGGGTCATTACGCCGCATTTTGGTGCTAACCGCCTAGGCCACAAAGGCCCCCTAAAACTATAATCAATAACTATAAATAATATATCTAACAGAAATGTTAAGAAGCTTGAATGGAAGAGAAACAAACTAATAATTATAAACAAAGTAAAATGTTGGGTCAGTTTGCAGCTGAATAGTCCTCTGTTTTGTCTTACAGGTTACCATTTTTGTGGGCTTTATTTCTGAAGAGTTGTGTCAAGGTAAGCCATAACGTTTATCATCGCCTCATTTGCCTACTTTCCCTTACTGGTAACCAAAACAACAACGAGCTTTATAACCACTCTACAAACACAGAACCAGTAATACAGTCATTTCTATATTTGCAGGTTTCCAGAAAAGAGAGTATCATATGCACTTGGAAAAAATGGCCTACGAAAATGCTAAACTCTATTGCAAACAGGAATACAACGGTCACCTGTTGGATCTAAGACCGCTACTGGCCGACTCTTTGGTAAACCAATTACAAGGATACGTAGACCGAGGGTAACTAGCATGTATCTGTTTATCGTGTGTGTGTATATGTGTTTAGATTTCCTTCTAGATGGCAACGTAGTGCCGTACTTAATGTGATCTAAATGATCTGTGATCAAAACCTGCGATTAGAGACAAAGAAACAAATATTCCAGAATGAATCTGAGGAATCTGAAGCTGTCTGACACATTGTGTTGTCCAAGTATGGACAGAATGTTCTAGGCATCTGGCGATCTGTTTCATGGATGTATCTAATTGCTGTTAACCCGGGGGCTAGGGGCTTTATAAACATCTCTGTTCATTACATCAACAAAGTGCATATTATCATGAGTAGTAACCATTATACAATGGTCATAAAATTTTTCCTTATGATAATATAAGTAATTGAGTTACATATTACACATAGTTAAAAACATAAAATCAGTGGCAAGTATAGACAGTGATTTCCTTTTATATCAGGTTTCTATTGTTTAAAACATTAGGACTTTTTAACACCTAATAAAGATTGATAAGCTTCTTCTGTTTCCAGAGACATTACCGGTACAGATTACTTCTGGACAGGCTTGACCCATCCGGTCGATACTGTGGTGTGGTTTGACGGAGAAATTTTTGACAAAGACACCACTCGCTTCCCACTGCCGTACATTTCGAATATTAAACCGGGTAGATGTATATCACTTAAGTGGAGTACACAAAACACTTTGTGGCTGGTGAAGGCCAGAGACTGCACACAGAACAATGGTTTTATATGTGACCATACTATAGGTAATATTTCAATGCTTTATTCACACCTCAACGTTGAATATAAAACTACGGAAATCAAACAATTCTATAATATTAAGCCTTGAGAAGAATACTCTCAAATACACTTTGAAAATGTCCACGAGACGATGTGCATTCGTCTTGTTTTAATTATTCTTTCACGTGATCTAGCCCGGTGTTCTGAAGTGACAAGAATGAAAAAATAATCAACACAAAATAGAAATGTACCACATTGGTTGTGTTGTATTTTATGTATCCACTGATTTTGTGAGTCGGTTTTTTATCAATTTCACAGAAGGCGAGTGCGGATATTGTCAACGCCCTGATACTGATTTCTCAACCGCAGAGATGAGTAAGTCGTCGCGGACTGAGGCCAGCGTTGTGAGTTGTGAGAGTTCGTGCGGTGATGAATGTTGGTTCTACGAGTACAAGACGGGGGAACAGACGTGCAGCTTGTATAATAGTACGCTGATGCCGGCCACCCTTGACAGTAAACTATGGTTTGGGCAGGCTACAGGTTCTGATCTGTATGAGAAAAAATGCTTCAGTAAGTCTTTGAAGTCAGTAACTGATTAAAATATATTTTCAATCAATTACTTTCTTGAGTTGTTGATCTGATTACTTTTTGTCCTTCTGGCATGCAGCCTTGACTGAAGAGTGCTGTAAAGAACACGTTCACCGCAAAAAAACCCGGTTTGATGGCTTGACCTTAATGTTTATTTTCAAAATAGAAAATGCCATATGTTAAAAAAAAACAAACATGCCGTTTATGAGATGTGTGGCAAAAACTTTTACAACATTCTCAAATAAAAAAAAAAGATACAGGAAAAAGAATGAGCGTAAGTAATTTATCGTTTAGGACATGTTGCAACTTTAATTTTTATTTTATAATCTAAATTGGCATTTTACGAAGCTTAAGGACGATTATCATTTTATCAGAGTCAGGGGTGGGGTAAAACTTAGATTGCGGAATAAAGCTGTAATTTTCATTTTGAGCATGACGATCCTTGGGGGAAGTCACCTTTTTTTATAATTGTATACGGATGCTAAAAGAATCTCTGGTACGCTGCTTCATGACTATGTCTGTTCCGCCTACCCCAGGGCTGTGTATTTATCGTGTTGAATTACATCGTCACACTGGATATATGAACAGTTACAATCAAAGCGTAACTAAGACACATATTTTATTATAAACAACTTACATACTAGCATGGTATACGATCTGAATACTGATTTCACTTATTCGCCAACAACATACCTTGCCTTTTTCCAATATCACTGAAATTTTTTGGCTGCTTCTCTTTGCATGATTCCGTCCTAATTTCGTCATTTTTTTTATAGTTTCTTAGTTTGTATTTGACGTCGTTTTGGAAATTGGCTTTGCGATTATTGACTTGGAAGGTCCATTTTGCTTGACGGCTGACATACGAATATTTCCACGCATAGATTTCAAAAACCTACATATGCTTTGACTTGAAAAATATTGTTTACAAGTGTTTTTTTTTATATTTTTTTTGCATTCGTAACATGTGTTTGTGTTAATTAAAATATATTTTCATGTTTATTATTGTAGATTTCCACATCCATCACGCTAACGGTAAAGTCGTAGACAATCAGCCCTGTCCAATTTACAGTAGGCCTATTGAACCTGAGGAAGAGGTAAATTGGGTATCCTACATATACTCAGGGCGTCCGTGGCTCAGTTGGTTAGCGCGCTAGAGCAGCAATATGACCTACACACCAATGGGGTCGCTTTGAGTTCAAGTCCAATTCATGCTGGCTTCCTCTCCGGCCGTAAGTGGGAAGGTCTGCAGCAACCTGAGGATGGTCGTAGATTTCCTCCGTGCTCTACCCGGTTTCTCCCTCCATAATACTGGCCGCCGTCGTAAAGGTGAAATATTCTTGAGTACGGCATAAAATACCAATCAAATAAATAAATAAATCCTACATATAGTCAAGATTTCCAGTGTCTACTTAGAAGTATCTAACCTTGAGTGGACAATCGAATATTTAGAAAACAAGGCAGTAGATTTACTTTTTTCATGGATTTTGATTGATGTTGTGCAGATGACGGGAGACGTTAAGTGAACTTCCGATGTTAGGTTGTAATAGTGCTGCCAACCATGCAATTTATTCTATCTTCTACATATAACGTCATTTCTGTTTTACAAATCGTTGGCTAGGTGTGCTGCCTCATTTGCATACTTTCTGGTCTGCTTCACACTTTACACCAGTGACGGATTTCCCTTGTAATTCACTCAACTGACATCTTTCGAAAAACATAAGCCTATAGCGCTGTTAGTCCGGAGTTAGATGTAACTCATTTTTTGCATTTAGCTGAACCAACTGAAAAATTCTGAATTTCTTTAGGCAATATGTCTTTCATGAGCCAATACGGCCAGTTGCAATGTCTAATGCTGATGATTATTTCATGCTTTCTCAGCATTACAATTTTATCTGCAACTCTCTGTTGCTGTACAATTACCTGAAAATTGTTTTCTGTGTAACGAGCGCTTTTCGATTGTCACGTCTTTCTGTATCACGCTAAATGTGAGTAACTATAGCAGCACTGTGCTAGTAACAATCTTGTGTAACAGTCAGACGATTGCAATTGCAGTGGTATGTTCAGATCCTTCATTCACGGCATCTCCATGGATATACATGTACACGGCAAACACACGTCATTTGATCGTCGTAGCTACCTTCTACCAACTTCTATTTGGAAGACGTCTCCATTCTTAAGATGCTCCACCATAGCGCACAAAGTTAATCTCTTAATCTCTTAACCCTCCACTGGCCTACGTGATTAAACACAGAACTGCCGCACTTGGCTTTGTTTTGCCCTTAAATTCATTTAAGGCAAGCAATCGAATAAAATGTATGTTTTGGAAAATTCTCTTCTTGGAGGTGAGTTAGTATTGCCATTTACGGCTAAAGTAATCTTATTGTCAGTCAAATGATTAAAGTTTTCATTTATTGCCGGAATCTGTTGCAGATGACAACGTGGATAGGAGCTGAAACAACTAATATACTTCACCTTGTGACAACTTGGATAGTGGCAGAATCTACTGTGGCCACGTCACGATGGAGCGAGACCGATATGAGAGACACTACTGTTAGACGACTGGAACCAACATCCAAGCCTGCTATCATGACAAGCGATATGCACAATCGGCTTATTTCTGCTACAAACATATTGGAGGTTACACCTCCTTTGTCACTCTTCGACAATGTGCTTTCTGTCAACTCAGACATGTCAATTAAATCCGAAGAATACTCCACTGAATGGATGTCATCACCTTTGAACACTGACTTCTCCCAGTTACCAGTGCCAGGCACCTCCGCCGAATTCATGAGTGTTGACATGTTGGATTCTTCAATTAATGACTTTCGCACAACAGTGGTTTCCAGTGGCTCAGACATTTCCTCTACAGTGGGTTACAGTGGCTCAGATGTCTCCTCCGCAGTGCTTTACAGTGGCTCAGACGTCTCCCCCACAGTAGATTACAGTGGCTCAGATGTCTCCTCCACAGTGGATAAGAGTGGCTCAGATGTCTCCTCCACTATGGATTACAATGGCTCAGATGTCAATGCTGATGTCCTGGATTCATTAAGGACTGACTTTTCCGTTTTACTCCTGCCAAGCATCTCAGACGCATTCAGCAACTCATGGATACCGGATTCTTTAAGGCATGATATGTCTACTACACAGATTTCTAGTAATATAAAAGAATTTGACACTGCATGGATGTTGAGTTCTTTAAACAGTGCGTTTCTCGCAACACCAGCCCTAAGCATCACAGACGAATTGGACAGTGCAGGGAAATCATTTTCTTCACACGATGAGGTACTGGAGACATCAATGCCAATCAACTCTGTATTCGACACAATCGGCAGTACTCTGACGTCATATTTCTTTACGACGGATTTTCGCTCTCCATCCACTTCTGACGAGACCAGCCTCCAACCATACAGAGTCGATTCTATTGCCGTCGGTTCACTGTTTGCTTCATCGCCCAGTAGGCCTACCCCTCTGGCCGATGTAAGCTCACCTATCACACCGACATACATTTCGGCGACGACGGCAAACCAACCGACGCGGAGTGTGTTTCCCGTGTTTACGGTCCCCATCAACTGCTCGGCCGTTTGCCCATGCTTACGCATGTATACCGGCATCCGCGAGGATCTGCTTCGTAACATCACCATCGATTTCAAAAACTTGTCTTCATACAAGAGGCTATACAACAGTTACGAAGACGAGCGCATCAGTGTGAAAATCTTGGGGTATACTGGCGTGACGTGCATAGTTTGTTTCGTGCTGTTTGTTTTATTATTGGACAGCAGTGCACTTTGGAGGGCAAAGGAACTGATCCAGATAAGGGCAAACTAAATAAAACTTGTATGTAAGCAGATTATATGTTTATGAGCCTATTGTTCCTCACATAGTGATAACTCTGCCACAGAGAATGAATGTCCATGGACAAATAAGAAGGAACATCCATGGACAAGTAAAAAGGAACATCCATGGACAAGTAAGAAGGAACATTCATGGACAAGTAAGAAGGAACATTCATGGACAAGTAAAAAGGAACACCCGTGGACAAGAAAGAAGGAACATCCATGGACAAGTAAGAAGGAACATTCATGGACAAGTAGAAGGAACATCCATGGACAAGTAAGAAGGAACATCCATGGACAAGTAAGAAGGAACATTCATGGACAAGTAAGCAGTGACTCAGAGGTCCATTCTTGTGTTGCCACATAAGCCACATAAAGGTCTTATATAGTTAGAGGGAAATAAAACGTAAAAATGAATAAAAAAAGGAAAATTAAGAACTGTATCCAATAACATCTTCACTGATACTTCCCCTTCTCCCCTCTGAATGAAGTAGACAACTATATGGACTGTAATGTGAGCTTTTTGTAATTATGCCTCACTGATGTCATACAACTTTTACTGCACTTCTAAGTAGTGAAAAGCGAACCAGATTTCAGATACCTCTTTCAGGCCCATGCCAAAGATCACTTGACGTTTTTGGCCTCATATATTACCAACTTGATCCAAAGAGGCAAACTTACGCTCCAAATATTTAATTAAGCTAACACAAATTTAAAATCATAGTCAAAACATTCTCAAGTATAGTTTTGAACTAAATTTCTTGTGATTTTTACATTAGTTTTAAGTCTTGTTTTCCGTTAACACGGAAAGAGACCGTAGACATCATTGGCGAGACAGAGGAATGGAAATTCCCGTGCTAATGTAACATATTACAACAATTGACATCACAAGAAGTTTTAATATTCAAATGGTCTTATACCACACGAGCAGTTTTGATTTCAGTGTCAGATTTATTATTATTTTTTAGATTTTTTTTAATATTACGAGATGGACTTCTTGTCTGAAAGCATGTAAAAGAACTAAATTATTCAGGACATCGATAAAATCTAATAATACATAACTCGAGAAGTAAGCATATCAAAACATATTCTTGTTGTCAGTTAACACGTATTTGCATTAAACGGACTGTGCTCTTTAATGTGTAAATAAGGCTTTAGAACGTCCAGCTTCTCGGTAGATAATTATTGATCTTTTCACTTTCTGAGGTTTTCAGTAATACTTAGAATTTTCAGACTGGTAAATGTTGTATTTTTGTCTCGTTACCAGAATAACCCACTTATCACTATGTTTTAATAAATGATTCTGTCTTGTTCGTTATGTCCTTCTTGATGTATAGTTTTAAACTGTTAACGTTCTTTTTTTTCTTTCCAAGGTGATAAAATCCTTGAGTCTGTGGCGAACGTGAACAAGTCCTTTTAATCGTGGAGACATTTTTCTTGACCGGGATATTTTGTTGCTAAAACATCCCGGCAAGTGATAAATCTTATATCGCTGCGCTTAATTTACACACGTTAAACCTTTGCACATGTTGTCAAGAGTTGTTTCAACTGTTCACAACTGAATGTTATGTTATAAAAACAGTGTGATTTCTTATTCATACAACTAACATATTACATGCATAGTTTTTAGGTTATAATTGTATACATGATATAAGCCTACATTGGCCAGTAATGTTTGATGTGTATTTTGATGTAAGAGCTGTCTTCGTGGTCAGTGGTGCTTTTCCACAGCTTGCTTTGTTATGAGCTGTTCATATTGTACATTTATATATATTTATCCAGAATAAATATTTGAGGGCCTTTAAATCCCTTTCACACGTCTTTGCGCTTTTCCCACATTTTAACAGCTCAACTACTGGTGTGTACTTCTACTCAGAAATGTGAAATGGTGAACTAAGGGTCCCCTGATGTCAGATACATGTATATATATTGTTTTAATTTTAAATCAGTGACAGGTAACATCACTACACTTTTAGGCTCCACGGCAAATAGCTCAAAAGACTATTGTTCTTGCTCGCAATATTTTAAATGTTATCTGCATTCACTTTTTCTCGCCATATAAGCGTTCAAAAATCAGCAAAATGTCTGAATTCTCTTGAACTTTGTGCAGTTTTTAATGCACATTAAAAGCGTACCAACTAAAGGTAAAGCAGAATTAATTCAGTTTTCAGTTTTCTGGAAAAAATATGCACACACTGCCTGTAAGCCGTAAACCTGTATGCATTTCTAGATTCTACCTAATTCTGCTTAAGCCATGGTGATAGAGTCAGAAAGCAGGTTAAGAGTAATGTTAATACCGTTTTATGTCGGTTTCATGAGGTGTATTGATGTTAAATAAACGTTGAGTAGCGCTGCACATGTGTCTTATTACGGTGGCCCTTGGTGCGGTGGCGTCGTGTCGTCGAGTCCACGCTCTATGCCTGGGTTGAATAGATGGGCGAAACAAGTCGGCTTGTAGATTGGCGGGTGACCTGTCCGTCGCGCCAAAACGGATCAATGGTGGGTGTGTATGTTCCGCGCGAATTTCGTTGATATCCGCGCTGGTGAAAAGTCCAAGTGGTCGACTTTCAGAGTTTGGTGTTGAATTATTGTGTGCATAAACGGACAAATGGGTGAGTTTGATTTCGTTGTTTCTCAAGTGTTTGTCATGTTAACACGCCACGCAGATCCGCCTGAGACCAAGCTCGGGATTACCGTGTTGTCGGGAAGTCATTCAACCTCCTCACCTGGCAGCCATTACTTTGCCAGTTCTAGGGTTGACTTAGAGGGAACGGTAGTACATGTCTTTCAATAGGTAAGGCCTGAGAAGGAAATTTTGACCACAACGGTCCGTCTGTTTTCTTTCACACAGTGCAGAACTAGGTTTTAGTCGCTTTACACGACTGAGGGTCAGGGTCAGGGTTAGTAGCTGAGGTAATTTTTTTTTCACCTCCAGTAACCTCGCGGGCCACTGGTTAGCCGGGTCATTTTACTAAAGTGCACAACACTAAAGTTTGCTTAGATATAATCTAGCTCTGCACGGGTTTTCTCTTACCATCACGGCTGTTTAAGTGAAATAGTCTTGAGTACAGCGTAAAACATCCTTGCAAATAAATTTAAATAGATTATCATCTAAGCCACCGCTAAACTTTCTATTTCGCGCTTTTTCATTTGAAGGCAGCCACTACTCGACGACTTCATATGTTAGTCGCCTTTTACGAGGGCTAGAGGGCTGAGGTGCTATTCTTTACAAACCCTGGACACCCACGGATGATCTCGCCAAACTCCTATCGTTAAAGTTGCACGGTCACTGCTGCCTTGTTTCAACACTTCCCGGGGCATCACTTTTCACGCACGGCCCTGGGGCTGCCATTTACCGCCCTATGTTTCTTGCCACACCACACCAACATATGCACGCACACACATCATCCGCATCTATAGACAGATCCGGCGGAGTCGCTTCCGTTTTATTTTTTTATTTTTACATACAAACTGCGAATAATACAGAAAAATTTAACGCTTATTACAAAAAAAAAACACTAGAACAAAACCGACAACACAATGCATTTAACGCGTAACAAGAACATGATTTCCAATAACAAATTACACATCAGGCCCTGAATGTGGTTGGGAGAAAAATCTAAACAAATCAATACCTGTCATTTACTTTTAAAGACGTAATCATGATGCGTTCAATTCAATACCATAATCTTAACACGCCATAAAAGACCTCATTACATAAGGGGCAGCGCCGTCTCTCCAAATTTGACACACACCAACCGCATATAGCGAAGTGGCGACATCGCAGCAGACATTTGTGGTAGACAAATATGGCACTCCCTCGATGGAATCGACTCGACTTAAAATTCTTTCAAGAGCCTCACTCGGTCCCACCACGTCGTTCAGGATTGGTACGCCGGGTACCCGGTTGTTATCATTCCCGGTGGCTGATTCGTGACGAGGTAGGAGTGCTTGTCCTGCATGACGTCGGTATCTGCTCGTCCCTTTGTCTGGACGAAGTGGGAGACCCTCGTAACCCCTACGCTACTTTTCTTGCCCTGTCTTCGTCGGGTAGAAGAGCTGTTTGATGGATGTGAAGGCAGGCGTGCCTTCTCTGGACCACCACTTTCTCCAACAACTGTCCTGTTTCCTCGAGAAGATTTCAAGGCTCGCTTCAATGATATTCTATCCATCACGTCGTCCATAACTTTCGTTCCGGTACGCGCGGCAGACCTTAACAAAGGTTGCGCCATTTTGGCGAGATCGCCCAGCAAACCGTGACCTCGCTGTCCGGCTGCAGCCCGAAACACGGGTAACAATAATAGTAATAGTCGATGTAGGGTTGAGGACAACACGCATAGTGGTCAGACAAGGCCATTGCAAAAGTAAGGCACGCCGCTGTCGAAAGTGTCACCACCACCTTACCGCGTTCGAATGGCACGTTTTGGCCCGTTTCGAGAAATGCTTGCAGCGCACGGGGATGTAATCCACGTGCTGGAAGGTCTTGGAGATGTGCTGCCCGTACTTCTCTTTCATGGTCACGCGTGGTTCGACAATATATGTGTACATGTACAGCGTTGGCGTAGTCCTCGGCCGCCGGCCCCATCAGACAGTTGTACGGCAAATTCATCAGCTACTGCGGACTGAAAGTTAGACCCAATTGTTCGGAAAGTGCACTGTATTTCCTCTGCACATCATCGAATCTGAACGTCAAATCATCGGCGTGAGACTTGAGCAAGGCGATGTTCATGTCGATGAGCAATCCTGTCGGGCTTGGCGAGCGCGTTGGGCGAGGGGCAATAGCCATCCGGAAAGGTACGAACGTTGTACCAGGGGCGGGGCTACTGTACTTCTATAAATCCACATTCCCAGTCGCCACTCACTCATGCGTGCCGAAATGCACCAAGTTATTGTTGGGGAACTAGCGAAACGAGCTGTTACTGGGCAGTTTCACGTAAAAGATGTTGGTGGGGTGATCTCCTCCGGGTGGACTGACAGTCTTTCCGTCCCTGTCGGTATTTAAAACGAACTCCACTTCTGTGGTGGCATGATGGCTGGAGACGGGAATAGCGGTCCGGGTTGCCGGTGTTGTTGCCTCGTGAGTCGGCCTGGCGTGACCGTGGTGGTAGTAGTTGTGGGTAGCCAAGAAGGGTTGGTCAGAGACCGTGGTGTAGAGGATTTTTTCGACTGGAATGGTGTGTTTATCTTTACCCACATTCACTCGCGCCAGCTCGTCCGATCGCTCGGTGTCGATCAACCATGTTCTGTTGCGTACCCAGCCTCGCGTGATATGGCTCTCAGCCCGCCGGCATTTTACTCTCAGGGACGATGTTTTCGCGGTCCGTCTACCTCATGGAAAGACTTTATTTAACGTGCTGGAGAAGCAAGGCAGCCTTTCGCCGAAAAGCAATGGGGACGCTCTCTAAAATCTCCGCATCGCTCAAAACGCCTTGCGCATATACTGCGCCCACCTAGGAGCAATCTGTTTGGCGATCGTGGTAATTTGAGACGCGTCTCGTGGGTATTTAAACAACACTAAGCAGTGCGCGTTCAGATTTTTGGTTTTTGTTGAACAAGCTCTGCACTATGTATACGACGCTGATATTGCGGTGGTGGCTGCCTTTGGTAAAGCCCTTTGTCGCGCGTTCGTCCGTTTCGGCCATCAGATCGTCCAGGAAAACTCACGTCCGCTAACCCGGGTCGAATGCTGACGGGCTGTGCACGCCTTCATGAAACTGAACGTCCGGTAGAGTGTCGTAAAGCGGCTGCCACTCCCCCGAACCACCAAACGACGTGTTGCGGGGGTGGGTGAATGAGTCTGGAGCGTGCTCCACCAACCATGTCACAAAACGGACTTTCCTCACCCTGTTGGTCCACTAACGATGCCCCCATCAAGTATCCATCATCCGAGAAGATAAGTGAGGTCGAGTCGTGCGGATGAGGACGCCGCCGTGCCTTGGAGGTAGACGGAATGCTCTTTGCCGTGTTGGGACGAGAATAGGTGGGTTTGGAAATGGCGATCGCTGACGGGGCCATCCTCGTTGTGTTAGGCAGCAGTTGCCGGTGTCGATGCCGGGGTTGGAGTGAACTGGGAGGTCCTGTAAAATTCGACCGGCGAGTCGTGGGATGGCACATCGTAGGTGGGTAGCGTAGGGTGCCTTGAACGTCAGATTCTCGTCCGGGACGGCACTCCGAGGTTGACTCGAGATGTAGCTCGGCGGCGAGTTAGACGCCTACCAGGCCAGCGGCCAAAGGAGTGTTTTGTTCAATGGACCTTGTAGAAAATGAATGGTGGACTGGTCTTGAAGGAGTTAAGCGCTGAGTTCTGCAGCCAACCAACCTACCAAGACTCCGATGTACAAGAGAGGTCCTAGCATGCACTGATCCATCCCGTGAGGCAGACCGATGGAAAGTCGTCTCAAGAATTGAAGTTGGGTGCATAGCAGACCCACTCCACCAAATAGTAGCGTTTCCCAGTAAAATCTCCAAATAGGGAGGTACGATTTGTCGAATTTCCCTTAGACTTTACTAATACACACGAAATTGCCAGCGCGGTAACGGTGAGTCAGCCGTTTTGGAAAGTGGGCGGATCGTACAAGGCTTGAGGCACTTCTTACTGGTTCTTGCGAGGTGACTTCGTTGGGAGTCCGCCGAACACTCTGGTGATCACTCGATTGTAGCCGCGGACCAGCGACAAGAAAGGCGTCCAAGTACCGCCGAGTGTTGTGAGAGGTGAAATACGTATATGCCTTTTTCCAAGGTTTGCAAGTATAGTGGTCGACTCCACGTCTAGAAAATGCGTTGAAACGCCTCGATCAGACGTGCACCGGTTTTGGTGCGCAGGGAGACTACCCAGGCGCACTTGGAGAGAACGATGATGCACGTAAGCAGGTAACGGCTGTCGTAGTTCTCTTCGGCAATCGCTCCCATATCGATCAGATTGACTGTCTATACGGTGCAGCCTGTACGTGTCCCACTGGGGCCAGCCACACCGACACGCTGGCCCGACTCGCTTTGAGTCGTTGTTGACGGGCTGCGTTGAGCAAGGGCTGGATGCCGCTGTTAGCCGCTGGATTGTCGGGCTCGTCGTATAATGACATCGACGGGGCAGCCCATAAGAGTGCTCTGAACCCGCTTCCTTCGCCACAGGAGAGGTGCCTTGTGGCCGAATACTGTAGAGAATACATCTCGCTAATCGAGAGAAGTGAGGATTGGCTTTATTGATAGGCGTCACGTTCAAAAACTGACGCAGTTGCTCCTTCACATGCTTGCCCGCCTCTCAAGCAGTAGAGCCCTGCAGGCCTGGCGCATTAAATTGGGGAGTACTCCCTCCTCTTTCAGGTGACAGGTGCGGGCTGCGATGGTTACCGCCAGATCTCGGTCCTGCAACAAGATCGGTCGTGCTCGGAGCTTTGTTGAGGCCTATAGCACAAGATTTGCTGAGGCCGAGAGGTTTATGCGACATTGTATAATCTCAACCACGTACTGGTCATCACGTACTGTCACCCATAGCCACGGTGCGAGCTGAAGTTTTTCCACAGTCTGGGTTGGGAGGTTGTGGGTGGGTGGGTGTTGTTCGCCGTCTTCTCGGCAGAGGGTTGAGGGTTGGCGAAAGCGGATCGTTTCAACATATTGGTGATGTCTATCCAAAAAGCGCCTTGGCGAATGTGGTCTGTCGTTGGGTAGGTAGGTACAACCATAGCTTGCCACTTGATGGCTCCCATGCCTGTATTTATGCCACCAGCGCGGACGTCAACGAAATTCGCGCGCCAACATCACACCGGGAAAGTATTTGCCTCAGCCTTTTTTCTTTGGCACGACGGATCTGCTCAACCCAACATAACAAGTCGACGTTTCGCACACCCGTCGCTCACTTGTCCTTCCCACCCTCGTCCCAATGGAGCCAACCCACCCATTGGTTCAATTTTCCACCTTCAAAATAAAATGAGGGACTTCTGAGCCGTTCACCAGACCTACGTAAGTCTGATCGGTTACGTGTGACCATTTGCCAGCTACCACACTGTCGTCATTGCTCTAGTTTTACTCTCTATGCTGTACGTCTGTATGTAATTGTGATGCAAGCAAAGCTACATTAACCTGAAAATCTAAAGACACTCTTAATCGATATCATCTGACGTGCTTATCCAATTAGTATCTTTCAAATGGCCTGTATTTATGAACATAAATGCGTCAGTGACGCTAATGAATGGAGACAATTATTCAGCAGGTAAAACAAACGCAAACCTTCCCATCAATCGATTTGATGATATTAACGACAAGAGAAGAAAATCAATGCGACGCTTGGCATTTTTTTGCTTCAGGAGCTATAAATGGTTAGCACCACTTGCGGATATCTTAGGTAAAGCCTGACCTGTTCATTTTAGTCTTGAATGAGTCGATTGACCTATTGGTTGGCAAGTGATAAAATGTAGACCAGATAGAGGGGGTATCTTTGAATGAACACGTCATTGCGCTCTGTAAGTATTCTACCTGACTACCTTAACAAAACTGCATAAAGTCTTGCACAAAATTATAATGGCGATAAAGTCAGCGAGAAACCCGGAGTATTTAAATATACATGTAATATTACTGGTAAGTGAATCTTATCATTCATAGTTATTGAAATCATTTGGATGTTGAGTCGTAAGTCAAAACAATCATAAAAAATTGTATACAAAGTTTTGTCTAGAGCACTGATTTAAGAATGAATACATTTTTATAAATATTATACATATCCATGTTTCCAAAACCAGCGAATTCCTCTCCGTGGGTATCCTTTGACTGCTCTACCTTGTACTGAACACCTGCCATCTCTCGTTGATTATCGTAGTTTATCTCTCACGAAACCCACTGCTATATATTTTAAAAAATGCTTTGTTTATTTTGACTTAGATTTGTCATGGCAGTTGAAAGATAATCTGATTGTTGTTTTATGCCTAACTCAGAAATTTTTCACTTATACAGTGGTGTTCATTTCTATGGGTGGAGGCAACAGGATTGCCGGTGTAAACCATCGACCTTTGGCAAGTTACTGGCAAACTTTCCCACGCGTGACATAGCTATGCATGGGTCTTGTTACCATCGGCTCCCTATAAGTACGATCGTTTGAGCTGAGTCGCGTTCAAAGCATTTGTGCATGCCGAGCTTTAAGCATTACCGCTTAACTCAACTCAACCAACTCAGTTCAACCCGACCGCTGCGTCGTGCATACAGACAGACAGATAAAAATGTTGGCGTTCCATTCATTGTAAAGATTCACGTCAAAACAAAGACTAAACAGGAATGAGAACGCCACACGTGTTAGAAAATACAAATAACGGTAGTAAAACAAACTAAAGTATTACGCAGGTAAACTAGAGATATTCAGAGGCCTACTCAGGTGATGCAGTGACGAAAAACAACGACTTAGCTGGACGCATTGTGTATGTGAAGTTCAATCTTAGTCGCATATCCATCGATTACTGGGACCATCATCGCCCGATCAGTTCACTTTTCTTGAGTCGCGCCATAAAGGGATAGAGTATTGATTGTGATTGGCTGGTGTGACAGATATTCTAACTCAGACTGTTCCTAGCCTTAGCTTAATTTTGGGTATGGCAGATTTTTTCAAGCTTGACTATGGCGGTGATTAACCCAGGTAACCCTACCTTCAATGTCAGCCGATTCTGTACCCCTTTACGCTCTACTGTATGCCCATCTTTAGATTGCACAAACGGCCAAACGAGTGTCGTTGACAACTTACTTCCACGAAGTTCCCACAAGCTGTGAGAGAGGTGGAATCTACAATTCCTCTGTCCAAGGTCGGGTATTTGTGTGTCATACACTCAAAAAATTAATCGGTTAAACAGAAAGTCTGTTGTCTGAGTAATGCCAGAATGTATTCTGCTATTGCAGCAAAATGTTCTGTTAAATATAATACGTTTAAAAAAAACAACACACATATATTACAATAATTCAACATCAGATTCTATTAGACTAACAGTATATTATACTGAATATCACATATAATAACAGAATGCATTTTAGCATGATTCAGACAGCAGAATTTTTGTTAAAATGAACAGATTAATTTTTTGAGTGCAGCCATTGAACGACTTCGTACAATTTGTGTACATGCATGGTTGGGGGAAGTATTAACCTTATTAAGCCCAACCTTTTTTCATTTTCGAGGACAGCTATTTTATTTACCACTATTACCCATGGTTTTCTGTGAGCTCAGCTCATACAGGGTTAATTGTGATATGTGCACATGAAGTACAGAAGGCTGAAGAAGAGAAAGCTGTAGAATGCTCAGAAATGCAGCTTTGAGTGGGGCTAACAAATCATACCAGTACATTAAGTGGGCAAACGAACCCCTTTTGACGACAGTCATAAATTGGATATTTCAATATTTATTGTAACACACCAGATTTATGTAAGATTTGTTACGTGAGGTAAGCTGGTGAGTGCAGCCCATATGTGCTATACAATTTTTGATGCACCACACAAGGTTGGAGAGAAAAAAAAGAATCAATAGAGATGCTTAGAATACAGCTTTGGGTGGGACTAATGAATAGCACATGTACCTTAAGTGATCGAACTAACCTTTTTGGTCTACAGTCATGTACAAAGTGCCAGGTCATTTACATAACAAACAAAATATACAATAGACATTTTGAAGATATTTTAAAGGAAGTGATTATATTTCTGTTGGGAGACTCTGCGCCATTTACAATTCTTACACTGAACGGCAATGAATTCCAGTCACAGTCGAAACAAAGGAAGTTTTTCGAAAAAATACAGTTCGACAAGGATGAGGTGAGAATTTATAAGAACAAGGTTGAGGATAAGAGTTTCTGTCAGTTGTTATTCGATGGCGTATTCTGTGGAGCGACGTGTGGTTGAAAATATTATAAAGTAATTTCAGTCTGCGTATTTCACGTCGTAATTTTCATTTCATTAATTTTTTTTAATCCAGTCTCCAGGTATAGTAGGTCCGTGTTTGCCCTTTTGTAACATCCGGTATTACGCTGAGGAAATTTGTATACTTTTGAGTCTTGTGGATTGAGTTCTGTCGAATTGTGCCAGACAATGTCCATATACATCGATATTATTTGAATCATTCCTCGGCATACATTTATGCATTTTTCCACCAAACTTTATCGCCCATCTAACAGTTTAGACTCTTTCGTTTGTCATTTCATTATAATTGTTCCATTGTTACAGATTCTGTCAGTTAGATGCGTTTCCGTAATGGCTACAACATAATACATGTTAACATTGGCATACAGAACGTCAATTTTATCATGAATAAAGCAAGCGTTAAGGTGTACAGTGGAAAGCTGAGAGCCTGCTGGCTGCGAATCTGGCATCGATTTGATATCTCCACATGATAAAAGAAGACAGGTTACAACAATATGACTGCACAATAGATAATACCAACCGATGGGCAGACTTTTCACAAGAATACCAGGATGAGAAATAGAGCATGATGTTGGCATTAACGAGATTAAATGAGACCAAACCAAATACTAAGACCAACATGTTCGCACGGTATGATTGTAGATATTTACCCATTATCCATATGAAAAATATACATTTGAAATTAATGTACATTCAAAACAGGACCCTCAACCGTGCAACCAATGAGTGCAAGATGGATATATGCAAAGCAAGAAGGCATCACACTTAGTATGATACCCGAATTTACCGTGCACTGCGAGAGAACACTTGGACTAAGGCTTACTAACATCTTATAATCATTTACCACGTTGTCTTAACTGTTGGTAATTATGCGCATAACTTGTATATAGACAACTTAAAGCAATATAAATTGCCTAGACAAAATAATATACCAGTCTAAAACAAGGCAGTTGGTGAAAAAGTACACATTCATTCTCGTAAGAATAACAAACCACCGATTCATTTTTACTGAGACATTATTCCAAGTGTTTTTACATGAAATGGACAGCACGTTTTTTTTTTGCGGTTGTTACCACAACATGTATCTCTCTGCTCTTTAAGAACGCAGGGATAAGATTAAAGAAACATTTTCATGTTTAGAATTAACCATTAGGTGGTAAAATCAATCTGCCTTGATTATAAATTTGCCATAGGTATACACAACTTGAACACAAGTGCATGGATCAACAGTTAGGTCTAAAAAAAAAGAACATACGGTTGACCTAGCAGAACACTTCTAAATTGCCCTGCCAAACTAAATGTATTGGCCCTTAGAGTTTACGGGCCCAAACAAATGTATCGATTAATAGCAGCTTTTGAATGAGTTAACATCACCATTTTGATCTCGTTCCCATGGTATCATCGTTATTCATATATGCATACTCTGTTAGGCTGATAACAGTTTTGCTGTCTGCATATGTTTAACATTGTCAAGTTGACAGCCTTCTTGCCTAACAATGGAGGTATACTTGCGAAGCCAATCGCTTTGATATAGGTAACCCTTTATACGCTGTGAAAACAATACAGATGAAGGGGGAGTATGGTTAAGCTAATAGCTACAATTCCCGGCCGACTGAAACACATTATTGTGTATAAGTTTTCTCCCACCATAATGCTGGCCACCGTCGTATCCTGAGAGAAAAAATTGGTCCTACTGACTCAAAAATATACAACTGACCTAATTCAACTTAAAAAACTGAGTCAGTCTCTTGAAAAATCACAGGAGTCCTTCATGACTCAGCTGATCTGGTCATATAACTTAGTTTTCTGAGTTGAATTAGGTCAGTTGTATATTAGTTGAATGAGCTGGCATCATTGTGATGTCATTCTCACCACTAGATTAACCTTGTTTGTTTCCTGTGTAGAAATGTCTTGGACTGAACGCTGTAGCCCAGTGAGGTATGATGAATTCTGTATCATAAGTTTTTACCCTTGATGAATTCTCTACTGTACTTTGTAACTTCTGATGAATTTTGTGTCGCATTTTCTTATATCTGGTGGATTCTGTATCATGTTTTACCTTTGATGAATTCCCTTCTGTACTTTCTAACGTCCGATGAATCATGTATCGTACTTTCTTACCTGTAATGGATTCTGTATCATAATTTTATTCCCTGTGATGAATTCTCTTCTGTATTTTCTAACCTCTGATGAATCATGTATCGTACATTCTTACCTCTAATGGATTCTGTATCATAATTTTATTCCCTGTAATGAATTCTCTTTTGTATTTTCTAACCTCTGATGAATCATGTATCGTACATTATTACCTCTAATGGATTCTGTTTCATAATTTTTTTCCCTGTGATGAATTCTCTTCTGTACTTCCTAACATCTGATGTATTCTGTGTCTTACTTTCCTACTTCTGATGTATTCTGCATCATTCTTCCTTACCTCTGGTGAGTTCTGTACCGGAGCTTCATTCTACTCTAACCTCTCTTGTGGAAATTATAACTACTTTAAATCAAGTTGTTGAATGACAGACAGACAAACAGACACGCACACAGACAGATAGACAGGCTGATCGACAGACAGACAAATAGGGCCTTTTTAAAACATAAACTAATTGGTGGTGACAATAAACTGATACATTTGTATAAAGGTAAGGACAGCGAGATCAAGGCACAGGGTGAGATATACAGGCTAAATGCTGAATGCTGAACAAATGAACAACCAACACATACACAGAGTGACTTTCACAGAGCAAAAATACATGTTTCCATCCTGAGTTTATCGATAGAGCTAAATGAGGCCTGTGGGTGGTATCAGGTAACTGTTGTTTTATACGAGTCTAAGTTGTGAACGTCGGAAATCCTTATTGAGATTTAATGACATACCACGAATACTTATCAATTATTAAAAACCGCCATCAATTCTAATGTAAACCCATAGCGTAGAAAGTCAAGCCGTTCGTTGCTCTTATCGACCCACTCTTTGTGGCTTCTCGGTACGATATAATGGAGCACTCACCCATCATTTCCTGCCATTTTAAAACAGACAATTCAGCTGAAGTGGATCCAATCACATTTGACAGGCATTTGAACATACATAGCAACCGGTCTCACCTGTACAGAAACCCCCGGGATGACACATGTAGAGCTAATCCTTAACGTCTGTCAAAGTTACAGGCAAAGCAATATGATGAAACACCTGAGATGAGCTATGTAGACTTAATCCTTAACGTTTGTTAAAGTGACATACAAAGTTATATGATAAAACGCGAGGGATGAGCTATGTAGAGCTAATCTTTAACGTTTGTCAAACGGACAGGCAAAGTTATATGATGAAACACCCGGTATGAACTGTGTACAGCTAACCTTAACATTTGTCAACCTGACAGGCAAAATTATATGATGAAACACCCGGGATGAGCTATGTAGAGCTAAATCTTAACTTTTACCAAAGTGACAGGCAAAGGTATTTGGTAAAACACCCGGGATGAGCTATTTAAAGCTAAACCTTAACGTTTGTCAAAGTTACAGGCAAAGGTATATGACGAAACACCCGGGACGAGCTATGTAGAGCTAAACCTTAACGTTTGTCGAAGTGATAGGCAAAGCTATATGATGAATCCATAAATAGTCCAGTAATTTAATCAACCAATTGTTTTAAACCGTGCATTTGGTTGACGAAATTCCGAAGGACGAGCATGAAATGTTATTTGCACCAAATGGTAAATTGTCTGTCTCAAATGTGTGCGGTTTTCAACAAAGTACCTTTTCTATCCTGTATTTATAATAAATGCTGGTAGGCATGATATGAAGCACCTGACAATTTGTTTCTTGTCGTAGGTGAGTACACTGAGTCATACTCCTTACAGCGCATGCGGCGCTCTCTACCTTTTGCTTTACATCACTGCCACCAATGGCAAATTTTGTACAGGAATTTTGATCAACGCCAAGGTCACTGAGCTCACGGTGATGAGGCAGGAAGTGATGTCAGAAAGCACAAACAATCCGCTCAACCATCGTCTCTAATAATGCTTTATACACGTGCACTCTCTTTATCTAAAGTGTTTACAACAAGATACTAACCAACACCTAAAACATTTGTATTGATTAATGCTGATTGAATAGTTCCGCGGGAGGACACAAGTGTAAACAAGCTTACGTGCCGACGCATGCGCTGTAAGGAGTATGACGCTGAGTTTGTCTTGGTAGGTTACAAGGACGAAGTATGTATGTCTCCACGTGTCCAAAATTGGTGAAATTCAGTTGTCACCTCATCATACTCACACATCCTCCTCCAATCAACACAATACACTGACGAAATATTTCTATATTGTGGTGACACCAGTTACCAGTTAAAGTTATTTTTAATATTGCACAGATAAAGTAAGTATAAGAAACTTATCATTGAATCAAATTTAACTTGTTTAATTAAAGATACCAATGTAGTCATTCCTGTCCATAGGTTTCTCTTTACAATCAGTTACATAGAATGCGCATTTTTGTGATGAAAATTTTAATCTAGTACCCGTCTTGTTTAACAGCGCTTATAATATTTGTTCCTCCTATATGTAGCGTTTATTGTGGACGAATCATACTTTTGAATCATTCCAAAAGTAGTCGCGGGTTTCCCCTGGGATCTGCCCGGTTTCCTCCATAATGTTGGACGCCGTCGTATAAGTGAAATATTTGCGCAAAACACCAATCAAATAATAAATAACATTCCAAACGTAACGCTTATTGTATAGTATTTTACTAATGCACTATCAGTTCCTAGGTATTTCACACAGATCACACACGTGACGGTTTTCTTTCTACGTTATACCCTGCTATCCAATGTTTCTCTTATCGTTTTTCTGTTTCTCTCTTCAATCGAAACAATCGAAGGGAAAGAGGTAACTGATGTTAGCTCCTGTTAATGGCTCGCATCAACGTATTGATTCCTGGATATTTCATGTGGACAAACTCTACATAAACTCGCTTCAAACAACACTGTTTTCATTTGCTTTTTATTTCAAATTTCAAGAAAAAAAGTGAAACACTTTTCGACATGCAGAACAACTTGATTTTCTATGGCCAGTGCTTTACGCCTACTAACTGATCTAGATGAGAGTAGTCTCCCCTTTGCTCAAGCATATAATCCACAGAGTGTCTAGGTGTGTTGGCTTACACGAATACAAGGCCAGTCCTTAGCAGATGACGGCAACCCATCTCTTCAACAACGGTATTCTTGGGTAGGCTGCCAGTAAATTCCGTGAGATTACAGATCTTGGTGAGAAATAGTGTTGTGTTAGATTATGCCTGTGGCGGTCGGTTATGGATTAAGACGGTTAGGCGAGCGAGTTTCTCTGACACCAGTAGCTAACAGATCTGGTATGCTTAGAACTGGTCATACCTGTACGTTTGATAAACAAAGTAACATAATCCTTAATGCCTATTCTACAAATATATATTTTGGTGACAGCTGAGGAATCAGCTCAGATCTGTTTTTTTTCTTCTTTATGAAAATCAGCTTGAACTCGATTCCCGTGTGAAGTATCGGGTGTTGCAAAGGCTCGCATAAAATGCTCGAGATTTTCTGAATTGTGTGTGACTACTGAGCGTCATACAATGCTTGTCCCGCTGCAAAGAAGTTCCGATCACGCGCACTAAAGACAGGTATCTCTCTTATAAAAAGCAATTACATCCTAATAGTAAGGAGAATAACCAAGTCTCGGTTCAATCCGCAACGGCCAAAATAATATCCAAAGTCAAATTCCCAAACACTAGTTTCATTTTCCAAAATCAATTAATTAAAATATATATACGTTTAATTTCAACGCACGAGTGTCTAGAAGTTGAAATAGCCAGCAGTTTTCAATAACGTGGGAAAGACATTCTTGTGTAATGTCCGAAGCGCCAATTCTATTATGTTGTCCACAACACTCTATTAGATCACATGTTTAAGCAATGAAAGCTCCATATTTGTATTTTTACGCACAAAACCCTATCCTTACGAAATAATTATTATTGTATTGTGCATAATTGGATTATGTACTCTACATATAATTCTTTACCACCTGTATTTACTCCATATGTAATATTCCTATGACTACCGGAAAACAGCTTGATTTTACTCTATAATAATTTGTCATGTATTCCTTTGGATCTTTCCTGAATACGTAACTAAATAATTCATATTTAGGCCTACTTATGTAGAATGAATAAATGAACCATGTTCTTTTTCTCGACAACAGAAAGCTGGTTTCGTCGATCCACTTCTCGACTGGGTTACAGCGCACACCCTGAGGCTGACACATTTACCTGGCTTGACGGCCAGGCAGATGACAACACATTCAACCTGATATACTTCTTTCATTTGACAGAGGACGACGCTCAAGACTGTGTGACTTTTACATGGAGCAATCGCTTTCAGAGATGGGTTCTGAAAATAACACACTGCGACGTGACCTTCCCTCGGATGTACCAAATTCAAACATGTAAGGTAAAAAGAATGAGTGAATGAATGATTGGGGTTTAACGTCGTACTTAACAATTTTTCAGACATATGAGGACCAGGAATCATTAGGTGCGTGTACATATACTGTGTCTTCTTGTGGCAGGGCGAGTCCATGCCGCGTAGGTGCTGCCGCCACTGAAGTAGCATGCCAAAGTAATCAGACATGACAGCGCAGAGGGTCACATTATACTAATACGGAGCTAACCAACGAGGCAGCAACAAGTACCGTTTTTAAGTCTTAGGTATGACCATGAAAGGAAGAATAACGTTGGTTAATGTATATTGTGGTGTATTTTGACAAACAGTTTGACTGCTGTGCGGTTTGTGGTAACTGGAATACACAGGACAGAAATCACACAACTGTATTGCAGTTCAACGATTACTCACCAGTTACGTCCTTTATGCGCATTCCTATAGAACGTATGCACAAAAGTGAGAAGATGGCAGATCAGCATGCGGTTCCGCTGTAGAAACTTCCCTTCATAGGCCCAACATTTAGAGACTGTCAACATTCCTATTTAGTTTATTTCACTGGGGTTTTATCTTATGCCAAGCTCAGCAGAGGAAACCGAAGAAAATACTATCTCATCTGACATGTATATACACTATATGTATCTGACAAACCTGATTTAGACCAGGCTCATATCATAGAGCACAATAATAGGGTAAATGCTTTACGGTTTAGTGCCACTCTTTCCGTGTGCTACACTAAAAAAAAATAATCTGTTAATTTTAACAGAAAACCTGTTGTCTGAGTGATGCTAGAATGTATTCGGTTATTACAATACAATGCTCTGTCATATTCAACGTAATATCCTGTTAGTCTAATCGAATCTATGTTGAATTAAAGGAATATGTGTGTTATATTCGGTGGAACAATCTTCTGCAATAACAGAATACATTCTAGCATCACACAAACAGCAGACTTTCTGTCAAAATGAACAGATTAATTTTGTGTGTGTGTACATCATGACGGAAAGCGAGTTAGCATTTAGCCGGCTGCCCCACCGTGCCTTTCCGACTTTTATGAATTTATTTCTAGTAAGAAAGAGACGTTATTTTGTCGTTTATTTGCTGTACAAATCCATAATTCGAATCTAAACTCTAACTAGAGGTAGGTTGTAACGATATTTGACTGTGGAGCATAATTTAATGGAGGCTAATGTGGTGGAGGCAAAGGGTAATAGGTAAAAGACAAAACATTGTTTCCTTTTTACTAGAAAAAAATTGAAACATCGGAAGCACATTATTAAACGAAGCCGCACAAGGCGAAGTAGCTTCCAACTCACTGATGAAGGGAGAAATTATATATTTACAACGATATCAATCAACTGAACTTAATGCCACAAGTGCTGTGATTTAAAATGAACTTAAGTAACACTTCGCCCATAGGTGAGAACTAACCATCCTTATTTAATACGGCTGAACACTGCATGTATTGCCTTCACCTGGGTACCATGGTCAGGTTCAGGACAATCTCCGAGTACCCGGGAATTCCCTAGATTCATCGGCATGCCGGGACAGGTGCACCAACGTGGCGTCAATGGCTGGGCCGAAGGTACATTGCTGGTTTTACGCTTACAACGCTGGGACGTCGACGTGTGTGACGTTCAGAGATCCAGAGCTCGTCGATACAGAGGAGAGTGATTCGTGACCTTGACTGGTACATGTGTGAAAAAACAGTGCATTATTAAGTATTTTATAGTTATAATTGAGGACAGATGTATATATATATTTAAAAAAGGGCAAATGGAGCAAAATCTTCGAAAGGCTGTGTATGTTTGTATATAAGGAAACTGAACAAAATCTTAAAAGGACCGCACGGAATTACCTGCTTTGAGGTCACTCTGCAGTTTTAAAGGTGCGTTTTTTTTAGAGTAACCTGTGGTTAGGTGGGACCTCAGTATTATATTACTAATGACATGTTTCGGGGTTAAAGCGTGATAAACTTGTTGAAGATCTAGCTTTAAGACAGAATTTAATTTTGTAAACTTAGCTGAAAAGCCTGGGAAAACGGCATGTATTTTTTAATCAATTCGGAGGTAATTTTAAATATGACCTTAATCAAATACAGCAGAGAGCTTCGCCGAACTCCTTTAGGCTGAAAATCATGGACTTCATTCAAGATATCTCGAAATCTGCGACTCTGAACGGCCGATATCATATTTTTTCATAACCCACATATAATGCTTACACAACTGTTTATTTCAGCTTTCCTGAGTAAGAGTATTCTGGAATGAACTTTATTCATAAACTTAATCTGGAATAAAATCATAATCATAAATGAACAGAATCACAAAACCCAGTGCTATATTCTGAAGGGATAATTAGCAGTGAAGAACATCTTCAAACATACAGGTCCACTCTAACAGAGTTACTAAAAGCTGTATATCTAAGACGGCTATTTTCTAGTTTAAGTTTCTAATAGCTGTAATATCTACGCTGAATTCTCTGTTGAATGTTGAGTTAATAATGTTTAAGACTGGTTTTCATCTCTGTCTCTTTATCATTCTGTCTTGGTGATAAGGTCCACATTCGTTTGAGAGATTTCCACTTATTCGTGTGTGAACAAAACTATAAACAATGACTGTGTTTAATCTCATTTTCCAAAACATGAAACCTGTACATGCACATAGATGTATTACCCTATGGCGAATGCCACAGAGCCTCAATGATTTATAGTATAAAAAAAATACAGTCATAGATTGAGCGCAGATATCTTTACCGGTGCAATTTGTGTGTGACATGTGTCTGTTTTCAGGTGTTCACATTGTTAGGAATGGAGTCGTGGAGGATCATACCATGTCATACCTACAAATTGCCGGCTATTTAAATCATCCCTAAACAGAAACAACGACCACAGCATCAGCTATGAAGGTATGTTTACATATATTTATTATGATTTACAGAACAGTTATAAGAAGTTAAAGCTCAATATTAATAAAAGTATTTGTTTTCGAAGAACATAATTTATGTTTCTCAACATATAAAAGATTATCGTATATTCCAGTCCTGTTGATTGATAAATGTATTAAAATACCCGTATTTTATTATATTGGTTAAAGGTAAGGTATAATGGTGAAATTTTAAATAAATTCTCTTGTTCATATATATGTTTTTAAATCTTAACAGTTTACCCT
This sequence comes from Liolophura sinensis, assembly GCF_032854445.1. Lineage (NCBI taxonomy): Eukaryota > Metazoa > Mollusca > Polyplacophora > Chitonida > Chitonidae > Liolophura > Liolophura sinensis. The sequence goes on from NC_088300.1 coordinate 29,000,892, forward strand.
CATCGCTTGGCGGTAAATCATATGCTTAAAACTTCCGTTTTTCAAACTCATGTAGAGAATTAATTTTTATTGAAATCAGAATGATGCCTTCTCGAAACAGACTTCAAGGGTGGAACCCATTTGTCCAGATTTTGTCCTTTCATCGTCTGAAACTGTCACTGCCTCGTGTCAGACATACATATCCCAGAAATTCTCGACCCTGTGACACCATCAAACATCTACCAGGCTTCCATATCCCCTGGTTCAGCCAAGGCTGTTTCCACACTGAACATTTCACCAAACTCTCTAACTACCACAAACTCTCAGAAAACTATAAAATTTATCTCGACGACAACCTCTGCAACTGCGTCAAACACTCGAACTCCAAACTCGGCAAAAACGCCAAACTCTCTCACCACTTCAAATTCTGCAACTTCAGACTTCCTAACAACTTCAAACTCTGCAACAGCTTCAAACTCCCTAACAACTTCAAACTTCCTTACAACTACAAACTCTCTAACAAATTCTAACCCTCTTGCAGCGAGTGGTAGTATAATTACAAGCCTGTGTGACCTTGGTACCAGTCAGACTGTACCAGATGCGTCTTTGACAAAGTCTTCTATCAATACATATACCCCTGTGACGGTCTCATCAGTGAGCCACGAAACGTCTCAAACAAGTTTTATGGGCATAAAATAGAGTCTATCGCCCTTACCAACCGGTCGGTTTCCTCGTCAGTGTACACTGCAACAAAGCATTGATTCGGGCTTTGTTATTTGTGAACTATTAAATAGCCTCAGCATTGACTATAGGAAGCTTCAGTCTCACATAAGGAGGTAAAACAGCGCACCAGACGACAGGGTCCTATCAACAGACTTTGGTTGGACGGCCATCTTGTTGCTCGTCTCATCCGCCCTGTTTGTCATCGCTGTTGACAGCACAAGCTTATACAGAGATCATAATTATTTGTATCGCAATATTAGCTTTAAACTAATGCATTCCGACTAGTATCTCTTTTGAGTTAATCCCTAAGCCTGCAGGGATCTTTCTATAATAGTCTAAGTAAGTGCAAAATTCTAAAAGGAACACACCTCAGACAAAATGATTGGTAACATTGCAGAAACTCATTTTCCGATATTTAATTTATTCACGTAGATATTTACTTGATTGGTGAATATTTCACTCATAACTCAGGCTTAATGGGTTGTGTGGTTGGGATGGACATCGCACAGTGTCCTGAGAAAACCGCCGCCCTTTGCCAGGTACTTAACTGACAAACGCCTTGACTTAAAGCGGCAGCCGAACCAGCTGGTTGCGACCTTTATACGCCAAGAGATCGACACATTATTTGACTGCTCCTGTCAGGGACCCGTATTACGTTAACAACATAGGATATATTATATTTATGTCTTAGTAAAACCACCACCAGCCTACTACACTGGACACACCACCAACCGTTTCACAGCTAAAGAGCGATCTTTTGTAATCTTGTTTAATAATTCAAGAGCGGAATTATTTAGGTGCCACAACAAGAGATGGTTTATGCCAATCAGTCATTGTTCCGGTTTTGAACAACCTAAATGGAGCCGCTCAAGCGCACAGCTGCAACTTTTGAAACAGCTTAGAATATTCGCAATCGTGGAACAGTTAATTTATCTAATAGCTTACATTTTATCTGTTCATCGTTAACATGCGATAGTGAGTTGAGTTTAACAACAGTTCTTTGTAAGGAGTCAGTAAATATGGAATTCCCCAGGGGATCATTTTGTTGAAAACAACAAACGTCCAACTGTAGTGACCAGTGGGTGTTAGGCAGACCTGCCCAGACAACGCTTGGTAAGGGTGTGAGTCGTCCCTCTGACACCATCTCAGCGAGAGGTATGAATACTAAAGCTGTACACAGATCGTTCGCAGTTCATCTGGTAAGTGATTGCAAAAACAGCCCTAAAACACTCAATACTACAGTGTAGGTAACATGTTACTATTGCTTTTTCTTATTATTGATGTAGTAAGTTCGTCAACTTCAACCCGAATAATGTACAGCCTGAATTTCGTGCGGTGCCATACCATACCACCACATGCAGCTTACACTTTTCGCTTCAACATATCAAAAATCAATTCAACTATCAAAAACACAAGATTCTGACATACTGTAACTACGTGCAAAATAACAATTTTAAATTATAGTCTATTAGCAATGTATAAAGTCTATGTGGCAGTATTATTCAATTGCGCATGCGTAACCTATAAAAGGGATGCAAATATCAAATGTGTAAATATTTAGGTGCTAACTTTAACATGAACATAAAGAAAAATCTATTTCCGTTTAGGCCTGTTTGTTTAATTTCTTCAGGTATTGACGTTATGGATGGCGACACAGCCGGTGTTAATGATCCAAGGTAACTTAAAAACTAGATTTTAATATTGGACTGTGTTGGACAGAGAGTTCTGTTTATGGGTATGTATGGAAGCCGGTTGTGGCCACTCGCGTTTTCTTACTTTCGATTGTGGCGACCCAAGTCGAACATGCGAAGTTAATTTCGTTCTTTCGCCTACTGGTTTCTGCTGTTTAGATTTAGATAATTTAAATTATACATATATTCATTACCTTGGATGGCTTTTGTAAACAAAAAAGTGCATGTCACTGTTTTCCCTTTAGTCTATAGTTCGTTACCTGAGAAATAAAAAAGGCCATCTTCTTAGGACGTTGGAAGAAAGACAACAGGTTGGTACATGACACAGTCCGTACTCTCAGTATTGTCGTAATACAACGGAAACCTTTGTGATGTTTATTTATTTATTAACTTATTTGATTGGTGTTTTACACCTTACTCAAGAAAATTTCATTTATACGAAGGTGGTCAGCATTATGGTGGGAGGAAGCCGGGCAGAACCCGGGGGAACCCACGACCATCCGCAGGTTGCTGACAGACCTTCCCACGCACGGCTGGAGAGAAAACCAGCCTGAGTTGGATTTGAACTCACAGCGGTGGTGGGCGGCTCCTGTATCATTGCGCCGCGCTGGCGTGCTAACCTCCTCGGCCACTGAGGCCCGTGTGATGTCAAAAGTCTTTCTATTTTGATGCCGTACTACTGACCGATCCAGTGCAGACAGTTAACGGCGGCTAAATGAAACAAGGGGGATTACTTATGTTATGACTCGCACCGAATGTGTCACATTGGTATATAGGCACAGTCAGATTGCAAGGACTGCAAGGTAGTATTTCTCCCTCGTTTTGCCCTGTAATACACCACTGCCACGAAACACAGGGCGACGTTTTTCCTCAAGGGTACCGGTTGCATATTTCCGGTTTAGTAATCCTGTATATGTAACTTTAAGTATGTATCCATACAATAATTACGAGCTTGTACTTTCAGCTAACTTCGCTCTTTCGCCGTTTTCGGCATTTTCAAAAGGCGAAAGAGCGAATTTAACTTCTCAGTTTCGACTGAGAAAAACGCGAGGAAAAAACTGAAAACACGAGGCGAAAACCCGAAAGTGCGAGGTTGTGCCATCTTCGCGTTTTCGTATTTTCGCCTCATGTTTTTGGGCTTTTGTTTCGCAATTTCGAGTTTTCGACCTTCGCTCTTTCGTGTATTCGCGCTTTGCACTTTCACGTTTCGCGTTTTAGACCTATTTATTTATAGGCAATAAAAACATGAGTGGTCGCATCCTGCTTCCACAGGTATGTGATTGATTTATTTGTGCTCAACATCATTCTCAATAACTTTTAACACTGACGGCGGTCAGGTTTATGGGTGGAGGAAACTGGAGAACCAGGTGTAAACCACCGACCTTCGCCAGGTACCGGCAAACATCCTCACTTAAACATGCACCGAAACAGCAAGATCTGGATTCCTACACGCGATCTCTTAGATCAAGAGTCCCCCTCGATGTTGGGTCATACCAAAGACTTTTAAAATGGTGCGTTGAGAGGTTAGAGCAAGGAAACATGACTGATTTGTCCAAAGTCAGTATAATGCGACTGGGTGGGGTGTCATGTCTGGTGTCTTCTGCATGATACTTCAGTGACGGCAGCACTTTGTCGGCATGGACTCGCCCTGTCACAAGGAGACGCAATACATGTACGCACATCTAATGATCACCCTTCGTCATATGACTGAAAAATTGTTAAACACGACGTAAAACCCCAAGCATGCATGCATGCATGCATACATACATACATACATACATACATACATACATACATACATACATACATACATACATACATACATACATACATACATACATACATACATATATTCATAGTCAAAGTTCTGATAACCACAGCGAACCTGCGCTTTTAATCATCTGCGCTAGCCAGGTCCACTGTTTATGGCTGTACATGTATGCTTGCACTTATGTATGTGTGTGCGTGTGCACGTGTGTGGCTATGCGTGTCTTTGTTTGTTTGTCTTTATCGAACGAGTGTGCAAGTCATCTGTTATACTCTCCCATATTTTTATATACCATCATCATTGTTCTGTCAATTGCAAAAACTTCCATCAGTTTTAGATTACAACTATTGCCGTATGCACATGATAACTAAAGCCAAAGTATCTTCGGAATGAAACCTCTCGGCCAAAAAAGTGTGCATGTGTATAAATACTATGAGACTAACTATTGCCATTCCTACGCTTCTCCACCCAGAACCGTCCAAGATGAAGCATTATTTGGTGTCTGTAGAGCAATGGGTGTCCAGGATTTCGGCTGCGGATATTTGTCGATCATATGGCGGTAACCTTATCAACCTCGAAGCCTCGCAAACTGACGTATTTCTACATCAGTTGGAAGGACATCTCATTTCCATGTATGTACTTTCCCGTTTTCAAACTTCACGAAACCATGCATGTCTTTTCCGTCATGGAAGGTTTTATCGTATTTCTATATTCCAACAAACTTCCCGAATTGTGAATAAATACCGAATAAATGCGACATCAGTTTCAGATATACATGTATCTTCCGGTTTTGACTTCCATATACGTAAGGTAGTCTTTCGCGATTTTTCATCTCTCCACCCTGCTTAAAGTTCACTCACACGTCTCTTTTAACAAAGCTGTCGCAAAGCTACGTCAAGCACTTTAACGAAGTGGATTTGAACTTTGGATCTGAGTGATGAACATCAGGTGAGGCCGATTCCACAAAGCCAAGTCTGACTGAAGCCAAAATTTAAAACCTCGTCAAAAGGTTAGTTCGAGGTAATACTAGAAGTAGAAAGTTTGTCACATTCGTCTTAAAATCGCCATGCTTTTAATTTCTATGGCCCAAAAATAAACTTTAAAGTTGCATTTCAGAGTTTGACTTCAGTATAAAATGGCTTTGTGGAATCGACTCCAGACTACAGTTCATTCGTGTATGGGAAGTTGATTGTTTCTACGATAATGGGGACACCAGCTAATGATTTAAATTGCTGTGACATGAATAATCCACTTAGCTTACAACTGTGGCAGTATACCCTGTAGGTAAAGCTTTCACTGATTCTATGTAAAGAGATAAGAGAAGCAAGTTTGTATATAATTATGTACACAATCTGTATACTTGGTAATGTGTATAATGTTCCTGCGTTCGGCGTAAAACACGAAAAAAATAAATCATAAATCAGTTGAAACAAAGCATGAAGATCGTGTAGTTGGCAAATGGTCACACGTATTACCGATGGGATTCATACGTCTTCTCAGTTAGGATTTTAGTTCAGATGTTCATATTAAATAGCCTCAGCGCCTCACGCTCCCTGACATCACGACTTATTAGTAGCAGAGTTATTAACAAAAAATCAATCAGTCGTGTTAATTGTACTTTATTAGACATCACTGCTATAGAATTATTCAGAATACTGTGCACGTCATATACATGTATATAGTCGCATTATGCAGTTTATTTGCCTTGGTTGCAGCTTGTTCCTTAACTGGTCACTCAGTTGAAACTACACGCATACAATTTAAAGCAAGGATGTGCAAAGGTACATGGCTAAATATATTTTGGTACTTGTCATAACAGGGGATATAAGTCAAAGCGCTTCTTTACTGGCCTGAGTCATGTCGGTGACAGATTTGTTTGGGATGACAACTGCATGTTGGCTTCAAAAGCCATGGTACAACAGGCAACCGGTGACACTTCGGATTACGACGTGACCAAGTCGAACAAATACTACCAACTCTTTTTCAATCGTCGCAACGACGGTGGTTCGGCGGAAGTTTTCATGGGCCGCTGGTGTCCTGCTGAATGCGAACGCAATTACATATGTGAATTTGAAACAAATGGTAAGTCCTTTTGATGGTTTCTGTCTTATAACCATGTCCCACGAAATAATTAAAGGAATAGACGTCTAACGGGTTTTGTTTCTGTTTCTAATATGTGATCCCAACACATTTGATTTACTCCAGCATTCGAATGTCCTGATGTATCAAGGATAACCCTTTATTACAATGTATATGCTACCATACATTCCAAGAATGCATTGAGATTTCAATACCACCCTGGCTTATTTTATGCACGGAAATTTTCAATACAGGCACAGTTGCTACTAATGTTTTCTTTGCCTTGATCGCATATTACATAATGATTTGTGACGTCGTCCCTTGAGTAAAACTACCATTAAGAGCTACATGTATATTAAGAAAAGTACACGAGAGCTTAAATACAAATAATCAGTTTTATTTATTTCACGATTTGCCTAATGTTTTAGTTCAACAGCAACTAAAGCTACCAATTTCATCTTTTTCAAACGACCAAAAGCATTTTATATGCATTGTACAATACTACAGCATAAAGAGTAAAACCAGAACAGCCACAACAAGGGCCGTTTCCACCGAGTACAATAATCGCAGTGATTCCCGCAACGGTTTCCGCTACGGTTTCCGCTACGGTTTTCCGCTACGGCACCCACAGTGGATCACTTCAAATACAAATTAGTCTCCACTAAAATCTCAGTGGGAATCGCACTGCAAATAGCCGCACGTTTTCTCACATCCGGTCAATCCCTTGACTGATTTCACTGCGTTTCCGGTTGGGTCATGTGGTTTGATTGGCTGGTTGAAATTGTAGTGTGTTGAGTCTGGATGCATGGTAGCATATACATGGCGGAACATTATTTATTCAGTGTATCTAGAAACATCACAAGGTGAAAGATGGATGTAAAGGAGAGGATAATTTTGGAAGTTGCAAAAATCCAGTGCTATTTGATAAGGAGAATCAGAATTACAAAAGAATCTTCCATGTCGGTTATTGAAGTAGATAAATTAGCTTTCCCCGCGCTGCTATTTCCGGTCAGAACCGCATGTGGTGGGAACACTTCACACGGCGGGAGCCGCGGCGGGGAAATGCAGTGGTTCTGGGGGAAACGGTCCTGTATCGGGGTAGTTGACAAACACGGGTAAATTGTGAACCCCGGTCTCTTTTCAATTTACCTCAGAGTTTTTCACTTAAATGGTTTGATAATAGCAATTTAGACCCCTCCCACCACCCCATCACTCACCTTGGCTTAAGCAGAATTAGGTAAAGAATGCAGTGAACTTTGTAGCAGTTAATTAGACGTCACTGTTGTAGAATTACCCAGCATACTGCGTTGTCATAACAGGTACTAAACAGACACATGGAAACCATACAAAAGGACCGCCTTATGGGCTTCTAGTTCACAGACAAGTTCCCGGTTTATGTAGCAGTATAAAGAGTCTACAGCGCTGAGTGTAAACAAAAACGTAAAGCAGCGACTACATGTGTGAGTTCGCAAATGGTTACAAGTCACTTGCAACCAGTGAAACCTCGCGTCTTTTCAGTTAACCACAATAAGGGTTCTGTTCTAACTGTTCACGTGAAAACTTAATAAATGACAGCTTATACGCCCCGAGAACTATGGCTTAATGAGAATTCGGAAAAAAATACAATGAGTATTGATAGAAATGTATTAGACTGCCTGATTTAGGCACTCAAGTACCCGTGGGAAGTTCTGTCGGTGAATTGCGGATGGTCGTGGGTTTTCCTCGGGCTCTCTCGATTTCCTCTCACCATAATGCTGGCCGTCGTCGTGTAGGTGAAATAATTTGAATACGGTGTGAAATACCAACCAAATAAACGAATAAATAACACATGTACCTCTTTCTCCTTCAGCGCCATGTGAAACTCAACCTCATTCTGAGGTGGCAGTGACTGGTCTGACGCAAATGACTCTAAAGATGGAGGGGGATCAGTGTCGACAGGCCTGCTTAGAAACTGTGACGGACGAGGGCGAGTGCTGGTTTTATCGGTTCGATCATGAAGTCTGCTACATGTGGCTGTCCGACAGTCAGCCGAACGACAATGTTCTAACGCAACAACAAAATGGTTTCGTTATATATTCCAAAAACTGTGTAGGTAAGTATAGATCAGAGAGGCTTGTTTCCAAACCCTCGTTTCTGCTTCATCATTTAAGAACTGGGAATCAACCGGTTTAAGTCATCTAAGTCTCAGTGCCAGATTATAAGGGAATCGTTTAGGATTTGGGTCTAGTTTTATGCCGAGTGCTACATCAGTTCATGCCTGATGTTGAATACGCAAGGTTTTAAAACCGACGACTTATCATTGAACAAACCATTCGCCAACGTCATGTATATGACTGATGTATACTTATCACTTACGTATTTTGCTTGCTTTCGTTTTCTTAGCATTAGTGGTCGAAAAAGAGTTCAGCCGAGGTAGACATATAGAAGACGACCAACTTTGTGCTAACCATGGTATGTTTACAAGAAAAAAGGCTATTTGAGTTCTTTTTTTTAGTAATTGGTTTGAAGCGTTTGTCACCAAGCTCTGGGGACGAGGCTATAAAGTTTGCATGAGTAAGATTTGGTGACAAATTTATTTTACAAAATCCGGTTCAACATACTCAGACTTTGCGTATGGACTTCATAAAAAGCTTAATTCCATCTGGAGCTCGTGTTTGTCCTCAACACTATTGATGAACTGGCCTTCGTGGCCGTTTTTAGCGCAACTCTTTTACTCCCAGCCTCTCAACGCATTTGCTGTTAAGTTCAAGTCCAGCTCATGCTTCCTTTCTGGTAGTTCTGGAAGGCCTTCAGCAACCTGCGGATGGTTGTGGGTCTCCCTTGGGCTTACTCTGGTTTCTCCCCATCATAATGCTGGCCGAATTCGTATAAGTCCAGTATTCGATGAAGGGCGGCGTAAAACATCAAATAAATAAATAAATAAATAAATAAATAAATAAATAAATAGATAAATAAATAAATAAATAAATAAATAAATAAATAAATAGCTATTGATGGAGACGTAGTAAAACGCTAGTACAACAAAGTTGTTTTGTTCGAAGGCACTTTGGTTTTAGTTCTCTACTATTTGTAGTTTTTAGACTCTGAATCACTGAATAAAGCCCAAATGAAAATTGTATGCACATTTTCCTTCAGCATTCAACTAAATCACCCCTCTTGTTAAGAAAGAATATAGAATCACGGGTTAAAGTAAATTTTCTGAACTCAAGAAAGAAGATAAAACTATGATGAAGCAGGTAAATGGGAAACTTGTATATCTGACGCAAACTGAGGAATACCTGAATCTATGCGTTAAAACAAACTTTCGTATGTTGTCCGTCAACCAAAATGACATGCTTTCTCAAGAACTCTCGCTTTGTACTCAAGATTTATATTATAATTTTTAGATCTAGGCCAAGCAAATATGAACTAAGCCAACTACAGGATATGTTTAATAATCATTGCTGCAAATTGTTAAGAGCTCAAGAAAAATATTACACAACATACATCATTTTATTTACTTAACGTGAGTTGTCACTCAGACTGTACATCTTTTCCTCCAACCATAACCCTGGCCTACCGTCGTATTAGAGAAATATTGTTCAGTACGGTGTAAAACACCAATTTGTAGTATCTGTATAGCTACTTTGTGTATTCCAACAAGCATTCAGCAAGATAAAACTCTAAAATCAAACTGGTCTGTGTAAAACCCATCAAATTGATAGTTTTTCTTCACAACGTGAACGAATCGCATTGTATTCTTCGCCCCTTGTTTCAGTCGATTATTGTGCATTGTTATGATTGTAGACGTGACCTCCGAGCCAGTTTCCAACTTACAACCGACCGACATTGTGAGGTCTCCCCTTGACATTATCAACTTTCTACAGACGGATCCAACCATAAACCCTATCGTGAATGTTCTGGAACCAAGCAACCCCTTTACCCTTGGTGTAGGAGAGAGCGCAGTGACCAGCGAGGGGAGTACGTCTCATCCAACTCTTACACGCCTTAGACAATTCACCTTTGATGAAGAGACTCCAGTGCATGTGCCGACGGATCCTGGTTTTATTTTTATAACAGAGGTACTCACGGATACCATCGTGTGGCCAACGTCTGTGATCATTGAAGCCCCATTCATCCAATCGCCTGACGAGCAGCCTGTCATGAAGGATTCCCCAGCAACAAAATCTCGTTCTGATGGCTCTGAATCAACGCGCCATTGTATTTGCCGCACGGACGTCAATCAGACACAAGAAAAAAAGGAGCAGTTTACGGAAGAACTGGTGGCCAACCTGACCATTGATGTCAAGAAGACTTCGGCTAATCGCCGGAAGTACAAGAGCGCCGAAGACCCCCGTCCGTCAGCCAGGAATATCGGTAGTTTTGGGGCTGTCATACTGGGGCTGGTGTTCGGGGGTTTGGTGTTATCAGACTTGCCTACTTTGGTGAGATTTATCTACAACTTGGTGAAAAAAATACGAGGTAGAGGGAAAGTACAGAAAATTCACATCCCGCCCCCGGCATGTGAATCTTTGAAATAATCCTTCTACGTAATTAACATCCAAGGTTTTGCTTAAGGGGCTGTCTTCGTATTTATTTTGCTAGACTTATTTATTTTGCATCGTTAGAGTTTACTTGCAAGAACTGTGTGTGTGTGCTTAAGGTTTTAGGTCGCAATTAACATTTTTCACTCACATAACGATTAGGTGTGTCTACATATGCTGTGTTTTCTTGTGGCAGGGCGAGTCCAAGCCGCCAAAGTGGTGCCGCCGCTGAAGTATCATGCAGTAGACACCAACCATGACACGCCACCCAGTCACATTATACTGACACAGGGCCAACCTGTCCTCTTTCCTTGCTCTAACCTTTCAATGTTGAGAGCCAAGTGAGGCAGCAACAAATATCATTTTTAAAGTCTTTGTTATGACCCGACCCGGGTTTTCAAACCATTAGGTCACCGAAGCGGTCCTAGTTGCAAAAGGTAAAATCACGACAGCCAAAGGAAATGCTAACATGTTTCAGAGAATGATAGTGATTTCGGATCTACAATATCTAATCTTGACAATAGACAAGCACTACGGATTTACGTGTATCATCTGATGTATGGTCAATTCAGACATACATTATAATGTACGATCACTGCTGATTTTTAACTCTGTTCTTAAATTTTGCACGATCACTCCTTTATTTCGTAATTGTGCACGATCATACCAGTATTTTGATGGCGTAATGTCAAATGTTGAAGTATTTGTAATTAAACAAATTTATAAACATCGGATTGTAACTATTTTGACTTGCATTCAGGGTTAACACTAAATGATTTCAAAGTTTCCATTTGTTGAACATTTCCAACCCGTTTAGTTCTAGCTACAAATGCAACTGGGGCATTACAAACGTAGTGAGCTTTGGTGTAACCTTGCCGGTACCCGGCGAAAGTTCGAACTCAAAAGATGAACGTAGCTGCGACCTGACGATTCCAAAGTTAAAAATGCTGAATTAGTGTTAAAAGATGGTTTACCGATGCTGGCTTTGACATATCTACACTCTGTGTGTTGGAATCGGTGCATACCAATTTGAAGACGGAATCGAGCTGTTATTTTTAGTGAACTTGTCCGCGTGGAAGGTAGGTGTAACCGAAGCTGGGCGATACTAGCTTTGGATTTTGAGGCGCCCAAACTGGGACTTGTGTTTGGAAGTCTGGTGTTGTCAGAGTTGCCTTCTTTGGTGAGATTTATCTACAACTTGGTGAAAAAATTACGAGGTAAACAGAAAGTACAGAAAATTCACATCCGATCACCCGTAACTGAACCTTCAAAATAGCACTCTCTTTCATGCAGAAGACAAGCCTTTCGGCCCAGTATATCTCCTTGTATATTTGCTATGGACTATTATTATACCTCACGTAGATTTATCGTTCCCCTATTGGATAATACCTCGTCACGTGGGGTTCAGCATTTCGTGATGTTACACGCTGTGATGTCATTAAACAAACAAATGCAATGTAGCGTGCTAAGCGTTCTACATCACATTTATTTTTTGGCCGCGTCTCATGTAGTCTCACCTTTGTGATGTATTACGTCACATCTCTCGCCTGCTTTTAGAGTTGCTGCTTTGACAGTTCCTGCTTCCCTACCCTAACCCATTCACGTATGGAAACGTCTTAAGTTATAAGGTTATACGGTATAATAAAAGAATTATTGCATGTTTTAGAGTGGAACATCGTGATTTGTCGGCTCTCGACAGCTGATGTACAACTTGCGCTGCGCGCTCGTTGAACATCGCCTGTCTCGGGCAGACAAATCATGACGTTCCACTCTGGAACACGCAATAGTTGTATATTGTATGTAAATTACGCTGACTTCAGAAGTTCATACGGTAACGTTCAGGCGTTGTTTATAAAGGATAGAGGCTAAACACCCATTCTGTAATAGGGGCTAAATTATTTAGTGTTACAAAATAATAATCACACACAAGAATTCTAAATTTACCAGTACATTCTTTGCATGATCCCTACAGTATTTTGCAACCTCTTCTAACTAGCCAGTATTCCACATGCTTTACTATGTTAGCTCTATGTCCGTTAATGCTCTACCAGCAATCGTGCATTTTTTCCATGATCACTATTTGTCACTGTGTCTGTGCGTTCTTCTTGGTACGTATATCACATATGCATTTTTCTTGATCCCAATGACATTAATAAATATTCTTAGAAAGAATTTGATGACAGCGGTTGATTTTTGCCTTTCTAACATCTTTCAGTTTACTACTTTTCTTGTTATTTGTATACGTATAGTCGCAACAATGTAAATTGACAAATAAATGGATGACTGTAGCTTAATATTTACACTCCTGGGGCCCTTGCACAAAGCGATCGTAGGCTAAGTTGATTTTAATTACCATGGCAACATATGTTTTTATCATGTGCCGCAATGGTAGTTACAGTCGACTGAACCTAGCCATCACTTTGAGCAAGTGGCACAAACATTGTTCTCACCTACATTCATCCTCGTTGTTCACAATGGCCAATCTGGGCATGTAAAGAACTCGATGACAGCGGCTGATTTTTCCTTTGCTCACAACTTTCGCTATTTCTTTTGTTATTAGTCTTTTTTCTTCAAATAATGCGATTCAACGATGAGAACGCTAGTCTGCGAGGGTAATTTGGCATTTCATGACTTTAACTATCCATTCACTTACAAACAGTATATAGTATTTTACTTAATACAGTTTGTTTTGTTTCCTATCAAACCGCATTTCTTGGATTGTGTTTTCGATATAGACACTGGGGAGCGGAACGCGGTTCTGTGAATAAGTTGCATGATTCTCAATCACGAGGTGAGACCTCCGTGGCCGATAGGGTTAGCACGCCGGCGCAGAGCAATGACACAGGAGCCTCCCACCAATGCAGTAGCTGTGAGTTGAATTCCAGCTCATGCTGGCTTTCTCTTTGGTGGCCCGTGGGAAGGTCTTCCAGCAACTTGCGGATGGTGGTGGGTTTCCCCCGAGCTCTGCCCGGTTTCCTCCCACCATAATGCTAACCGCGGTGGAATAAGTGAAATACTCTTGCGTGCGGCGTAAAACACCAATCAAATAAATAATCAATCACGAGGCACGTGGGGAGTCTTTTTGACAATAATCGATTAATGTCTGATATTCATCTGGCAATTTGTGCTGCATAAAGGGTCGTTTCGTTTTTTTATCGCTAAGGGTAAAAAAAATTCTATTGTATCATGTGACCTTTCAAAAATGTTAGGCAACTAGTTCTGATCGCAGTTACGGTAACTTGGGCGTCTGAGAAATGGTTTCAAAAAAAGTAATTTAGAGTAGACGAACGATGGAGAAAATTGAGGATCTGAGTGGTTTGCAAGATGAGAAATTTTTGAAGGAAAGATGTGTCATGTAGGCCCTATTCCTCTGAAAGAAGGTGAGGCTGTGTTTGTTGTAAACAGGACGAAAAACACTGTGCCCAATAGGCCTACATGATTGTTCTTTCACACAAAGAAAGAACAATCATGTACTGAGTGTTTTTGCCGTGTCGTTTCTAACAGACATTATGAAAGCAGTCCATACCCGTATCTACTCACGGCGAGACAGGTTGTTAAGCATTTTTCACATGATAGTGTGTTTACCTTGGAAGCTGAAAGAATATGAACTCGAAACATGTCAGTCTATGTAGGCATAGCCAGCATGACACACGTGAGATTTAAGTTCGTCCCTGATATTACAGTTCGCTGGTTTCTTTTGGCACTCAGGACACTTTTATATATAAAACTGGGCATATAATTAACTAGTTCTTGAGTGTGCCAGTAAAAACAATCAAATAAATAATTTATGAACATGTAGAAAGAATCACCATGATGGAATAATAACAGTCGTACACTGATTAACCAAACTGAAAGAAAAGTTTTTGTTGTTGATAGCAGTGAGTTACCTCGACAGACTCCTGGTTAAAGATGCGAAGGGTTCAAGTCGTTTAGAGTGGTCTCCCCTTTGATGCACAGCTCTCGTTGTTTTAGAAGTATTCAACAGCTAAGTACATTTGCGGGACCGACAGGAAGAGGCTTGTGATCCACGCTGTCCACCGCTTACATCAACCAAAAATTCTACACACCATCATCTTTGTGTACATTTTCCTATTCTTGTACTAGCGGGTTGTATTTACGGAAACTGTGTTACCACAAATACAACAAAGAAAACAGTGTTGCTATATTTGACTGAAATAAATATGTTTTTAAATAAATTAAAGAAAAAAAATACACTAATTATGAAACAAAATCATAAATGTTTGCTTAGGGGTTCCGTAGAGCAAGTTAACAAGTTGACTGTACATCCAGAAAGAAGTCGAGTGGCATTTAATTTTTTGAAACTTGATTTATTCTTTTTGTAACCCCGGGACTGACCATTGGGCATACATAATTTATGTCACTCTTTACATTCGACATATACTATGGACGGCGGGGTTCGTTTGGTTGAGGCTCATAAATTTCATAATAAAGTATGAGCGCTTTTAACCTTAACTACACAGAACGTGAGAAGTAAAGTGCTTGGTCATGATAGGAACGACTGCTCTGGAAAGTACAGCATACTGCCCGCCCATTGAATGTCATTTTAATACCGATGTATGAGGCAAATCCTGGAATAAATAAAGTAAAATATACGCATCGAATTTAAGAAACGCTATTTTGTGCAGTACACAACAATTAGCGCATAAAAACCTCCGCTTTTTGAGTGTTTACGTTGAGGTTAGCGGTAAGCAGTCTTAGTGTGGTGAATCAGTCCCTTGAGGTCGGTCACAGTGTACTACAGTCATCTAGTCGGACAAGATTGACCTTTGGACCATAACATACATAACCTGTTCATTATTGGATCAAGTCAGTGTCATGTATTTTATAATAACTGAGGAATTTTTGAAGGATGTCCCGAATTTATGCCATAGCAGACATTCACACAGACCACAAGGACAACGTGAAGCATGTGAAGAGCTGGAAAAGGGAAAGATATGGCAATGACACGTTGATTTTAGCTGGTGATGTCACGGATTCGATCTCGCTGCTGGAAGAAACGTTATATGAGCTCACTCAAACTTTTCAGCAAGTTTTTTTCGTACCAGGTAAAATCCTGCGTGTTTGTGAGAGTTTATAAGAGGTATCGATAACCATATATAGCGTAAATTCTACACCAAACCCCAAACTATGGAGGAACAGAATGACATTGTCTTGCGGACTTTAATTGTTACGTACCTGTAACTTTATTCTCTCAGCATAGTATGAATAACAAGCATCGTGGAAATTTATTGTAATTATAAATTATTGTAAGTCATACATTCGAAAAGGGACATTCCTGTGCTTTGCTTTTAAACTTTTATTTAAAAACAGAAAGATATATAAATTAACACAATAATTTAAGTGATCGATATAAGTGAGAAAGGAAAAAAATAGCAAGGCACCTTATTTTTGAACATGTTGAAGGCCTTTGGTAAGTTAAATTGTTAGAAAGGATTTATGAAAAAAAGACAGTTAATAGGCCTAATTTGAGTGTTGATGTAAAGTAGGTAAATTCTACAGTTTTTGGCATAGTAATTCTGCGAAATTTGAGTACCGGTACCGGTATATAGGTAAGGATATTTGCAGTACTCCAAGTGCTTTATAGACCTATGTGCGATAATTGATTTAGATCAGTTAGGGATTTACAGGTAGAAAAAGTCAACAATTTATCCTAGTACCATAACCTTATAATTTAACTATGGCAGATTATGAAACACCACCTACAAATGCTAATGGGGCCTGTGTGACTCAGTTGGTTAGCGCGCTAGCACAGCGTAATGACCCAGAAGCATCTCACCAATGTGTTTGCTGTGAGTTCAAGTCTGTCTCATGCTGGCTTCCTCTCCGGCCATACGTGGGAAGGTCTGGCAGCGACCTGCAGAAGGTCGTGGGTTTTCCCCGGCTGTGCCCAGTTTCCTCCCACCATAATGCTGACTGCCATTGTATAAGTGAAATATTCTTGAGTACAGCGTAAAACACAAATCAAATAAATAAATGAATTATAATTATGCTCATGGATGACTAAACTTTCCTATAGTAGATTGATGTTAATCCTATTTAAGAAAGTATATTATTTCTGTTCTCTTGCAGGCAATCATGAACTCTGGGTAAAGAGTGGCAAGGAGAAGAACTCCTTCCAAAAGTTCCATGAAATCCGGCGCTTGTGTGACCGTTTGGGTGTGAAGACTCGCCCTGGCCGTGTAGCTGTGCTCGAAGGACAGGATGTCATGGTGGTGCCCTTGTTCTCGTGGTATACCACCCCAGAGGAAGATAGCATGGACACATTGTATGTCCGCCACCCCTCAGTCAGTGAAGATGTGGCCACCATGAACTTGATGTGGATGGACAACCACAACTGCGTGTGGCCAACTTTGTACGACTCCTACCCAGCTCAATATTTCTGCGAGCTCAATGAAGACGCTGTGGCCAGCTCTTACGATATCCCTGTGATATCCTTCAGTCATTTTATGCCCAGATCTGACCTCATCCTTCCGTCAGAGAAGGAAAATGCTGCTGTAATCATGGAGCGCACAAGCATGGGTCTGGAGCCGTCTCTACCACAGAACCAAGGTGCTCCAAGGTTTTTTAACTTCAGTCGTTTTGCCGGCTGCAAACAGTTAGATGTTCAGATTCGTCAGTTAGGATCAGTCATTCACTTCCATGGCCACCAGCACAGGAACAGAGACCGTGTGATTGATGGTGTAAGGTATATCTCCCACAGCCTGGGCTACAAACGGGAGCGGGACGAGGGGCTTTTATGGGGAATGTCACACTGGGGCGGCCCTCGCCAGATATGGCCCCTTGCGAAGTCTGACAAACCGTCTAATGGAGACACTGCCATTAACAAAGAACCAGAGATATCATAAGGTGCCCAAAATGTGGTGTGAGATTTGTGCCACAGTAATGATTTCTTGTTTTCAGTTTTGTACTGTGAAAGGCATTTCAGTAAGGTAGACAGGACTTGTCTTTTATATTTTAAGTGCTTTTTAGAAGCAGTTTTACCTGTCACCACTGCCTTATATGGAAAGTATAATACATGTAAATGTGATTCAAGACATTTGTGATCAAATACTTCAGTCTTTGAAAAAAGGCAATTTTTATAGTAGACTGTTCAAAGAAGTAATAATTCAGTTATTTTTAGAAAAAATTGAACAGCACAAATCTAAACCAATTTTTGTTATTATTTTAGAATAGCCCTAATAATTACCTTTCACAATATATCAATGTGCACGTTCAAAATCTGAATTAAAAGTTCTAAAAATTTTCTAAAGCAGGTCATATTATAAATTTTTCAAACTTAATCGATTTAACACTAAATGGTACCAGTATGAGTCTGATATTTACTGAAAGGCAATAATTTGAGCTATTCTTGGCAAATACATAAATTTTATTTGATTAGCGAATTCGATTTTTTTCCAAAACACTCCATACATTCTTGTTTAAAAAAAAATACACTTTATGATTTTCAAGGTTCAACTTGACATGATAAGTTTTATGGCTATTTTTGTAGTTCTAGATTATCTCCCTTTACATTCTTTCTCTTGCTCACATTGGAGTGCGGTGTCGCAAAGACACGAAGAAATTCACCTGACCAAACATGTGCGTGACGCCTGGCCAAATCTATTTGTCACACCTGGCCATGGCTAAGTCTCTGTGTTGCTAAACCTGTGTGACAAATGTGGCCAAAGCAAAGTGTCGCATGTGGTCCAACCCTATACTCCTTAAAGCGCAGGCATTGGTTTCTACCTTTGCTTTACATCACTGCCATCACTGCCATTTTTACAGAAATTTTTAACAACGCTGAGGTCACATCGGTCAAATGTGACAAATCTGATTTGATCATCCGTAGTTATCACAAAACACTCAGCAGTTTGTCACTGTTGAATAGCTTGCATGGAAGCAGAGGCATAGTTGGTGCTCCATTGTTCTGACCGCTGTACAAAGCACTCGCCATGCATTTGTTATTGACAGTATTCACAACCTACGTCTGTGGTCAGAGTTGTCAACAATCAGCTGTGAATTGAAGCTGTCTTGAAGACCTGGCACGAAGCGATTTTACACTTAAGTCAAAATTTCAGATGGCTTTAAAATAGTTATTTCCTGCGGAGCAAGGGCAAAATATTTGCTTGACAATGTAAATTTAGCAAAATCATTGCATAACAAATTTCAACCAAAATAACGGAAAGGAACGTACCAAGTTTAATGATAGAATTATGAGTCTAAGATTGGGTCGTGATCCCGGGACTAGGCGCCTGTTCATTGTATTGGTGCTAAATCATTCCAAATTACTGTCTCAAAATAGGTTTTTTCATGTTTCTTTTTTTTTAACAAGAAAACTTCGTGTACATGTACATTTTATCATTTGTGTGAGGAATATTTTACTGTGTCTAGAATCAGAGTGGACGTGAATTTATATCCACGTCTTTAATTACATTAAATGGACAAGTAAGTAAGATTTGCTGCTAAAATTAGTCCGCTGATGAAATTCCAGCAGCTCTTATAGTAGAATATATTTCTTCATAATTTAGAGGTTTCTCAAGAAAGTATGCTGTCGCTAAATACAAGAGTCATAATTGTTCAAAGTTAACTGATGCACAAGTAGTGTATCTCCAAAAAACGAAAGCCTCAAGTGGCCATCTAATGTCAGATGGCAAAGCAAAATGCTGAATTGAGTATTGAGCATTGAGCATAATGTGTCAAAATGAAGCTATAATTTTTCGGACTAACTCTACCTCTATTTTACGCGAAACTTGTCTACGGATTTACTAGGCTGTTCAAAAGGATGTTAGCCATTAAGCCTGGGTTAAATCCACAAATCCTTAGTTAACTTTTAACCTGGGTGACATTTACGTTGTTAATAGCAGTGTTGGCGCTAACATCCCGACCCTTGATTTTAAATTACACTAGTCTAGACCTATATATGTGTGTATATGTATACGTGTATGTGTCATACTCAAGCGCTTTAACATCTCATCAATAGGGACATACGTTAACTTTCAGTATGCTCGTTGTTGTTCCATGAAATGTAAATGCTATCACTCACTTACACTACTTGTATTTCTTGATTTCTTTGTTTGCTGTTTAACCTTGGCCGAGGTGGTTAGCGTGCCCGCGCGGCACAATGATTGACCCATGCTGGAGCCCCTCACCAATGAGTTCAAGTCCAGCTCATGAAGCAGCATGCGCTATTATCACAATCACTATACCGAACTGTCATTGGGCATGGTACAAAACATAGTTTGTAAGGGTTGAAATTAACAAGTATAAAGTTATCATTTGCAATGTAAAACATAATGTAATTGAGCTACGAGTATATACGTGGAATGATATTAATTAATGCAGCTAATCTGGTGTAAATCATAATAATCCAGTATTCTGATTATGTGATAATCCAGTGTTACGGTGACAGATTATATGATGGGTGGTATGCTCAAATTCAGGCGGTGAGCTACTTACTGTGGAAGTTTGATTCTTTATGGCTTTATGGATACGAAATGTATATGTACTAATTAACCTGGCAGGGACAAGAATCTTATTTTCTATATATGTACAGTTAATCTTACTTATTGATGTACACAAGAACTACTATTTCCTGCCCATTGTATTGGTTTGAACGTGGTTTATATGCGAATTTTAGTCGAGAGGGAAATTTATGACGTGCATTAAAGGTTTGTTTTATTTTAGTGATTTTATTTGATTTAGTTTTGAGATAATTTGGATGGATATTTATTATGGAATTTCACCAAACTCATAGAGTACCATGGCCTGTTTAACAAAGGAACTCAAACGGCTACTGGGGACCTCCGTGGCTCAGTTGGTTAGAGCGTTAGCGCAGCGTAATGACTCAGGAGCCTCTCACCAATGCAGTCGCTGTGAGTTCAAGTACAGCTCATGTTGGTCCCTCTTCGGTCGTACGTGGGAAGGTCTGTCAGAAACCTGCGGATGGTCGTGGGTTTCCGCCGTACTCTGCCCAGTTTCCACCCACCATAATGCTGGCCGCCGTCGTATAAGTGAAATATTCTTGAGTTACGGCGTAAAACACCAATCAAATAAATAAATAAATAAATCAGACGGCTACTTACTCATAACTAAAATAGCGACGTGGCAGTGGGACCGCATGGTCTCACAAAGCCCCTCTAAGCGTAATGTAATCTACTATCTAAATTAGCAACGTAGTGCTTATAGAACGCTGGGTGTGGTTTCACAAAAGATCTCAAAGGGCTACGTTCTCATAACTAGAATATAGCGACGTAGTGCTTATGTATTTTAAGCATTGGGCTGTTTCGCAAAAGAACTCAAAAATATACCCATAACTAAAATAGCAACTAAAACTAAAATAAAATAGCAAATGGGGGAAACAAAGGATTTGTAAATATCATTGGGGCCTTACATGTATATTAAAGATTATGACCAATCTAATTAAATACACACAGGGTTTCCAGGGCTTTTGTGAAACCAAACGATGCAGTTCATATTGGTATAGCTTTAAATAATTTTAACTCCTAGAGGGTCAACATTTTACGGGGCCTCCGTGGCTCAGTTGGTTAGCGCGCTAGCGCAGCGTAATGACCCAGGAGTCTCTCACCAATGCGGTCGATGTGAGTTCAAGTCCAGCTCATGCTGGCTTCCTCTCCAGCCGTATGTGGGAAGGTCTGTCAGCAACCTGCGGATGGTCGTGGGTTTCCCCCGGGCTCTGGCCGCCGTCGTATGAGTGAAATATTTTTGAGTACGGCGTAAAACACCAATCAATCAAAAAAAAAAAAAAAAAAAAATTTTACTTTAGACTTCAGCTTGAGACATTAAAATGGCTTGCTGCCAATACTCATTTGTACTTTCGACCTATACAAAACCAAAACAATTATTTCTCCCGTTAAAGTTTACTGATCATTTAAACGAAATGAGAATTTGAGCTATTTGAGCAACGTAGCAGCTTGCCCAAAATATTCTATAGTCCCACCTATGGAGTTGCGTGTTCGAATCCATCAGTCGGACGTTTGCCTGTTTTGTTCCCGTGAGAGCGTTGTTTTTCCTCAGTCGGACGTTTGCCTGTTTTGTTCCCGTGAGAGCGTTGTTTTTCCTCAACCCATCGAGACTGATAAATCTACACGGCGTAAAATACTGGACTTGTCGACCTGTGATACTTATTGTCGTCAAAGGCTTTGAACCAATGCGTGACTATATCAGTATGTCTTATGGGCAAATGATTATGTTTTATCGATCTATTCTGGCAAAAAAGGAAAGAAAAGAAAAAAAGAATGGGCTTATTATCCTTCTGTCATTAGCACAGTTGAAAATGCAGTTTTAAGAGTATGTTTGTACATGTACATGAATGTGAATAATTCGATAAGTACCTAAACATCATTGAGTATTGATGTTTGGAGACCACTGTCAGAATTTTTCAAGAAATATTATGTTTACAGCGTAATGTCGCATGAAAATTGCCATAAAAGCTCAAGAGATGTCTTATTCACAAGCCTGTCAAAACAATAACCTAGATGATCTCAATGGCCTTAAAATAAAAATAGGACGCAGAAAATAATGTTCTAATGTTTTAAGAAACTACGTCACGATTTTTGTGTTCATGTGGTATAAGTTTGGTAATCCTGGCTACATACAAACTTTCACAAAAGAGAGTGTTCACAAAGAAAACAAGGACGGACCGACGCCCACCGCTGGCTAATATTCCTAGGCCAAATTTGGCCGAGGGGTGAAAACACAACTGAGTCACCTCTTTTATCTTTAAGAGTTGGTACACGATCGTTGCAATAGTGCGTCTGTTTGTTATGGCCATCCCCGCATTGGCATTATTTGCGTTTCATTATTTTAGCGCATTGACGTTTAGCTCACCAAAAAGAAAAACTAACAAAGCTACTACTTCATATCTGTAATGATCCTCGGGGAATATTTACATTTCAAAGTATCGAATGTTGCCCAGTAAAAGAAGCATAAATGACCTAGGGGATCGGATACATCCGCCCCACGTATTTTGTGGGATCAAGGTAAACTTTTGTAGTTCATATTGGAGTTAATATATATATATTATATACGTTAGTGTAATACATATCTCTCAGGTCTATGTGGGCTATCCTGCAGCGTTCAAACCTGTACTTTTCTTACTTCATTCGCCACACTTTGTCTTCGAATTTGTTCATTGTCGCCCATCCCTGCTTATCTTAGAGAACATTTTTTCTTAAATGCACGAAATTCAACCGTCAGGCGCTTTGTGGTGAGACTCGCTAACAAGTCGACAGACGTGAGAGCTATTAGGACAAACTGGTCGTTATGATTTTTTTGCTATGAAAGTTCAGTACTGTCAAATACTGTTAAAAACAGTCTCTGGTAGGGCTTGAATCATGTCACGATTTGGTGTTTCACCGCAGCGCACTGTACCAAATGAACCACCGCTGTATGAAGCCACATGGAAACTCAGGTATGACTTGTTGATTCAAGAGACCGACGATTAACTTGTGACTCCGCGGAGATCGCACAGGTACGAGTTGCTGGTCACGTCTCTTAACACTAACACGGTAACCATGGATACAAGAGCGATCGATAGTACAGATACCTGTAGAGGACAGGTATGTTGAAACATCATTCTACGTTGCCATTCACTCCTTGTGGGACTGGCCAGCAGCCAGGACACAAATATCAACATTTGGTTACTTTACTGCGACGCTGTGCACAGGGTTGTGTTAGTTTAGGTTGACAGACTTTGCCTCTGTTGTCTTGGTGACTAGGTGCTGAGAGTAAAGGTGTCGAAGTCGTAGATCTGCATGGTGAGAAGGTCGTGTACATATACTGGGGAAGTGGAGGATATAGTCACCGTTTAGCAGAATGCCAAATATACACAGGATATTGATTTGAGTCACAAAGAACGCGTAGGGATGAGCTGGTCGAAGCTAAAGAACAAACAGTAGGCAACTAGCGTGTCTATATACAGTAGCTGCAGGTGCTGGTTTAGATGCTGAGCGCCCTTGGTGAAGTCGGAAATGGTAAACCACAAGAAGTTCCTGAGACAAAGGCTTCTAAAAGGTAAGCCAAAGTTAGTTCATTTGTTAATTGTTAATTTGAAATTGGACATACATATCCCATTGAAATATTACTGTAAAGTCCAACTAGTTTTTTCAAATCGAAAGTAGGGCAACAATCTTTGACTGCTAAAATCAGAAAAGCCATAACAATTTAATGTTAAACGAATTATGCACAACGATGGAAAAGGAGAAACCAGACAGGAATTTGATAATGACCCGTTTGTAGATCAGAAGACAAAACGAAACAGTGGAACCAGAAGGCTTTAGAATAGAGGAGGGCGAATTCCTGAAATGAAAGTCGGACAAGAATTTAATGATTAAACCATTTGAAACACAGTATGCTTCACAAAGAAGTATGAGAATATTCGTGAACTAAAATCCCCACCCATATTTCAGTAAATCATTTCAAGACCAGCAGGCTTTATATAAAAATAAAATTCCTGAGGAAAAGACACGAATCTGACAATAAACGATATGTAACCTTTCTAAGGAAAAGACACGAAATTGACAATAAATCATTTGTAGATCACAAGGCGTTAGAGTGAAACGAGGACAATTTCCTGAGGAACCATTTGTAGATTACAAGGCTCAAAATGAATCAGGGAAAGCTCTCTAAAGACTCGACAGTAAACCATTTGTAGATCACAAGGCTTCAAATGAATCAGGGAAAGCTCTCTAAAGACTCGACAGTAAACCATTTGTAGATCACAAGGCTTCAAAATGAATCAGGTAAACCTCTCTGAAGACTCGACAGTAAACCATTTGTAGATCCCACGGTTTCAAAATGAATCAGGGCAGCTTCTCTAAAAGCTCGACCGTAAACCATTTGTAGATCACAAGGCTTCAAAATGAATCAGGGAAACCTCTCTAAAGACTCGACAGTAAACCATTTGTAGATCACAAGTCTTCAAAATGAATCAGGTAAACCTCTCTAAAGACTCGACAGTAAACCATTTATAGATCACAAGGCTTCAAAATGAATCAGGGAAACCTCTCTAAAGACTCGACAGTAAACCATTTGTAGATCACAAGGCTTCAAAATGAATCAGGTAAACCTCTCTGAAGACTCGACAGTAAACCATTTGTAAATCACAAGTCTTCAAAATGAATCAGGTAAACCTCTCTAAAGACTCGACAGTAAACCATTTGTAAATCACAAGTCTTCAAAATGAATCAGGGAAACCTCTCTGAAGACTCGACAGTAAACCATTTGTAAATCACAAGTCTTCAAAATGAATCAGGGAGCTTCTCTAAAAACTCGACAGTAAACCATTTGTAAATCACAAGACTTCAAAATGAATCAGGTAAACCTCTCTAAAGACTCGACAGTAAACCATTTGTAGATCACAAGGCTTCAAAATGAAACAGGGAAACCTCTCTAAAGACTCGACAGTAAACCATTTGTAAATCACAAGGCTTCAAAGTCAAACAGTGGAATTAAAAAGCCATTAGTTTTGCATTAGGAGACAGATATTAAGATTTAAGGCTGGATTGTCTTTTAATACAACTTTGAACAACCGGTCCCAGATTCATTATCATGGGCGTGGATTGCAAGTTTGATTTACGGTTTTGGGTTAAAAAAGATTGAAAAAAGGGCAAAACTTTAAAAGGAGTTTCCTCTAATAAATCTCCCCTCCTATTAATGGCTGCTTCCAATGTTTCAGTGTGTTTAACCCAGTTCCATTTGCTAACTGAAATATATAAGGGATACATTGTCATTACTTCACCTGTATGCTTTTACTCTATTCGGATTCAACTGATCAGAATAAACCTTGTCTTATGTTATTTTTTGTGTAATATTTGTTAGTTCCTTTCTTTCTTCTAATGTTTATAACAACCAACAACTGAACATGCGTGGTTTATGAAAGTTTCATGACATACCTTTGAGCAGGATAAGCCTTATCCCTTGTATTTTACTTTTGATATAATGTTTGTTAGTTCCTTTCTTTCCTTTAATATTAGTGAACATATAACTGTATATCTATGATCAAAGTATATGTATGTACCATGAGATCATGATCAGAAATAAACATCAAATGAAATCAAACTTTCTCTCTTCACATATATATACCGGTACCGTTATATATACTTTCACGTTCACAAAATTACCTGTCGGAATTAAAGTCAATACCAGGTTATAGTCGGTGTTTAAAATATAAATAAACTCAATCTGGACCAGAAAAAAATCAATTTTGAGTTTCCGGATGTAAAAATTTGGACTTCTATGAATCCCTGAGGTATGATCACAACTTCAGCGGTCCCATTGTGCTATACATAAAGTTTCTGGAGCAAAAGTTCGACTGTCATTCAGTGGCATTCATCAAAAGTCTTACATCAAAGGTTTTCAATGTTTTATACATGTTACTGTGATAGCAGCACACCGTTTGATGTTTCTGGTAACAAGTTTAAAAAGGTTCAAATATACTTTGAAAACTGCCTTTGGCATTGTCGTATGTCTTAGGATTTTGTCCCCGAGTTGACTTTAAACAGATCTTCTTAGAGTGTGCGTGATTATGGGTCTATAAATGGATTTCATTATAATTATCAGACGGAAAAGTTTTTCAGAAGTGTGAACTATTTATGACCGTACAGTGACGGATTAATGTTTCTCTTTCTAGGGGCTTACATTTCAAGGAGATGCTAAACCACTGAACAAGCATTTCATCAACGGATGAAGAAGTCGCCGAAATGTCGGAAACAACAATCGCTTGGCGACCAGAAAACTGGACGGAGCCGATGTTTCCCGAACTCGACGAACCTGCCGGTGAGGACCCCGCCGTTTATCCTCTCGACATAGAGCAAATTTCTAAAGCCAGCAGTCTAATAATTATCCTGCTTTTCTCTTTGGTAGGAAACGGCCTGATTTTGGTGATAATCTTGAAGCATTCTCAAATGAGAACCGTAATAAATGCTTTCGTGTGTTCCTTGTCCTCCAGCGACCTTTTGGTAACATTATTCTGTATGCCGTTGATATTTACCGCTTCGGTCGTTCAACACTGGCCATTCGGAGAAGTGGTTTGTGCGTTGCATCACTACATCACATCGGCCTCAGCCGTGTTTACGTCACTAAACATGGTGTACATCGCCACCGACAGATATGTTGCCGTAGTACGGCCTTCACACTTGAAAATTGGAGGGCGATTAGCCGCCACGTTTATTATCATCGCATGGTTATTGGCGTTAGTCGTTTCCATTCCTTGGGATGTCCAGTCGGAACATTTGAGCCTTATAGCAGAACCAGAGACTGGAAAACAGACCGTAGTGTGTCGTAATTTTCTCCCGCCTCCGTCTAGAAATGAGATACATCGCTACATAGTAACAGTTACTCTGGGACAAGTTCTACCTCTCATATGCACCCTCTACTGCCTTGTGATAATATCTAGCAAAGTGTACTCTGTACATGTTAAGATAAGACCGTCTGTTGTGCCATTAAGCCATCTGCTGTTCCACTCTGAGATGCGAACAGCCACAACTGTGATCATCATGATATCCCTACACGTCCTGTGCTGGCTACCGTATATAGTGCTCACCGTTATGTCCTGTATTAGCAGTCTGTACCTTCCGGAGTTCTGGTACGACCTCGCCATTTGGCTCACCTGGGTTAACAAAGCCGTCAATCCAACAATATACGCACTGAGGAACAAGACTGTGTCCCAGTATTTTAGGGTATGTGTTTGTTGTTTTCGACGAAGGAAAGTTAGACGACCTGATATATACAAATGGACAGAGCAGCGCCCAAGAGCCACAAGCATTGCCTCTGAGAACAGGTTACAGCCTTACAGCCCCAACATCTTCTTCGCTCGTTCCAGTGTTGACAGTGACATTGCGCTGACATCCGCTTCTGGTGACATGAGGCAGTCCAGTATTTACTGATGTCATGGAAGACTATATACAGTAATCATACTGCGTATTGACAAACAGCAGACGTAACATGCTGTCACTATTTGGCGTATTGACCAACAGCAAGCATATTGTGTTGCGTGACGGCCTATTCAGAATCTGGCGTACTGACCAACAACAAACGTACCGCACAGTGAGACACAGGCGTATTGAAACGTTATTATTTTCTGAGATATGCTAGCGTATTTACCAACAGCAAACGTCGTGTGCTGTGAGACACTGCCGTCTTGACCAACAGAAATTATGCTGTGTTGTGAGACACCAGTGTATTGACGAACGGCAGACGTCGGGTGCTGCGAGACATCGTTAGTTCCTTTTTTTGGCGTATTGACCAACAGCAAGCATACTGTGTTGCGTGACACTAGCCTATTCGGACGCTAAGACATACCCCAAGAGCAAACGTTATGTACTGTGAGGGATACTAGCACGTTATGTGCTATAAGACTCTTGCGTATTGACCAAAAGTAAACATATGTGCTGTGAGACACTCGGGTATTGACCAAAAGTAAACTTTATGCGGTGTTAGACACTTGTGTATTTACAGCAAACCTTAGCACTACTACTAAAAGCCACTGGCGTGATATCAACAACTGATTTTGAAACCGCCATTGATTCACAAGAGAGCATGCAAACGTGTAAGGAAGTACCGTTAGTAATGCCCTATAGTGCCTTATAATGTCTAATATATGTGAAATAGAGGTATATTTACGATAGATAGAAGGAGAGACAATCAAGCGCTAATATTATCAACAAATGTCGTGTTTACAAAAAGCTTTGCTTTTACATCCTTAATTTGCTAACAAACATTTTTATTTTAAATTTATGAATGAAACAGTTGTTTTAATTAAGTAATAATGCATATATTATAAGTTATATAATCATTGATAACAAAGCGCTAAAGTATAGAGCGAATGCACCATATGTTTGTTGTTATAGCTTTGTTTTATGTTGAAGAACGAATACCAGGCCATATATGCTACATGTGGGGGTTGTTAGTATTGCTGTATTTTGAAGGAAGAATACCAGGCTACATGCTATGTCTGGGTTGTTATTATTAGGGACTGTGGAGAAAGGAAATCAAGTCATACACCATAAATAGGTTGTCAGTATTGCTGTATTTTAAAAGAACAGATGTCAGAGCATGCACCAAGTCTGGGTTTAGTAGTCTTTCTTTTCGGCTATAATCCACCATACTCACCACCAAAGTTGTCTTTCGTTGATACAGTGACATTTCTACATATCGACATTTCGGGCTTTCATATTATTACAAAGAAAATGCAGTTGGATTATTCTTCCCCAAACATGAAAATTCCACAAGCTTACACTGGAGAAGAAGACATTCATAGCCTAGGATGGCGTCAAGTTATTGGTATGGTTGATAATGTGCGCAGTGTGCTTTGGCACATGGTGGCAACTGTTACGTAATCTGTGATCGACTTAATACTAAAATAAACTATATAAATGTATCAGATAAAGGGTCATTAATCGCTCTCTAGGAATATAATTTATCCCTCTCAGCTGTATTATCTCACGACCGGTTTATCTTCAAACTTCGATGTTCACTCACTCAGTCACTGGATGCTAGGCCGGAAATTCCATAATCAAAAAACAATGCAGTGGGTTTATATGTAGATAATGCGTCAAGTTCGTTTAACCGCCTGGGGCGCTAAGCCCATTATCCAACATACCACTTCTTTCTGAATAATTATGATGTTACACGAGACAATGCTCAGGAAAACAAGTTTAGCGTTATCACTTCGAAAAAGTATTCCAGATGAATTTTTTTCATTACAATAAACAGCGACGTCCCAGGTATCGATGGATACAACTTGTGGTGTCACTGCCGAACGGCAAGTTTTTTTATCGACGATGACTGATTTTACTTTTACAGTTGAATTGGGGCGACAAGTTAAACAAACGCAGACAACAGTATTTCTGTCTTGTGAAGAATGCATATCAGATTATTCATCATATATTGGTTATCAATGTTCTGAAGAACAGATGTCAGATCATGCACTGTGTACGGGTAGTTAGCACTGCGTTATTGTGATGAACGCAATATCGGACCATACATTATGTATAGGTAGTTAGTATACGCGTTATTGCTATGAACGCAATATCAAACTAAACATTTCTGAACATACAGAAAGGAATCTGTAAAATAATATTAGCTGGTGCTGAGTATGTAATGTAAGAATGTGATTCATGAAATGATGAACATAGCCTGTAACGTCGTAAAGAACAGATTAATCATCGATTAAAATCCTTATTGATAGTTAACTATGCATTGTTAGAATACGCAAACATGCTGATATCAGTATACTGATACCTTAATCTTGTATTCTTATTGGATCAACCTCCTATTCTTATCTTCTAAAGGGATAAATTATGCATGTGTGTATTAAATGTATATACTTTAATATATGTGATCTTTCTGCAGCCGGGCTCTGTGTGCTTATCTCGCCCCACCCCTTAATGGAATAAAGGAGTCTTCACACAGTAACGGCAAATTATTCTGTTTGACTACTATTCAAAGCCGCCAACATTACGTTTGCCAGGCATATATATCTTAGGGTAATATCAATAAATGTAAGTGCCACATCTACAACGTAGATTGGTGACTGCCGATGTATATGTATCGACAATCACTTTAACTTCTTCGGTGGCCCAGTGGTTAGAGCGTCCACCTCAAACGCGGGGACTAACGCCGAAGACTTAGTTGGTAGAACGTCCACTTCGGGGGCAGTAGCTCCAGGGTCAATCCTGGATCGGATCACACCTAAGACATATTCTTGAGTACGGCGTAAAAACCAGTCAAATAAATAAATCAAGCTTCCTCGCTTGACGTTCAGCATTAAAGTGATAGTACAACGACTGATTAACCTGTTTCAGTTTAGTGGCTCGGGTTGTGCGACTTACTTACCTTCGCTAAGTCGTATCAGTGAAGCAGCACTAGATAAAAGAGTGATGGAAATCCGTCCTACAACAATGAGGCACATTACAGCCACATGCACTCTAAGGACTCCTTCGTCGTCATATGACTGAAAAATTGTTAACTACGATGTTAAACCCTTAGCACTCACTCACTCATTCAAAATCGGGAGACCTGGAATCAAACCCAGATTTCCTCATACCAAAGACTTTAAAAACGGTACTTTTTGCTGGCTCGCTTTACGCTGAGCACCAATAGGTTTTAGAGTATCTAAATAGTACTTTTTTACCCGGTGTCGGTATAAGACAAATTATATGTACGGGCTTAAATACCCAATTATTGTAAACACTCTTTGCTCCGGCCGTATGTGGGAAGGGCTTCCAGCAACCTGCTGATGGTCGTGAGCACGGTTTCCTCCCACCAGTAATGTTATCCGCCGTCATTTAAGTGAAATATTACTGCGTGAAATTAAGTGAAATAGTACGGCGCAAAACACCAATCAAATAAATAAACAAATGCTAAATACTCCTTGGAATTGGGCTAACATCCAACAGGCCTCAACGCTCATATTAAATGATGAATTTGGTTATATATTTTAAAAGAAACGACAGCCAAAGGCCAACTTTGAAAGAAAGACATTTGTTTGTTTGTGTGACGTGGCACAACTGAGAAGCCAAATCGCGCACACTGAGATAATCGAAAGCGCCGTCAAGTTAAGTTAAGAGGTTAGTCACTTACCTGACGAATGCGGATGGTCGTGAGATTTTTCTGTCTTTAATGTTATCGAGGCATTCGTGGCCACAGCGCTAACAAGTCTCTTTGATTGATTTATCGCACAGTTCGTCGCAGAACGCTAATTGTCTTTCACTAAAATGACACATGCACAATGAGCTCACCATATATGTGCGTCAAAATCTGTCTTACATAAATGAGGGACAGTCCGCCAGTTACTTGGTAAATGCCATTGGAGCACTCAAGTC
Organism: Liolophura sinensis; assembly: GCF_032854445.1. NCBI lineage: Eukaryota > Metazoa > Mollusca > Polyplacophora > Chitonida > Chitonidae > Liolophura > Liolophura sinensis. The sequence goes on from NC_088300.1 coordinate 29,032,498, forward strand.
TCCCTGGTTTCCTCTATTTATGACTGACTAGAGTAATGAAATATTCTTCAGTTCGGCAATATACATTTAAAAAATGAAATATATTTATGCAGTGGTAAGGTGTTCCATGTGTTAAAGAAGAATTTTGTGATGTTGCGTAACAGAGATATGGCAGTCCAAAGTAAGGAAAATCGCCCACGTTGAGAAACGCGCCGCCATGTTATGAATTTTAACCAATCAGGAGCAATTTATTTCTAAAACCCGAAAACACTGCCGTTGTAAAAGTTGATTAAAGTTGATTAAAAGTGTTTCCAAGTACGTCAGGACAAAATGGCTGCGGTCTGTATTCCGAAATAACTACGGGTATATTATCTCTTGTCATTTCTTATAAAAAACAATGATTTAATCAATCCAACTAAAAATGGCTTGCATTATTTACTGTGACACCACTAACGAGTACCAGATAATGTTTTTTACATCATATTATTAAGCGCTTAGGTTCGTATCATAATAAAACGTGTTAGGTGTTAGAGACATTCGACATTCAAGATATAGCCAATGAGCATTCAAGTTAGAGGCAGTCATGACATAATAACGACAGTGACAGTGAGCAGTGAAAATAATAACGACAGTGACAGTGAGCAGTGAGTTGTGACAGTGAGCGTCGACAACGAGCAATGACAGTGAACAGGGACAGTGAACAGCGAGCTCTTTCTGTGAGCCGTTATTGTGAGCAGTGACAGTGAGCAAGCTGTATATAAGAGCAAACTGATAATTAATACAGGTCTATATATTCCTTATTCCGTGTAATTAACAACTTAATGTACAGTCCGACACTATGGCCAAATGTTTCATTTCCGGTAATTAACTTACATATGAGGACAACTTTTTAAATATTATCCATCGATCTATCATCTATATTCGATCAGAAAAAGTTAGTAACGTGATCATGGCAGATCAGTGAGAGAGAAAATACACATTGTACAGGTCAGGTTGAACCCGCTCTTGTATTATATATGTGCTACACGAATCGTAATCCGGATGAATGGAGACTTATATCAGCAAGTCAGTCACGAGTATTTACTAATATGGTATACTTAGCCAAAAATAGCCAATCTAAATACATACATGCATGTAATTAATACAAGGCCAAGGATACATTTTCCACACAACATATACTCTTTGGCACATGACACGGAATCACGTGTTTTCTTCCTGTGGGTGGCTTATATACCACTAAAAACAGTATCTTTCACCTAGGGTCTGTTTTTTTTTTTAAAATAAAAATCATGGCTAAATGGCTTGTAACCAGGTAACTATCAAGACGCTATTACTTTATAAATTTCGAGCTCAGCTGCATGACATTTAAAACTATTTTATTCATTTATTTGATTGGTGTTTTACGCCTTACTCAAGAATATTTCACTTATACAACGGCGGCCAGCATTATAGTGGGAGGAAACCGGGCAGAGCCCGGGGGAAACCCACGACCATCCGCAGGTTGCTGTCAGACCTTCCCACGTACGGTCAGAGAGGAAGCCAACATGAGCTGGACTTGTACTCACTGCGACCGCATTGGTGAGAGGCTCATGGGTCATTACGCTGCGCTAACGCGCTAACCGACTGAGCCACGGAGGCCCCTTTTAAAACTATTGACCTAGGTTTAAGTTTCATTAAACGACACAAAGGAAAACTGACACAAAGCTAAAACATGAGAGGTTCTGCGTTGATTGATCCATACAACAACCAGTTGGATTCTTTTGACAAGCATGGCAAAGTGAGTTACGTAAAATCGCGCTGCCACCAGCCTTTCCAATTACAGTCAAATGTCAAGGAAACCACACAAAATAAATGTCATGGAAAAAGTCTGAACAACGACTCGAAATAAGCCGATTGTTTTCATAACTGTCAAACAAATATACCAGCTACTATTTCACATCAGAATTATGTGAGTTATTTAATAATACAAGTACATGAATGTGAAACCTAAAGGAGCTATATTTGGTCATACGAATATTCTCTTTGTCCGCTGCCGATATGTTTGACACCTAGCAATTTTGTCTGCACCATCTAAAATCATTATTTGAAGACCGACCGAGAGTTGTCCTTGTACGTGTGTATGTGCAATATCTGTATCCACTCACTATTTGTTAATGTAATGCAATCACTGTGGGACAAACATGGAATGGATGGGTTCCATCTGGCTGATTCGTTCAATAGGAGTTTTTTTTAGAATGCTGAATAAACACTGACTTAAATGACGAACCGTGGCAACGTTATTCACCGATGTGACAAGGTCGGCGTTTATATTCCTCCCACCCTTGCTTGTGAACCTGCTGAAACCCTCTCGCTGGTATATACACAGTTATTAAGTGCAATCAGCTTACAGGTTGCAGATCATGAATATATAACTAGACACTAGACGATGCAGTGAGCAGGCCGAGTAATCTATCACGTGTCGGAAGTCTAAGCTACAGCGTAACCGCTAGACCAAAGACAACCTTGATATACAAACTCAATGGAGAATCTGTCCCGACTAAAGTATTTAGGTCCTAAATTGTCCACTCTTGTCTTTGCGACGAATGACGTTAAAATCGCTTGCAAATTGGTAAATGTGTCACTCAGGCATTGCAAGATTTTGTTTCTTTGTTCTATAAAAATTTAACGTCATCTTCTTTAGGTCCTATCACGGTATTCTCTGACCGCTTCGATGACCTAATTGTTTCGAGACTTTAAAAATTGTACTTGTTGCTACCTCGCTAGGCGCTAACTGAGAGGCTAGAGCAAGGAATCGGGACTGGTTGGCCCGGTGTTAGTATGATGTGACTAGGTGGGGGTGTCTTCGGCATGATACATCGGTGATGGCAGCACTTTGGCGGCATGGACTCGCCCTACTAACAAGACGACATAGTATATGTACACACACGTAATGACTTCAGTCATATGACTGAAAAATTGTTAAGTACGACGTAAAACCATAAGCAAACATACATACATACATACATACATACATACATACATACATACGATAGTGTCTCCTTGTTGCTTCACTGCTTCAGTTTGAAGATGAGAATTAAAACTTATTCCATTATCGCAACCTGATGATTAAAGGCCGGCAGCGTAATGACCCAGGAGTCTCTCACCAATGCGGTCGCAGTGAGTTCAAGTCAAGCTCATGCTGACTTCCTCTCCAGCCGTACGTGGGAAGGTCTTTCAGCAACCTGCGGATGGTCGTGACTTTCCCCCCGGGCTCTGCCCGGTTTCCACCCACCATAATGCTGGCCGCCGTCGTATAAGTGGAATATTCTTGAGTACGACGTAAAACACCCATTAAATAAATAAATAAAGTAAAGGCCGATTCTTAAGTTTCCGGCCCATTTATGAACAACCTAACAGCGCAGATTAGGACTTTTATCGGTCATGTCGCGTGCAAGGGTGATTCTTCTAACAAACGATACCCTGAGATGATAGTTAGTATAAAATGCTAAATCTTAAGTATATAGTATATACCTTATTCGATCATCACGGGCGTCTTTCGCCAATATGGCGTACGTTACCCATAAGTTCCATCAATGCTGGTGAAAGTTCATGTTTCACGTTGTATGCATGTACGAGAATAGTCCTAGTTAAACATCAGTTAAGTAAATCATCTTTTACTGGTATCTGATGTGTATCTATAGATCTACGCACATTACAGATATTGCTCCTCAAATCTCATCAGTACTAACACAAAAGTGAAAATCGAAATGTTTGTCTGCATGAATTGGTACAAACGGAGAGCATTAGCCACTGCATATTAAAGTCAGTTAAGCACACACATGTATGGTGTTCAGAAATCAGCCCGGAAAAATATATTTAGCCGTGTAAGTAGACAAGGCACGCATGAAAAACATTTAGATGTGGATCGATTATAGTTCATTTAATACAATTATGCACTGAAATTGTTCTTACCTCTGCTAAAAGCATGTTATGGAACATGATGGGAATTCATTTCTGTTAAAACCCTTATTTTCTTTCAGGGCCTATGTTTGGTCTTTATCATATGTTCAAGGCAGTAATCAGATGGACTGTATAGAGTGGTTTTCCTTCTGTGTACCAAACACCTTGGTTCTGCTGCTATCAATCCGTTACATATATAGTGATAAATTTTTCTTCATTCTACGCAACATATGTGTATACACGAAAGTGGTGGAGAAAGGCATACATGCGCTGAAGTCCCTGTACCTAATACACCTCAATATAATCATTAATTTTATATAACTGTGAAGTCTATTTTTATTCGAAAAAAACCTGTCCTTTGATAAACCTCGGTCACAAAACTTTGTTAATTAACTCTACAGTGTCGAGATTTCCAATCATATACGGGTTCTGTATATGTCATTTGTTTGTTTGGTTTTTTGTTTTTTCGTTCAGATCCACTCTTCCAGCATCTCACACGTTTTCCAATAAAGTCCTGTGAATGTGACGGCATATAGATTGTATAGGATTACTAGTCTCTAGTTAACACGCTGGCTAAGCGGTTCGATACTAGACAGCCAATACCTGGATCGCTCCCAGGAAGAGGTCATTTATCCAAGACACGTTCACAGCCCTAATTACTTCGCCACAGATTGCATTTGTACATAACAGGTATTTGCACATATGATTTAGAAAAAGAAGCTGTGGAATAATTAATGGGCAGAAGTAACGTAAACTGTTTGCTCTGCGATCATGTTCTCAGTGGAGTAACAAAACCATGTCCATGACGCTTTCCGATGGAGCTAACCAGGCATGCGTAGATGTGTATGACAGAAGCACTACGAGTAATCGATATTTCATATCACGGCCAAAATACATATGTATATTTTTTCTTATCTGTTAACAACGGAAAGGTTTACATCAGGTCATATAAATTATCGATTCAACATACTCCTCCTGTATTTCCCAGTTAATGTAACAATTGATGGTACCTTGGGTGCTTTACGGCTATCACAATGAACATTTCCGCTCTGCTGTTGCCACAGTGCTTTAGACATAGATAAATGCGCGCCCCCTTTGGCTGATCTCCCCCCTTGGCCTCTGTGATCCAAGACCACTTTGGAATGTAACACGCTCATAATATTTGCCATCGAATCGGCTCTCTTGTAGAGCTCTTTTGCACGCTGTTCATCCTTGTTTGAAGAATTAGTTTTCCTGGAAAATGTCACCCTACCGGAGCTTTTATCAGGACGTGAAACATTTTTCTCAAGGGCTACATAACTCTCCAAGTCCTTATCTTCTCCGTTGATGTTTGCAGCACCATGGGCGTGTGTAGAAGGGACAGTAGTCTCTGTGATGTCCCTGTCAGGTATCACACTATCTCTGTCGGGAGCGTTTCCATCGCCATTATGGATTTCTGAGGACACTGATAAAATGTTAAGGTTGTCCTCATCAGTTTGAGAGTCCTTGACAATATTTGAAAACAAGGCTATCATTTCTTTGGTTGCCTCATTGCCCAACACCATCCGGGCTCTGTCTAGCAGCTCCTGGGAGCTAAGGTCCAAAACGTCAAACATTTGTTTCCCCTTTTGTCTCTCCTCTCTCTCAATGAATCTCCTGTAAAGCCTGTGGAGAGATTTTACCACGTGATCAGCGCGTCTCACAAAGTTAGCACCATTGTTTTGTGATTTGGGCTTCACGGCAGACACTGCTGCCTTCAAATAAAACTTTCTGTCCGTCTTACGCGAGGAGGAAGAGAAACGGTGTGGAGAAGGTAACGTGGTGGAATTGTACATTAAGCCAGGGGAGGCAACAGCCATTGCAGAGCTGCTCATCTTTGGAAAAAAAGAAAGATTGGGGCGGCTTGACCTGGCTGATCGCTCAGAGTAAGGAGTGTACATTAAATCTGATGCAGATCCACAGCCTGACGGAATCCTCGACGTATACATTTGCTTGGGTTCAAGAGACAAATTTTCTTGATATCTTTCCCTCATCCGCCTCAATCGTTCTGTCTCTCGCTGCAATCCTTTTTCGATGGTTGGCGTTTTGATATGTAAAACTCTCAAACTTTCTCGAAGACTCCATTTTTCGTGGTTTCTAACTCTTTCACTAGCTGTTTTTGCGCGATCCAGGTACTTGCTCAGCTGGTCCAAATGGCGTTGCTCTCTGGCGTTTATTTCTCGAGTTCTTAGGTATTCCTTGGCATCTAGAATGACAGAACTGTTGGATATGGACGAGTCATGGTAAAGATGCCCCAACTCTGGCATAAGACTCATTGTCTTTACGTCCTGGTAGTAAACACCTCAAGTCCACCTTCGACGCAGGTAGGCAAAGTGACACCTCCTTTCTAGAACACATAAGGGTGTGCAACAGAACACAATAACTTAGGCTTAGGAATGACACTGATTACTTTTTCAGTACATATGTACATGCAGGCCTATATATATATATATATATATATATGTATGTATATACCTGTTCCATTGACACGAAGATGTCAACGGCGTCAAAAACGCTCTATCACTGGGTCAAAGCTTTTCAAACTTCGCGACATTAAACACCATCAATTAGTCCTGGAGTCAGTCTCACCTGTCGTACTTTAGACTTTTTTCCTGGCTAATTGAAGAGGTATGAGGCTTTTTTCAACCCGGACTTGGCTCTGCATACCAGGCACGTGGGATACTGACGCTCGTTAGTGAATACTACGAGCTCACTCTTGACACTTACCATTCATTATTCAACCTGGTAACACTGCACAACGTCAGCCAGGGCGTGAATAGATACTCGAGACTTTTAAACCTCGTGTACACACAGGACACGATTTGTATGGCTTTCAGAGTGTACGCTAATGTAAAACCTTTTTATCCTGTGTTCAAAACACCGTTTATTTCCATCTCCGCATTGTATATAGACCTATTATAAATAATAGGTAATGGGGCCATGCCCAAGCATACTTATACAGCTTCTGTTAAGGTAGTTCGCCAATTATATAATATCTGTTTTCTTAACATATTCACTCTACCTTTCTTCTGCTTCGACAAATGTCAACAGCTCTGTTCAATCTGTTTTCTTAATGAATTAAATCCCCCAGTCACCCGAGACGAAATGGCTTCGGCGACGACTCTATAGATTGTTTTCCGACGAGTCGTCCTCCGTGTGTGGGGTAAATGTCTAAACTGAAGGCATGCAGGTTACCGTGAAACACCTTTACATGTTTCTTTATATGAAGCTATCGAAAAGTTGTCTGTTGCTTTATGGAGCGTGAAGATAAGCACAAATGTTGGCACTTACCACAGTAAAAACAGTATATAGAACCCGGGGCCTCGACGACTCAGATAATGAAAACGCTTTGCTCGCTGAGACCACCCTGTTCTTGACATTTGAAGGGTTCAAATCCAGCTCTCACAGTTTCCGCTGCACCTTTGTGTTAGTGATTTCTTCGGGCTATTCCGGTTTCCTCCATCCATAAACCTGCATGACCGCCATTATATAAGTGAAACATTCCTGACTATGGCGTTACATTCACCATCAACCTACATGTACCAATAAATTCGTCAATTTCTTGAACCGTATTGTCTTAGTCATAAGGTTAGATCAGAGTATAACCCTGGATTTGAAAACGCGAACTCCAATATACTGCTGGTCATGGGAGAGTAGTCCTCCGAAGATGATGTTAAGACCTGCGATATAATTAATTACTTCACTGAGGCGGACTAACAATAATGCTAATCCAGCAAAAGAACCGGGAACGGGACGCATAATTATTTCCAGGTGTATTGACGGAAATGAAAGCGAATGTTTTATTGTTGAAACTATACGCCCTATGCTGACCACAACTCCTGTATTTCCTGGGCAGAAACTTTGACATCTTTCCTGGTTTTTTAAATTTTTTAAAATTTGAAAAAACTTTTTTTGTTTAATTAGGGTTTTACTCCATACAATTCCATTTCGGGTATAACAGTGCAGTAAAATTTGAATTCTTCAGAATACACATATATGGTCTTAACGGCCAGTAGCCCTTGTACACTCAGAAAATTAATTTGTTAATTTAACAGAAAGTCTATTGTTTGAGTGATGCTAGAATGTATTCTGTTATAATAACATAATACTTCCTCATATTCAACTTAAGATCCTGTTAACCTAATAGAATCTTTGTTTATTTATTTGATTGGTGTTTTACGCTGTATTCAAGAATACTTCACTTATACGACGGCGGCCAGCATTATGGTAGGAGCAAAGCGGACAGAGCCCTGGGTAAACCCAAGACCATGCTCAAGTTGCGACTTGAGTCTTTATGTTGAATTAATAGAACATGTGTGTTATATTTAACAGAATAATGTGTTACAATATCAGAATACATTCTAGCATCAATGAGACAAGAGACTAATTTCTTGAGTGTACTCTGACAAGAACAATGTTATTGATTATGTATGGCCAGGAATGAGTTTGAGCTTCATTGTCCATGCAGTTATATAAGTTTTAAAGGGCTACACACATTTTTGCTTTGGAAACTGCAGTTAGGCCTACGTGTTGTCTGCAAAGATTCAGTATGTAGGCCTAATCGAGATACGTTTCCGTACTATAAGTAGGCCTATACCTGCTTGGACCAATGAGTGATCAGAAGCCGTCAGTTTATAGGCCTACAGGCCTGATAGCCAGAGGCTGCATGGTCATGAGTCATGAAGGAAACATGTCATGCAAGCCTGAATTTATCAGCCCTATAGGTCTAGTTGTTGAGAACCTTGCAAGGTCAGAAACCGAGACTAAGCACCTGAAGGAACGCACTATATACAGCCAGGCGAGGAGCCATCGAATGACGGCACCAAATATATCACTGATGAAAGAAATAGTCGGTGGGCAATCGAGGTGTTAGGCATGGGCATTTATTGACTGATTTATTTATTTATTTATTGGACTCCCAAGGTTAAAGTCTATATTGCTCTTACTAAGGTTATTATTTATCCTCTCTGAATCTATGCGTCGAAACAGACATTCGTATAGGCTACCAGGTGTCAGCCAGTAAAGATGTTCCAGCTCAATAATCTCAAGGCTAATTCCCAAGACAACCTTAAACAGCAACTACCAGTCAAAGAACAAAGAAAGAATATAAAGTATGAAATTAGGTCAGGATCATGCAAAGTGAACTTACACAGTTCATCGTCAAATGAAGAAACTTGATGCAACTATGACCCACTTAGCCTACATATTGGAGAAATATTGATATCTAGACAAATTGATTGATTTTTCAAAGCTTATAAGATATGCACTGTTTATTCAACTTTATTTTTTTATTATTATGTACGAAAGCGTTGACATATGGGGTACAGTGGTTCGTAAAAAACACGATTAATTGCAAAGTATCACTACCTATCTGACACCAATCAACAAATTTAATACTATACACCGTACAGTTATGAGATTCTTGCCGAAGGCTGTTAACTCTAAGAAAGGACAATCACTATATATGTGTCCCTTGTCTCTTTTCCCGTTTTTATCAGACCACGTTTCGATGCACCTCTCCATGACGTCTTGCTGAGGCGACACAATCCGTTTTCCGCATTTTGTTCCGCTTTTTACACGCTCTCAACTTGATGTTGCACGCGCCAAGTCGCCCTGTTGAAGTGTGTTTTGTGAGACTATAACGGATGGCAACTGTCGATATATTTGTGGGAAATCACACTGTAGTTGATCCTGACATTTATCAGCTTTGGATCAATGGTTATTCAGGTATCTAAAGACATAACCAGTAAATCGAGAGCCGATATGGCGGTCTAGATTTGTGTTATGTTGTTGTTGTTGTTGTTGGGAAATGTCAGAACCAGCCAACCAGGCTCTCTGCGCTATCAATTTATGCCATGCCCATGATGCTCGCTTGCTTGGCAGTATGGGTATTTCAGTTTGAGGGATTTGTAAAGTTGAGGTGGACGTCACGTGGTAGAGTGACGTAACTCATTGAAGAATCTGCTGTTAAATTATGATGAACATTTGAGAACCTTGTCTTTACAGCACTGTAAACCTAATACCGGTACTAAGTTTGAAGTGCAACTGTGTTTGGTATTGCAATCCTCAAAAAAAGCTTTTATATTTAGATTGCCGTCTGCAAGAACATCTTCAGCTTTCTTAATTAATCCAAAAAGGCATAAAAAAGAACTTGTACTTTTAGTGTAGGTAAGTTTGGGAGCCGTCAGTGCAGACCTCATTGAGATGACTCCAACAAATTAGAGTGCGCAGCTGTGGGGCGATTTGTTTGAGAGTTGGCGATGGACTCAGTGTTACAATGAATGTCAAAATTTTAAATAGCACACTGAGTCCATCTAGGAAAAAACTATAGGTTTGATAAATGCGTTAATATATACACTGTCAAATGCACACTATACGCTCATTACTCAGTATGGTGGGTAGAGAGCACAAGATTTCAAGGCACAAGGACTAACAACAAAACTGATGATCTTTTAATGGAGAATCAGTGTGTCACCTGAATTCAGTAATTTAAAAATTTAATCTGATTTTGTCATTACTAAATAATATGATAGCCCTACAGTACATGTATAAATATGTTTTGTCTTAATTAGGATTTGAAGCTGCCAAACTTCAACAGGCTCGGGGTGTTCAACAGAAGTTTGGTTGTGTGTTTGACGACATTGTCAGTGACACGTTGGACTATTACAGACTGTTTACGTCGTTAGAGCGTCTGTTGAAGACTCCTCCCAAACTTGTGGACCAACAGGTCTATCAACTAGACACAGCAACACTTCGTCTTCTCATTCAGCAGTGAGTTTGGTAGTGGTTTGTAGATCTTCACAAGTCAGACAAAATCAATGTATTCGTGGAAGGAAACTTGTCTTCACTTGAAATTGAGGGATAAAGTGGACAGCACTGCAGTTCTCAACTGTGTGGCATATATTCATTTAGTAACGTGAAAGATGAATAATAGACACCAGTAAAGCACCATTTGACTGGTATTCACTGACCTTTTCTGCTCTGTGATGCATGCAGTATTGACCGTTGTACAGTTTTCCACAGTGCTTGTGTACAGTATGCAGGAAACAGTCTTCTGGATGCTTTATGCAACAGACCTATTGAAAGAAAAAATAGAGATTGTTACAGTGTTTGTCAGTTCAAGGCCAGTTATTGTATCTAATAAAACACTGAAAGTATCTGAAACCAGTTACATGTCATCTCTTATGCAACACATTGATGCATTTTTTGAAGCCATAAAGAAAATCATGAAGAGGTGAAATTAGCATATTTACAGGCACACACTGATGTGAACACTTTATATTTACATGTAAATAATATTATACATGTGGATATAGTTTCTTTCAGAGGAATATAAAAGTTAAACATTGTAAATAATTACCAAATTCTTGCTTACACCTGCTCCAACTTGATGTACTGTAATCTTCAAGCTTTTCTGCCTCTGCAGCATTTTTTGAAGTGGAATTTATCATGTGTTCAGTTATTAGGAAAATGACACCAAAAATGATTTGCATGAGTCACTCAAAGATGCAAGCTTCATAAAACTGTGCTATTTTTGTACACCTCAGAATACGGAATAGTTCTCTCAGAATACACCCCATCTACTTCCCTCTAAATGTTTTGAGATAAAAGTTGTTGTGGTGGTTGAAAAGGTTGAAGAATTTGGGTAATATTACAGATATACATGTTAATGTAGTTTGCAGATGTAGTGTTTTAAGTATGGAGGTGTGCACACATTTAATATGTTATGAACTTGATGATTTAATGTTGTACAGATACTACAGCATTGATCCATCAGTCGTGCGGGAGATACTTGGCAAGAAATTATCAGCTCGGAACAGGAAAGATCTGGATGATGTTAATGAGAAGACCAAAGTACCTTTGCGCAGCTGTCGCAGACAGGTATGTGAGGATAATGCAGCTGACAACCTGTTTGTTAGTAGTGGTGTTTCTATTGAATCTAACAGAATTAACTCACTAGCTACCGTGCCTACATTTTTAACACCAACTCAAATGTATTACCTGTTCCGAAGTAAAGAAACGAGGTGGCCTTACATGAAGTTCCTTTGAGATCATTTGCATTTCATTAATAAAACGTAATTGTACATATTAAGTTTGCTGTGAGAGAAGTGTTCTTGAGTAATTGAGCTGTAAATAAAAGTTAAATAAATGTTGGCTGTAACCTATCAATGGAGGATGCTGGTCTTGCAGTACATAAATACTGAGCACAGCTGGAGACCTCCATGGCCTAGTAGTTGCATGCGAGTTCAACACAATGACCAAGGAGCTTCTCACTAATGCGGTGGATATGAGTTTAAGTCCAGCTCATGCGGGCTTCATGTCTAGTAACCTGCAGGCAGTCTTTGGTTTTCCAAGAGGTTTGCCCAGTTTCCTTCCACCATAATGCAGGCCACTGTCACATAGCTTTAAGTAAAAAAATTCTTGAGTATGGTGTAAAACACCAATCAAATAAACAGATGAACTTTTTTGAGTGCACAGGCTAAGCCAAGCCAAGCCTTCTCTCGTGTGTATTAAAAGGGACATAAACAGGGTTAAACTGTCTCCTCTACTCTGTTAGGTTAAAGGCGTTCTGAGCTTTGCTTCCCTGAATTCTGTCGTGTTCACATAATTACAGATATTTTGTCTGGGTTATGCTTAGGACTGTGCTGGAAAATTTGTACCATATTTTTTGGATAACATTTTGTTCTGCAAATGTCTTCCATTAGTCATACCTATCTTATGCTAGTTATCACCCTTGTATATTAGAGCTAGTGGTCAGTTGAATAGCCAGCATAGCTTGAAACTTGTGTATGGGAAGGTCTACTAGCTGATGGTCGTTTGTTTCACTCGGACCCTGCACAGTTTCCTCCCACCATAACACTGGCCTCCATCATATACGTGAAATATTTTTGAATACGGTGAAAAACACAAATTAAATAGATAAATAAATAAATAAATAACCTGATACTGAATCAAAATGCATGGGAGCTCACTCTTTGTTCTCATAGTTTGATAACATCAAGAGAGTGTTCAAAACCGTAGAGGATATGCTCGGCTCCCTGGTTCAAAATATCAAGAAACATTACCTGGTGTCAGAACAGCTGGCGAAGTAAGTTTTAACTCTGCTTATGTGTTTTTATCTTCTAGATGTGTGCTTAAACCATAATGTACATGAGCTGTACCATTGCGTGTATAAAGAGGTTTATTGCACTCCATGCAGTATTAACTTCCTGTTACAGATGAAAGACATGAAACTACTACTTGTAATTTAGATGTGTTTTTCTGAAAAACAGTCATCTTCAATTAATTTTATATTATAACTTCAGTGTTGTTCCTGTTAAGGTAGATATTTAGTTTGACATTCGAGCATTCTTAATGCTCTTTGAATTTATATGTGGTTATTTACGTGTATTTGTGTAATTCTGTTTTATCAGTTATGTTTTTTTTATTTTAGGCAGTATGCAGCAATAGTGTTCATCACCAATAACAAGTTTGAAACCGGAAAGAAGAAGCTATCCTACCTGACATTCGATGACTTCTTTCACTGTGCTGACAAAATGATAGCCAACTGGTCATACAGCTCTGAAGGTAAGGCAAGCATTGATGGAAAAAAATCAGCTGTGTTCTGGTAGTCATGGTATATCAGAATTTGCATACTATTTTGATTTATTAAGTATTTTGTGGGACATTTCCTTTTGGGTAAACTAATCTCTTACCCAACTGTCAAAAAATGAATGTTATGATCATAAAACTAGAACATTATGAGAAAGTCTGTCTTTTGCGAGTTTGTTCTGTTTGTTTGAACTCCAATTAAGTAACAATTCCTTCAGACAGGCAAAGCTAGCTGAGTGTCTGACAGATTTTTTCCTGAGTTCTTCTACCGAGAAGTTAGCAGGCCTGTTAGCTTTATGGCATTGCAGCATATATGAACATTAGTATTAAACTTTGAATATTTGTAATTAGGAATTAACTTTAGTTTTCACATTATTTGGTCAAAGCGTCAGTTTGGATGATTCATTGTTATATCGTAAATGTGAGATTCCAAGTGATAAATCTAAAGCACATTAAGTAGTGTTATTGCCTGGCTTATAAGACTAAACTTACTTATAGCTTCAAGAAATATCAGAGGCCTCCTTGGCTCAGTCGGTTAGCGCGCTAGCACAGCATAATGACACAGGAGTCTCTCACCATGCGGTCGCTGTGAGTTCAAGTCCAGCTTATGCTGGCTTCCTCTCCGGCCGTACGTGGGAAGGTCTACAAGCAACCTGGGGATGGTCGTGGGTTCCCTCGGGCCCTGTCGGGTTTCCAACCACCATAATGCTGGCCTCCGTCGTATAAGTGAAAGATTGTTGAGAATGGCAAAAAACACCAATCAGATAAATAAATCAATCAAGAAATATCAGGATGAAAGTTATGAAGATTTTCTTTCTGAGACGAACTAAACATCTCCCATTGTAAATTATGTCTTCAGCATGGTGTTCCAGTGAGGCAGCACTGTAAATATTTTTAAAGATTATGTACACTGCCCTTGTTCTCAGTTTTTCAGTATTAAATAAAGGTTAGAAGCTATAAAATACAACATAAAGAGCATAATGGTCATGTGATTCATTGAGTTATCTCCCTTGCAGACTGTGAGAATCATGAAGACATGGATGTAGACCTGGACAGAAACTTTCTCCAGGAACTTAGAGACCTTAAAATGCTGCTGGAGAAAGAGTATTTGGATGAACATAAAAGGTAAGATTTCCTACAGCAGGAAAGGAAGCTATTGTACTATTTTTATCTTAGACGAACAGCCAGATTTTTTATATCTGTATCTTTTAACATGGGACATTCACTTAACCGGTGGCCTGAGGGCAAAACAACATCAACTGTTTTTTAAGATGTTAACATTGTGATTTTTCTCTTGTTTACATGTTGCTCAGTTGCATGTTTTCCTTCTTAATTTTAAAGTGTTGGAAAGTTTGATAAGGTTGTACATTTATATGCAATCATTCAGTTACACCTGGCCAGATTGTATGGTAAATGTAGTGATTTAACTTTGTCTTGTATACAGTAAAGGTGCCATGACCATGGGGAAATCTCTTGTATTTTCAGGTGACCCCATTTTTGCATTGTCCTTAGTATTGAGTATTGTTTTGTTTCAGCATTGCTCTGCAGAATGTAAAATCCTGCGTCTCAGAAAAAATTTATCAAGATATGGATAGTAATTTCAGAGTAAGTATTTGATGAATAGTCATGGTGTGGATACTGCCCAGAAAGAATGTTGGTGTTCATTTAGTAGTACAGAATAGTGGATAAAAGCTTTTGAATATAAAGAGCAGATAATATAGTATTATTGCTTTGATGTATAAATCAGTTGATTTGTATATATTTTGGGATAGCTTCATTTTTTCTAAATATAGTAATAACATTTACAATATCATAAGATGAATAATTTGACATTTTTATGGATCATTTTACGCTAGAAATATGAATATAATATATTCAAACACATTTCTTTTTCAGACGTTTTCCAAAACTATTGTCAACATAGCTTACGGACTAAATCACAGCAAAGAAGCAAAAGACATATTTGTAGACATTGTGGAAAAGGTTTGTGCGGAGTTAGGAATTGGTTCCTGGTTTATTTGCTTGATTATTTTGACTGTTTTATGCTCTAGAGAAGGATATTTTCCTTACGATGGTGGTTTTCGGTTAAAGCCTTGGGGAATGCAGCCAAACTAGTAAGAGCTGGATATGAACTTGCAACTCGTCTAAACTGAGAGATAGTCTAGAACGCCTTCAATATTATGTTCGTAATATGTCATAATGTGACCTGTGGGCAATGTTTAATACACATGTGCTTTTCTCAGAAAAGTTTCTCAAGCTTCATGATGAGTTGCCTAGTAAGTTTATGTTAGGAGATGGAGTTGAAATGTATTGTTTATGTATATGCTTCATTACAGAACAGACTTTTGGAATAATAGGTGTATACATGTACTTCAGTGGTTATGCTACATTATACAATTTTATGGATTTTGGATTATACCTGAAGAATGTGAAATATGAAGTTTGAGGCCCTGTTAAGCCAGTTTTTCATAAATTTTCTGAATGACCGCCAGTGGCTGGCAGTTGTGTGGTGAACGGGCAGTTCGAGTGTGACATAGCATTCATCAGCACTGCCTGGGAAAGTTGAATTTTGTTCTCTCTGTATCTCTGCAACATATTGTTATGGTAGTTAAGGGCTTGCTTAGCTAAGTGCACTTCAAGCATCCAGCCCCTCTAGTGAATAAGGCTGTTACATTTGAGTTAATGAGAAAGTGTGTTTTCTTCATACAGCTGATCGAGCCCTTCCAGCAGCTAAGGTGGCATCAAGCTGATGTGTCAGCTTTCTTAACAGCTTACAAAGAGGCCTGTCATCAGATGGAGTTCTTTATGCAGTAAGTGTCCCCCCATGGATCTCCTCCCAAACTACATCGCCAGTTTTGATGACACTTATCATACATCTTCACTATAGTCTAAACTTGTGCATGCTTAAATTTAATTACAGTCGGGTAATTATTATCATAATTACTCATGTTCAGGTTCTTAGTGCAATAATGTATTTTCATGTGCACTGTAAGCTCTTCTGAATGCTACATTTCTGCATTCAAACTGGATCTACCAGTAATGTAAGCAATGCACACCACGAATGGGCCATGAAGCAACCTATATGAAGCCAAATTAAGCAACATGACACCCTGTCATTTCTTTTAAATATCAGAGTCTGTGCAAAATTTATTAGGGATGCTGAAGGTTTATGGGAATGAGAAGACAGAATCTCACCTGACAATGCTTAAAATGAATTAAATCTTATGATATAATTTTTTTCTCTGAATTCATTACAACTGAAGAATTTAAATTTTGGTTCTTGGTTTTTCATGCATACAAGGGATATTATTTTCTGTTTTCTTTTATAAAATCATTGAAATGCGGTGTTCAAGCCGAGATACTTTTTCTGACATTTGCGATAACTAGGTCAGCACTGCTTTCATTTTAGAAGCCACCGCTACAAAATTAAAGCATAAAATCCAGCGACAGTCAAATCCTTAGATCAGTCCTACTGGTGCTTAGATTTATTTCCATTTCTTTCAGAATTTAGCTTGAATCTAGTGGTACAACAATCCTGTTGTAATTTTGTAAACATTTAATAGGGGTCAAAATCACCAGCACAACCCGTCCAGAG
Organism: Liolophura sinensis; assembly: GCF_032854445.1. Lineage (NCBI taxonomy): Eukaryota > Metazoa > Mollusca > Polyplacophora > Chitonida > Chitonidae > Liolophura > Liolophura sinensis. Next base: position 29,049,620 of record NC_088300.1, read on the forward strand.
GCTACGACCTGAACCAGCAATACCCCGTCAGTGCATCTACAGCTAGGCTATTTAAACAGGGTCTTTGGAGTTCATTGTAAATGACATAGAAGGCCTACAGTTCATGCTGTGAAAGAAACATTCTTCCAGTATGCCCAATTTTCGAGAAAACTATATTGATCACTTTATTGCCTCCATCGCCTAAGTCCACAACTTTTATCTGCCATGGGCAATTGCTTAGACTATAATACGGAAAATACCTTCAACATTAGAGAGCTAGAGTAAATGTGACATCTCCTTTCTCGCGATCATGGAGATGTGCTGAAGCTGTGTCAAGACGCAATTTCAAGACCCAAACTTTACTGGTTGAAAAAAAAATATTTAATGCTGGTTCAAGATACTTTGAAAGGTAGTCTTTCAGTGGATATAAACATTAGTCAGGTGCTGTGTTTCACTTTAAAATTTTCTTGATTTTTTCTGTCTTTTATTTTTGGAAATGTTGGCGTTGAAAGGGTAGTATTTTGGACATCCGGACATTTAGTTAATACTGTGTTTTAATCGGATGTACAGTTACATTTTATACTGTTATGATCACTCTTGTCATATCTGATATATGTAGTTAAAATATCCATTCCTTTGAGGAAGACTCAAATGCAGTTGTCCAGGTTTAAGGGTAAATTTTATATTTTACAGGTGTAAGGCTACATGCCATTAGTAACATAACAGCACATCCCACATGTAATACATGCAAAGTGTAAGATCATTGTCTAGTCACCTTCAAACCTAAACATGTAAACTGCTTCTTATATGCTGTTTGTTGTCAACCATTCACAGTGGCCAAACATGTCAAAACCTTTAATTGTATAGCTATGATAAAATAGCTCTATTACGGTGACAGGAACTGACATGTCCTTGTTTAAGTCCTTCACCAAACAACATCTTATAGTCTATTAGTACTTGAAAGGCCAGCATGGTAACTACACTATTGCACAGCTGTCAAAAAATAGTAGTCTTGCCTACAATTTAAATTACATTTTATGTGTCCAGATTAACCTTTTAATGTATACTGTCCTACTTGATCATGCATTATTTAAAAATAACCTTGGTAGATAACAAATGTACATTAAAAGGCTGTGTCACATGTGTCTGTCTGGTCATATCTCCTTGCAATATAAGGTATTTTGGTAGGACATGTAGAGAAACGCTGTGTGAAAATGCTGTGTGAAAACTCTGTGTGAAAATGTATGAATGTTTCACTTGTTCACTTCGTAGCACTGTGCCTGACCGTGCTATGAGCACAGTCTGAGTGTTTGGTTTACTATCTAAGTGTTATTATATTTGATTTGTAGGGTAGACCCAAGGTTGTTGTCTGTGTGGGAGAGATACATGAACACTCTATCCAGCTGTATATTACAGATGTACCACACGTAACAGCCAGGTGAACCACCACGTGACCTTGTAAATAGTGTTGTAGTAACCATGCAGTGGTACAGGATAGACCAATTCTACTCCTGGACCCCTTCATCTGTGAACAAAGCAACCCTGTTTTTCTGATTCCATTGGAAAGTACTAGAGCAGTAATGGACAAGATGTTGTAGTGAGCGTGACTAATGGTGCACTGAATGGTCAGGTGCAGGAACATCAGTTGGGTTTTCACAAGATGACCTAATAAAACCATTTGCTTGACACGTTTGTAAAGCTCTGATCTGGGGACTGAAGGAAGCTGCACTGTGGGTATCCTGCTTTATTCTGACGAAGACCAGGAATCTTGCAGGCTTTACAACCTCCTGTTGCTGTCAGAGCATAATTCACCAGTCACAGGTCTGGAATAATTCCTTGATTTTGCTGACCAATGAGGTAAAGACAGTGAGACAAGATCAAATATTGGGGCCTGGCAGGGCCTGTAACCATGATTTGGTAAGGGCTGGTTGCTGCCATTACTTCAAATTTGCTACATTTATGACTTTCTCAGAAAGTTTAATTTTTATTCACATTCCTGTGTCCATTTCAAGTATACCTTGTAACTGAATGTATGTCAGCTGTAGAGAGAATGACTTGTTTTTGTTTTGACTGGCTGTTTATTGATGCATACATGAATGTACTAAAGAAGATATAGGTATATGTACTTATTGCTAAAGTATGCATATGGTTCTAATATGACCAACACTGGTACAAATGTGGCTTCACATGTAACTTTGTCAGGTTCTTGAGCAAGAAACAGTTGTTGAATTCAGACACTTCACAGATACATGTAAACATCTAAAATTAGCATTGGTCACTAACCAAATAAATACGTCAGTGAATAATTACTTGCTATCAGCTTAAACCGTCATTCAATCCTTTGGGCCCTTTTAGCTCACTTCCTGGCTAAAACTTGTAGTCACTATTAAATAATGAATATTGCTGGAACTTCCAAGTGCCCTGGTTTGATGCTGATCAATGTTCACATCCACATTAATGTGGCATTAAACTGTAATCATTCTTTATTTTATCTTATTTTACATTAACACCATTCGTCAGTTATTCTCATTTGTCTATCCTGCTGTTCGTATTCCTCAGCTTGATGTGATGTTCAGCATGATTTTGGTTATGTGATGACATTTACCATATGGCAAGCAAGTCTCAATGTCAAGATACTTGTTATGCTGCCTCACTGAATTGCTATCGCATAGGTATCAGGTGAGACACCTCAGACAGCAAAATTAGTCCCACCAAGTTCACCAGTTCTTTGGCTGGCCCATCCATAATGAGATCAACAGGGAAGAAACTATCAAGATTCTTAAGTTTAACACTGTTGTAGCACTTGTTGTTGATTGTTTGTGAAAACATTACTCTCCTGCCAGATGTATACATTGTCTTCTTGGGAAGTTGGGAGAAGTTGGGATCAAAGCCGAGGTCATAATAAAGACTATAAAAATGGTACTTGCTGCTGCCACGCTTGGCGCTCTGCACTGAAAGGTTAGAGCAAGAAAACAGGACTGGTTGGCCCAGTGACAGCATAATGTGACTGGGTGAGGTGTCATGTCTGGTGTCTTTGGCATGATCGTGCACTCAGCATTTTGGCGGCATGGACATGCTCTGCCACAAGACAAGATATATGTAAACAAGCCTAATGACTGCTCGTCCTGATGACTGAAAAATTGTTAAGTACAATGTTAAATCCGAAGCATACATACATACAATACTGTTTTGGTCACCCTATTTAACTGGTGTGATAGCTCAGTCTTTGTTGTCTACACAAGCCACTTTCAGGCTGTGTCAAAACACTTTATTCTTTGCTGTTGTGCTGTAGTACTTGCAAAGCACCTTTTTGCTTCACAAGTACAGCTAACCTAATTCTTCAACCTTTTCAACCACCTCTGTGAGCAATATTTTCGAACATTCTGAAGTAACTATGGGGTGTAGAGAAATAATTTGCCAAATTTTTTGAAGCTTGTTTCTTGAATGACACAAATCATTTTCGAAAGTGTCATTTTCATAGCAATTGTTTGCATCAGTTCCACTGCTTAAAGTGCTTTGGAGGTCGAAAAGGTTGAAGAGTTACAGTTTACAAAAACTGACTTAGTATAGAAAGGAACGAAACAAATGGCTTGAACTGAGCTGTTGTAAATTGGCAGTGTTCCCTACTGCAGCTTCAAAAGCAGAACAAACCAACCAATATCGAGGGTTTTCATCACTGTCTCAGTTGTTTTTTTTGTCACATGGAAATGAAAGCCACAGATGACATCCAGTTTCCCAACAGTATCTGTTTACATATCCTTAAATAAGTGGGCTTTATAACAACAATCCTTTGTTTTAAAGTATTTATTTATACTTTAACAACAGTGGTATAATTCTGTGGAAGAATATACCTTCAATAATTCATACATATATATCCATGTATATCATATCCCTTAGATTTACACAAAGTGTACTATATATTAAGTGATTTAAGGTATGAATATATCTATTATAATCACAATTGTAGATGATTTAAAATTTCTAGTTGCCTCGCAAATTAATACGTCAATCATGTCAAATTATGGATGCTTAGATTTTCAACAGAGACATTTATGATGCATCTATTTCATTTTAGGTGATGTGTTAATTTGTCTCGCTTTGAACCAGCGACATTAGCATAATTATGTATACCTTGTAATGAGAAGAATTTGTACAATAGAAAGTTAAAAAAGTCCAATATTCAATGATTTTTGCTGTAAAGCTAATATTGTGCATTCAGTATTGCATTAAGAGGTCAAGTCCTATAATAAGACCGAGATCATAAAACAGCATTTTGATGAAGCTGTCTCAAGTTGTACAGTCTTGATTTATAAATTGCCAGGGGTTATAAAAATCATATTAATAAATACTGTAAATACCCATAGCATCATCAATTGTTCGCACATACATATATTTGCATATCCTTTGGAAATTTGGTCATTGTCTTTGTTAAGTCGAAATGAAAATGAAACCACTCTATCTGTGCAACTCCTGATGGAAGATTTCCCCCCATGTCTCTGCATCCATCACACACATGGACTTAGTCGGTAAAGCTGAAAAACTGCTGACTCTGCTGAATTCTCCCTCTCGCCACTTTCTTTTTATGCCAGCCACACCATAGTTTCGCATGAATGCTGCCTGTGTTAGCGAAGAAATAAGAAAATGTCTTATATTACAACATTGCTTTTCAATGGGGAATTTTAATATAAAATGAACTGTCAGTTTGAATTTATTACACAAGTGTTGCATTATGGCCAGCAGAGCTCCCCCTCCCCTTCTAAATAAACATGCCGACATATGTTGACAAATGTGGCATAAAATTACATTGTTTAAACGTGGGCTATTTCAGTGGCTCATCAAAAACATGCATTTCAGGCTTGGGTATTTTACATTTTAATAACTGGCAAAGAAAATGTCCAATACCCGTATTACAGTCAGCACCATACGTGGAAAGGTCTTCCAGCTTCCGGTCGTGGGTTTCCACCGGGCTCTGCCCGGTTTCCACCCACCATAATGCTGGCCATCGTCGTGTAAGTGAAATATTCTTGAGTACGGCGTAAAACACCAATCAAATAAATAAATAAATATTACAGTCAGCAAGAGCTGGATTTGAACATTCAACCTCAGTGATCATGGTCTAGTGACCTGCACTCCAGATCCTTATGCCATAAGGTTGCATTACTAATAGGGTACCAAGTGGTAAGCTGTACCATGTGTAATATATCACGTCTTGTGACGTATCAGTGACGTATCACTTTGCATACTGATGTACATGCCACGCGGTCTTCTCTGAATAAAGCAGTGCGGCTTGGGGCCTTCAACTATGAAGACGTGTTGTCTTATCTTTCTCTGGTGTATTACTGTGCTAGACTATAGAATGGCGTGAAGTCTTTCTAGTACGGTAGATCAATATACAAAACTGGCGACGAGACGAAACGTACCTACGTATAAGGGAAAATGGCAGTTTTCGGGAATCTAGGAGTTTTTGATGAGAGTGTTGAACTTTTTGAAGATTACACGGACAGATGCGACGCTTTTATGGCAGCGAACGCCATCGAAAACGAGAGGAAGGCAAATTTATTCTTATCGCTCATCGGTCCAGAAGCATACAAACTTCTCAAAAACTTGTGTAGTCCAGACGCCCCTAGAACGAAAACGTATCAGGAACTGAAGGACCTCTTGAAAGAACATTATGCGCCCACTCCAAATGTAATGGCAGAAAGATTTCGGTTTGACAGAGTGTCGAAACAAGGTGACAAGGAATCAGTGGCAGACTTTATTGTCCGTCTGAAGAAATTGGCTTCTACTTGTGATTATGGCAATTTTCTAGGCGATGCCTTACGAGACAAGCTAGTTTCGGGACTGAATCAGAAGATGTCACGTACTCAGACACATCTACTATCTGTGCGAAATCTTACATTTGACGAAGCAAGAAGGAAATGCCTAGCGGACGAATTAGCGAATGCCGCTAATCGAGAGAGCATGAACGACGGCACGGCGGAGATGAACCGACTGTTCCCCGGGAGGAGAGGCGGACGTCGAGGCAGAGGACGCGGTCGTGACCAAGCACACCGTAGTACATCCGGCGATGGCTGCAAATGCTGTGGTGGGAGAAACCATAGTACTGGAGAATGTCGACTGAGAGATGCTGAGTGTTATGGGTGTAGACAGCGAGGACATATCAAGGCCATGTGTCCGAAAAGTGATAACACAAATTCTAACAGTGGTGGAAATACCGGCAGCAGAGGTACAAGAGGCGGTCGTGGACATTCGCAAAGTAAGTTCAAATCAAGAAATTCAGCGAAATACGTGGACATTTCAAATGATGCTGAAGAGTCAAGAGACAGTAATTCTGAATTTGATCATGATGAATTTGGACTCTACGGTAATTATAATGTAAATCAAACTCAAAGCATGAAACCTATTAAAGTAGATATTACTGTAGGACATTCTAACATACAAATGGAGCTTGATACAGGAGCCTCACGCTCGACTGTATCTGAAACATTGTATAAAAGTTGTTTAACAATGTTCCCGCTCAGAAATGTAAACATCACATTGCGTAGTTATACAAATGAACCTGTACCTATTTTGGGAGAAATTAGAGTGCCTGTAAAGTACGAGGAAAACCCACTTGTAGAACTTGACTTGATTGTTGTAAAAGGTCAGAAACCATGTTTATTGGGTAGAGATTGGTTAAAACATATCAAATTGGATTGGCAAAGTATTTTCACTGTAAATGAAGCTGGTCTAACTAAGAAGTTACCTAAACATGTACCGCAGTCTGATGATTTTTCTGATTGTTTCAATGAGCTGTTACGACAGAACAGTGTACTGTTTACGTATGAAGGTAATGGTATTAAAGGTTTTAAAGCATCATTGGCATTGAAAGATAATGTTAAACCAGTATATCAGAAGGCTAGACCTGTACCATATTCTTTGCTTGGAGATGTTGAAAAAGAATATGACCGATTGATTGAATCAGAGATTTTGTATCCAGTTGACAGTTGTGAATGGGCTTCACCGACAGTCCATGTTGTGAAACCTAATAAGTCTATTAGGGTGTGTGGTGATTATAAAGCAGTTAATGAATTGATTAAAGATGATGGATATAAATTACCAAATACTCAAGATCTGTTTGCTAAGATATCCCAGTATGGTTCACAGCCAAAAGTGTTTTCAAAACTAGATTTGACTAGTGCATTTAATCAGCTTTATTTAGATGATGAATCTGCTAAGTTGCTTGTGTTAAATACTCACAAAGGATTGTTAGCAACTAAACGGTTATGTTTTGGTGTCAAAACAGCGCCTTCCATTTTTCAGGCTACTATGGATAAAATATTGTCAAATATTGATCACGTTCTATGTTACATGGATGATATATTTGTAGCAACTGAAACTGAGAAAGAGCATTTTGTTGTGTTAGAGAAAGTATTTTCTAGATTGAGGAAACACAATGTCAAGTTAAATGGAGAAAAATGTGAATTTTTCAAAGAAAGTGTGACATTTTTGGGTCATAAGCTGTGTGCTGAGGGTATAAAACCATTGCAAAGCAAGACAGATGCAATTAGAAATGCACCTAGACCACAGAATGTGTCAGAACTTAAGTCATTTCTTGGAATGTTGAATTACTATGGTAAATTTGTACCAAATCTGTCATCAAATTTACATGCTTTGTATTCGTTACTTAACAAGTCAGTAATGTGGAAATGGACTAAAGAGTGTGAAACTTCTTTTCAATATGCTAAGACTGTTTTAACAGGTGATAGCGTGCTTATGCACTATAATCCTAAGATGCGTTTAGTATTAAGTGTAGATGCAAGTCCTTATGGATTAGGAGCTGTGTTAAGCCATAAGTTGAATGATGGTTCAGAAAGACCTGTAGCTTATGCATCACGTACATTAAGTTGTGCAGAGAAGAACTATGCACAAATAGAGAAAGAAGCATTGGCAATTGTGTATGGAATAAAGAAATTTCATTTGTACTTGTTTGGTAGGAAATTTACTCTTGTAACTGATCATCAACCCCTAACAAGAATTTTTGGTTCCAAATCTGGTATTCCTGCATTAGCAGCAGCTAGGATGCAGCGCTGGGCATTGTTGCTTAGTGGATATTCGTATGATATTGTATACAGATCTTCAGAAAATAATGCAAATGCAGATTTGTTAAGTAGATTACCAGTGGATGATTCTCACACTGCAGATCCTGATGAAATGTATATTTGTAGTACAGTATTAAGCGATCTACCTGTGACAGCTAAACAGATAGCTGATTTTTCATGTAAAGATGCTACATTATGTAAAGTGTTAGATTTTACATCTTCAGGTTGGCCAAATTGTTGTACTGATATGACTTTGCAACCCTATTGGTCAAAACGAGATGAATTGTCAATTGATGATGGTTGTATATTATGGGGTAGGAGAGTAGTTGTACCAACTAAACTTCAAGAAATGTTGTTAACTGAATTACATGATGGTCATCCCGGCATGTGTAGGATGAAAGCTTTGGCTAGATCTTTCGTCTGGTGGCCTGGATTAGATCAAGATATAGAAGACTTAGTCAGAACATGTCCGAGTTGTGTAGAATCACAAAAAGTGCCTAAGTCTGTACCTTTGTTATTGTGGCCTTGGGCTACAGAGCCATGGCAGAGAATTCATGTTGATTTTGCTGAAATCGATGGTCAGCAATTTTTTATTGTAGTCGACAGTTATTCTAAGTGGTTAGAATGTTTTCCAATGTCAAGTACCACAGCAAGTGCTACTATTACTGTTCTTCGGTCTTTGTTCGCAAGGTATGGTTTACCGCAACAAATTGTTTCAGACAATGGACCCCAGTTCATTGCTGATTTGTTTTCTGATTTTTTGAAATGTAATGATATTGATCATACTTTGTGTCCCCCTTACCATCCTGCAAGTAATGGGTTAGCTGAGAAAAATGTTCAGAGCTTTAAGAGAATGTTCAAAAAGTGTGAAAAGTCTGAGAGTATTCAAAGTAGAATAGCCCATGTTCTGTCATGTTACAGAAATACTCCTCACACTACGACTGGTATTACGCCAGCTGAGTTGTTTCTGAAGCGAACGCCGCGAACTAGGTTGTCTTTGTTAAAGCCTAACTTACAAAGAAAGGTAGAAAGAAAACAGACAGCTAGCAAATTTCATCACGATGGTTTGAATCCCACTGTACGTAAATTTGATTTGTATCAGCATGTACGGGTAAGAAATATCAGGGGAGGAAAGGTAAAATGGATCCCCGGTACCATTGTTGCAATTAAAGGTCCTCACACTTATATTGTGCGAGTTCCAGGTAATAACAAACGCTATGTTCATGCTGATCATCTTATTTGTGATGACTCTGTAAATGTTAAATCTGATCAAAATCCAAATGACGTATTACTAGGGAAGGATACATGTGTTGCACCAAATAATCCAAGCATTGGCAGAAATCCACATGTAAATGATCCGAGTGTACAAACTAATGTGCCAAGTCCAATAAAGGAAGCAGTAGCTTTACCTGAATCTACTAAATGTACACCGAAAGTTTTTGATCAAGATTGTAAACCTGATGACACTGTGTCATGTGATTCTCCTGTGTTTATTCCTCGAAGGTCTGGTAGAGTAAGTAGACCTCCACGAAGACTTGATTTGTAATATGTATTCAGTGCTGCAGCTGTTCTAAAGTTCTAGATACATATGTACTCAGATTTTATGTCTTGGTTGTTGACTGTTTTTTTAGAGCAAACTTGTGACATTGTTTTAATGTTGGTGTCATAAAATGTATCTAAGTAAAATGAAACATTGTTGTAAGAAACAAAATGTTACAAGGTTTAAAGAAGTTAAAAGTTAATTGAAACTTTGTTAATGTTCTCAAGGTTACTTCGTATCTAAAAAGGGAGGAGTGTAATATATCACGTCTTGTGACGTATCAGTGACGTATCACTTTGCATACTGATGTACATGCCACGCGGTCTTCTCTGAATAAAGCAGTGCGGCTTGGGGCCTTCAACTATGAAGACGTGTTGTCTTATCTTTCTCTGGTGTATTACTGTGCTAGACTATAGAATGGCGTGAAGTCTTTCTAGTACGGTAGATCAATATACAAAACCATGCACCAAGTATAAACATACCCACCTTCCAAGAGTGACCCAGCTGTCTGTCAATGTCAACATACCTGTCACCAGGGCAGTGACAAGAACACAGTATTTTCCACAGAGTGCCGTTATCCGCTATCAAAGCGTGCCACCGATGGCACACCCTCGAAGCATTACACAGAGACTGGACGTCCAGCATGGACAAAATTTGACACAAAACCTCGTCTGGCAATCCCTGAACGTTTAGGTGTTCAGGACAGTGGATGCATCTATCAGTTCCGTTATCGAGGACGTGACAGCAGATGGGCCTTGCAGACATCACCTCCCATCGTATCATCACGCTGGCTGGCTGACAAGAATTAAAACTCAGATGTAAATACCGTGATTGTGCACCACGTCCACCACCTTCCGCACCCTCACCCCATTTGGATTTCATGCAGCGTAACACTCCCTCCCTCAAAACATGTCTGGGCTCGATTACATTTGCCTCAAATTAAAATGTTTTGTTATCACCAAATGTCGTACTAATGTTGCGATATTTGCCTTCTACACTGCATTAGATAAGCGATAATAATACCGTAGATCCAAGTGTAAGTATAGTAGGGGTAGAAGTTGCATGTATGTACAACACTTCGCGTGCGCAGACTGAATTTGGAATTAATCGCAAAATTCTGAAATATGTTAAATGTGTGTTCACATATGAGATCTACAAACAAGCGTATGTTAAATCGCAATGTAGTTGGCTTGTAGAGATAATTGGGTACTGTTCACACTTTGTACCACTTGTAGCCATTTACATGCATCGTAGGCCTAAATGTAGAAGTTGCAGCATTCTAAATTGCCGTCATACAACCTTGGGCATCAATGATCTTTTCACTCTGTTTTGCACAACTTAGAATTTAGACTGTTGAAATTTCCAGTTTCTTCCAATGTAGTTAATATACATCATCTAAAATGTACGTAAGACGAACATAAACACTCCAAATGTTGTCTCGGAACACGGAAAACGTCGACAGCTGACCTGACGCTCGTCGTTTGTTGTGACTGCAACGTCACGGATAAACATGTAAAGGGAAACTACCCTATCAATGCCAAGCGACCGTATGGGGTTATACAAGTAGCCTCCCTTGAAAGTATACTAAGCGGTCCTACTTATTTATTTGAAGGTGTTAAGCGGCGACCAGCATTATGATGGACTTATTTTTACGTGAGTGAAGTTAGACTGCGGTTCGCAGTTAGCGGTTAGCTATTCAACATTATTTGGCCATTATTTTTTTTATAAATTATGTATTGGGCTATATTACCATTATTACTGCACATACAAATTTAATACTTGGTACATTATTGACACTTAATACGGGCTATCACCTGATGCCAAAAATTCCCGATTCTGACATTAGGTGCGCTTCTGTGAATACCAGTCTGAACAGCGGTCTGGCCCATATATCCATTAATACTGCACCTACAGACACCATACTTCGTACATAACTGACACTTAATGCGGGTTAGCCATCACATCATGCATATACTTCCCGATTCTGACACTAGGCGGCGCTTCTGTAAACAGCAGTCTGAAAAAAAACGTGATAGCCCGTATAAAATGTCATTAATGTACCGAGTATGATGTCACTAATAATGGAGATATAGCGAAATACATAATATACAGAAATAACGACTTAATAACCGCTAAATGCGAATCACAGCTTAAGTTATTTCACGTCTGTTTTTGGTCCTTTTGAACCGATTTATCCAAATTTTCGTTAACATTACGTCTGTCGAAAACAGCACATATTCAACCATTATTATCGCTTCGCATAACGGATATAGCATAAAATATTCTTGAAGCCGACTACAGTTAATAACATTTCCGAACATTCTCCGCCTCCAACAAAATTTAATTTAAATCGAAGTCTTCCATGAGGTTGGAAGTGCTTAAACTGAAGAAGATTACATAAGATTGACTGTCTGAGAGTCTTCGATCGACAGCATACCTTCGGAAACTTGTCGCATGATAAGAATATAGTATTCTTACAGGCCAATTCAACTACGTTGGAAACAAAATCATAAAGTAAGTACTTCCGTGAACAAATGTAGGGCACTAAGGTATGATAGTCGTTGAGAAATGTCAATTTTCTTAGAAATCTTAATTTCTGAAGTCAATAAAATAATGCTTAAAAAAAAATCCTGTTTTATATTTCTAATGTTTATAATTATAATTTTGGGTTGGCCTAATGATATTTCTTGCCCATACGAATCCATTGTGCGGTAATATTTATTACCAGCCATCCAATCTGTGACGTCAAACTAATGACGCTAAAATTACATAAATGCACGTGAGGTGTGAACAGGCAGCACCCAATCAAGAGAAGCTTGCACTCAACCACGAAAAGGTGGGCCGTAATCATCACCTGACTACATTGAAACAGGCTCTCTCTCCCGCCCCCATTCCACCCGCCTGCCGCCAGATGTCGTCATGGTGTGATCTCAAACGTCACTTACCGTCACAACAGCTCGTGATGCAACAGTTCGAACTACTGGAAAGCTGGCTGTTGAACATGTGCTGAGGTAAGTAGGCATGATATGTAAGAGTACATACTGCACATATATTTTTGTTTCTGTTCAAGTAATTCTTTTTTTGAGAATGAGTAATGTATAGGCGTGTTATGATGTTATCAACGTAATCCACGGTTTGTAGTTTGGTGTATTAAATTTATGAATATGTCCTCATACACAAGGCCTATCAATGATATATTATTTATATACACATAGTACTCACTTAGTCCATGTAAATATTGTGCATACTGTGTTTTTCTTTCCACATTTCCATTTTTTTAGGAATTGAGATGTGATCCACACAGTCTGTTATTTTGTTTTGTTTTACTAAATTGTTGAAAATCATGGAACTGAGGGATATTTTTTATTCAATGAAAGTGGCACTAGTGCGCAGAAGTACCTTTAGCCATTGTCATGTCACAAATGCATTGTAGCGCAACGTCTGCGCAACGACTACTATATGTTACAAATTAAATGTATGAGTTTTTATTGCAACTTCATACAGTTTTTAATATTGCATCATCATTATGACCTTGTCATGGAACATTTCAGGTCAGTAAAATAATTTCAAGGTCCTGCTGCCATGCCTTTGTCGCGCACCCATTAAAGTTAACTTTGCTTATACTGGTATAAAACCTTAAACAGTACAGTTGTAAATTTATTTTATTGAACAAACATTTCATCATTTTAGCATATTTAAGTTAACTGAGCATTTCATAATGTACTGCAGTCATCATAAAAAGCTATTATTAATATTCTGTTGGTAACATATTGTAGATTGTTAATACCGGGTAAGCAATAATTTTTAGTAAAATGTGAAACATAAAATACATTACATCAGTAGTGGTGAAATGAAACTATTTCTCTTCTAATATAAACCACAAAATGCACAATTCCTGTCTACCTATGTCCTTACAGGTTTATGAAGTTGCTTAAATGTATGTATACTAGCTACAAACCATACCATTTGTAATGGTTTGACAACACAGCGTTTAGTTAGCTCGATCTATTCTTGTAACAGGTTTATAATATTATGTAATTACATGGCTTTTTTCATATCGGCCTTGTTACAGTCCCAAAATCTGCCATATTGGCCTGTGGCATGTTTCATTGACTCGAGGCGAAGTTGAAGGCCAATGCAGCCTGCCGACAACCAATTAATATTACATATGGAGGACAAATAAATAGGCCGATGTGAAAACAGCAGTTTAATGATATTTTTATTCATCACCTGTGTATTTGATCAGGAAACAACAAAGCATGCTCAGAAATATACCACATGTGTTATTAAAACATGTATTCTGTAACCAACTAAACATGTCATGTGCCCAGCTCATTAAAAAAAAAATAGGGTGGTTAATTAAATTAGACTTTAATTTTCTGATCTGATTGTTATTTAACACCTTACTCAAGCATTTTTCACAGAAAATCTCCACTTTTCGTGTTGCTGAGATGTTTTTCATTGAATTATTTTGAATAAACGTGTTCTTATCATCTTTTGTGACAGTTATAAATCTAGTTAAAGTTACGAACTCTTGCAATCGATATTTGCTTTGAAATATCTAGACCTGCACTGATCGCTGTGCAATCCTGTCTTGGCCCACGTGCCATAGAGGCTTGCTGAGATATTTGCTCGCAGAAAGACCGCTGTGTGAGATGTATGACTTGTCTGAGTAGGACATATTACAAGTAAATAGATATAGTGTATAAATGATAAAACAAATATTATAAACACTAATAGGGTTAATTTCTTTTCATTGCATTTTACCAGGTTACTACTACCCTATATTTCTTCAACCGTTTAACATGTTCACCTGATGTTTTAAGCCTATTTTGAGGAGATTTCTCTATCTAGACTAAAATCTTGATTTTCTCTGTGAAGCCTTGATGTTGGCAAACCCAATTAAACATAAATTTTCACCATTGCCAAAGTATTAAGGCCGATAAATTGCATTCAAAGTTTTCCTCAAATATACGAAAAGGTGGAACCCTATGCAGACAGCAAACCATTATGTGGAAGAAATTCAGTATGCTTGTTGTTACTCTTGTTGATTTTTAACACTGAGCTAAATGACCAAGCTCTGACAGTTGTTCAATGTTTGTCTTGTATGACGTAATTCGGCGGAGACTAATGAGTGTTGGCGGAAAATATGCATAAAGGCAGCCTCATTATCTAGTTATTTTAAATACCCTATTACTCCAGTAAATGTATTATTTTTTATGTTTTTTTTCATAATTTCAAATTAACAATACATACAAGGGTATCTATTTATGAATAAATAATAACTCTTGACACTAATCCACACTAAAGTATGACTCGTTCGGTTGATCACCTCTTTAAACAATATTTATTGTAGTTTGGCAAATTAAATAATGAACTAATTGTTCTCATTTTTAGGTCTTTTTCTTCTAGGACTCATTGGATGTTCATTGTTTCCTCACACGAGGAGCCACGAGAACGTCACACAGATGTCTCCACTTTACAGGTTGAGGGAAGGAGTGAGTGAGTGAGTGCTTGGGGTTTAACGTCGTACTCAACAATTTTTCAGTCATATGACGACGAAGGAATCATTAGGGTGCATGTACGTGTAATGTGCCCTCCTTGTTGCAGGACGGATTTCCACCGCTCTTTTATTTAGTGCTGCTTCACTGAGACGACTTACCGAAGGCAAGTAAGCGGCCCCACCCGAGCCATTATACCGATACGGGTCAACCAGTCGTTGCACTATCCCCTCCATGCTGAACGCCAAGCGAGGAAGTTACAACTTCCTGTTTTAAAGTCTTAGGTGTGACTCGATCAAGGATTGATCCTGGATCTACCGGTCCCGAAGCGGACGCTCTACCGACTGTGGGTTGAGGGAAGGAAATTACATGTGTTGTTACATGTACGTGTATTGCATGATGTCATTATTATGCTGTTTTGGAAACCTCAGCCTGTGTAAAAAACCTTTTTGACCTCTAATGCACTTTTTCCCGTGGAATTTATAATACAGTTGTTATCAAAACGACACAAAAATGGTTGTTTGTGTCACTAAAGATGCAAGCTTCGCAAATCTCAGATTATTTCTCTACACCCCACATTTCTCTAAGAATGTTTCAAAATGTGAGTGGTAGTGGTGGTTGAAAACGTTGAAGAATAAGCGTAAACTAGGTTCTGTTTGTTCAGACTTCCATAAGAGGTTTTAAGTCAGCTAGCATGTACATATACTTGTATTCATACATGTAGCTTACATGTACTGGTAGTGCTTTTGGTTTTTTTTTTTGTGCATTGTGAGCAATACCAGGTTTGGTCAGGAAATGGTGTATTTGACAGATTAATTTACATAATTGAAATAGTACCATTTGTCACACTTATCACAGCCAACCGATGGTGGGTTATTGGTACATGAAATGTGACACAGTGGACAAAGCCATTTCTTAGCTTCTGTTCTTGTAGGGTGGTGTATAAGATGTAATTTACGCTTTTGCAGAGTTATGCATGATTTCCGTTGATTTGAATATGTGCTTTGAAAGAAAAGTACCACTGTTCTATTCTAGTTCATGTGTGTTAGCAGGGCTTTCACCATGTGATATAGTCACCTTTGGTTTAAATTGAAAACTTTTGCATACATCTCAAAAATGTTTCTGAAGTTGTGAGAAAGTTGCAAATTGTAATAGAACACCATTGTCTTGAAAATACGAAGAGTACAGCATGTTATTTGAAAGTTTGTTTGTAGGCCTAGTTATATTCTACATCATGATTTTGTCAGTAATTTTATCAGAGGCAGATGCACTAGAGCTTTCGTAGTATCTGTATAGGTACTGTATGTCCAGCATGTCCAAGATCTGGTGTGCTATTGATCTCTGTGAGTCTGACTGCGTTCTTTGTGTAATGCTCTTGTCATTAAAAGTTATGCCAAACCATCCGTTGTCAGCCCATGTGTTATCAGTGATTACCCGTTTTGAAATATCTAAGTCAAGGCCACGTTCAGCACATTTTGTTTGTCAACTTTACGAATTGATGCCTGTCATGCAGAACTTTCTGCTTTTTGTTCATAGACATCTTACTGTTTAATTGTCAACTGAATATGGATTCATCAATGTCTCTAATCTTTTGTTCATAGGCATTATCTGTTAGAATTAAAGGATTACGTTATACACAATTTCTGTTATACAGTATTTCTGTTACACAGAATTTCTGCTGTGATAGTGGATTCCCATTGTGACTGAAACCAATTTTTTTTTCTAAGTACGAAAGGAACCCGAGTTTAGCGGCTTCTAAGACTATAGTGCTAGGAATGTGGTTGTTGACAAAATCTGTGTATTTTTGGCCAAGTGACTGTCGAATACATGGAGACCATGCTCGAATTATATCTTTGAAGTCGGTCTCCAGAGGTCTGATGAACAGTTTTAATGTAGATGTTTTATTTATGGGACACCTGAATGCCTGAAGAGCATGGAAATTGCATAAACTGGTGTTTTAATGTAAGGGATGCAACTGAAGCCTTTATTGATATATTGATATCTTTGATATGTTGTATGGTTGGTTTAATGGGGTCACTCAGACTGCATGGTCGATATTTTGAAAAAACCATGACCGTCATTAAATTGATGTAATCCTTGTCAGTGTTCACAGGATTTATTGTTACATGGAATATTTAAGAAAACGATAGCCAAAGTAGTAGCATGAACTTGGGATTTGTCAGAGTCACTCATACTGATTGCAATGGCCTTACCCCTATTATTTTGGCCACAAATAGTCAGAAAAAGACGGACAGGAAATCTTATTGCGGTTAAGTCGCTCTTGTTGTCGTAGCCCAGGAAAAAAATGGCCAAACTTACGGGCTAGTGTAAAATTTTCATTGTTTGAAACGCCACTACCATTTTGTTTTGGCTGATTTTGAGTCTGAATTTTGTTCCAGAATTTTCTCGGCATTTCGCCAGTCTGAACCGTATAATGGGTGTTCGTCCATTTTTTTTAATGCAGCCTTGTTCTACTGCATGTTTGTCAACAAGTTTTACGCGTCTGAACTTGTTCAGCTGTTGTATCTTTAATCTGAATTAAACTTATTCTGTTGAGAGACATCTTGATTTGGTTTCGCATTCTGTAAATTTCATCTCTGTCAGATAAGTTAGGTCTTTTGCGCTATTGTGTAGCATCTTCTTGGTGATATTTGCCATTAGTTAACTATTATTTAGTTAACTAAATAAATTTTCCAGGTATTGAGATCATTAGAAAATATCTCACATTACATTTTCCATTTACAACCTAAATGTGCAAGGTATATGCGTCCTGTTGCAGAATTATTTGTAGTTATTGGTCGTGGTTTGTATTTCTTAAAGTACCTGTAACAAGCAGTATACATAGGATTATCACCACTATTACTGTACTATTGCTGTCTTTGGCTAGCATTACAATTTGTACAGACATTTTCATTTACTAAATTATGGCCACAACCAGAACAGTGTAATAACTCTTATTCTCGTTAAGAGAGGTGAGAAGTAAGCCCCAATCAGCTCTACATTGTTGTGACTTTTCATAACGTTGGTAAGTTTCGATGGGGAAAAGGGACACATTAAAATCATATGTACCGGTTGGGTTTAATTTCAGTAGGAGGTGTAGAAGAAATTGCTCTCTTCGGAAGATAAAGATAACCGCTTTGTGGTCAAGGATAGGACGCTTCTGGGTGAGGGTTAATGAGATAGTTGCGATATCTATTGACAGGGGGAGATAACCGCGAAATTGGCAGCCTGTTTCAATATAGTCAAGTGATGATTAAGGCCCACTTTTTCGTGGTGGAGTGCAAGTTGCTCTTGAGCACAGAGCCCAATTTTTTCATCCAAAATGCACTAACCATGATTCTTCAAACTTCTTTCAACCACCTCTGTGACCAACAATTTGAAACATTCTGAGAGAACTACGGGATGGAGAGAAATTCCCTGCAGTCTTATGAAGCGAGCATCTTCTTTTGTGACACCCACAAATCATTTTATTTCATTTTCATAAAAATTGTATGCACAAATTCCACTGAAAAAGTGCTTTATTCTTTCATTTTCATAATAGTTGCATAAATTCAGCTGAAATAAATTGATTTAATTAGTGGATGAAGATTACCAAAAATGTTCAGGAGTTAACATTTTGTAAATATGAAACCAAAATGGTGACTGTTCTTTTTTGAATAACATCGAGTTAACTTTTTTCCTAAATCAAAAGTTTTCTACTGAAAAACGAGTACCCCGTCTTCAAACAATAAACCGAGTGTCTTTTTGGCACGTGCTAGAAAGGTATGATCACTGTCTGTTATATATTATACTTGAAATTATATGTGAAAACCTGTGAATAAGAAAACCAGAACTAGTCCAAGATGGGTGATGAAAAGTGGTTAGTTGGGGGGAAATCATTTCGTTTCCTGTCCTGCAGAAATATTTTACAGGCATACTCGACTGTATCGTTTATCAATAGACTAGCCATTCTGTTTTTATGAAAAAGAAAGTGTTTCTTTTGCAGATTATATATGTCCTAGATGACTTAATGCTCGTAACAACGAGCCCCGTGCTAATTTATTTAGGCCTATTTATTTGATTGTGGTCAGTATTATGGGTGGAGGAAACCAGGCAGAGCCAGGGGGAAACCCATGACCACCCGTAGGTTTCTGAAGGTCTTCCCATGTACTGCAGGAGAGGAAGTCAGCACGAGCTGGACTTAAACTCACAACGGCCGCATTAGTTTGATGCTCCTGGGTCATGGCGCCTCGCTGGAGCCCCCTACCCCCTCTCAAGACACACACCTCCCCCCCCCCCCCCCACCCCTCCCCAAACACATACAGCTACCCGAAATGGCGCGAACGTGACAGAAAACATAGAAAGGTACGCTCATTGGCTGACTGCAACAGTTGATATAAATGTTGATATAAACTAATATGGCGCGAAAAAGGTTCTAAAAATAGGCGAATCTCTTCTAAGCCTATAATAGCGAAGACCACAGTCATCTGGCAACTTCTCCTTCTCTGCAGTCTGCTAATTGAGGTTACATACTCGTCAAAACAGAAGATGCCTGGACGCGGCAAGGGTGGAAAGGCAAGGGGAAAAGCCCAATCGAAGTCGTCTCGTGCTGGACTTCAGTTTCCTGTTAGCCGTATTTATCGCTATTTGAGGAAGGGTAATTACTCCAACCGTGTCGGAAGAGGGGCTCCAGTGTACCTGGCTGCTGTGTTGGAGTATTTGACAGCAGATGTGTTGGAGTTGGCTGGAAATGCTGCCCGAGACAAGAAGAAAAAAAACCATCAACCCACGCCACCTGCTGCTGGCCGTCCGCAATGAGGAGGAGTTGAGCAGACTGCTGTCTGATGTAGCCATTGCCCGAGGTGGCGTTCTTCCCAACATCCAGGCTGTTCTCCTGACAAAAAGGTCCTGAACACGTCTACAACCACAGTGGTTGACCAATCTTAATTCCAACGGTCCTTTTCAGGGCCAACCGTATCTCCCGAAAGAGACAATCACGTTTTCAGGGACGAAAATTTTCAACTGAGCAGCTGATTTTAAGGGAAATCAGAATTTAAAAGAACATCGAGACAAAATTAATCTTGACTGTATACGACAATTTTGTAATCTTTGGTCTTGCAGGGTTAGCATACATGTTTGTACTGCATAGATGACTCCTTCACCCTTCAGTATCATCTTCACGGCCAATACACAAATAAACTCAAATATGCTACAAAGTGTACGAAAACTCCTTTTAATAATACACGTATAAGTCAGACATATAAATAAACGTTCAGAATTAAAGCTAGTCAATTAAACTGTTATCTGCATCGTTATACATACAGATGTAGCAAGTTGAGAGGCAGACATTCTAGTAATAAATACATACCCACAGTCACGATATCATAAACATGCAGCACAACCGTAATTTTTATCACATACATTTGATTTTTTGTTTCGATTTTCACGCTCGGACAAGGTTATACATAAACGTAAACTTTATCATTTCCTTCCACATTAAGATGACACTGACTGATAACATTTACAGTCTGTAACTTTTAAAATAAAAATATACATCAGAAATGAAAGAAAATATAAATGATTGAAAATGTGATTGTTGTAACAGCAGATATTAAGGAAAAATATGTCAGCATTTTACTGTTTGTACGTCGTTCACATGTTGGTTCACAAAAACGCAACAAGTTTTAGTTTTTAATACACAGCTGTGTACTTGATCTGTTCTGAAACAGGGTTTTGGCATGCATTCAAGTACAGCTAGATAACTCAGAAGACTCGTATAACTCATTGCACACGGACAAAAACTCTGTTGCAATTTGCGAATTTAATAATTTTGTTGCTTCTTGATATGATGACGTCTAATTTGGCTAAAATGGATTGGGCCTTTTAACTAAACATTGTGGTGGAATTGTTAGCTAAACGTCATACCACACACGTCTTTCATTTCAGTCAGCTGGGAGATAAATGGTCAATAAACATACATGTATATCCATTACATGATAAATGTCGAACTCTTGTTGAAAAATGATACGCTTGCATGCCAAACATTCTGTAAATCCCTCTTTTTAGTTACCTGGATAAAATTCAGGTCAACTTGGTGTTATGCTTGAAACCTATCTCCGGTGTGGTATCAAGTTAGTCTATGAGACTGGTGTGCATTGTGTTGGAAATGTTCTACACAAAATATAGTGTAACGTGAATGACTGGAAATATCAATGACTGAATTAACATTCAGTTAAGGTTAATGGTGAGACCTTTTCCCATTACTGTGACATTTTCTTTGAGTCAACTTGTAAATTTTATATTGAATACGTTCTAATTATAGTAGCAGCAGTTTGCATTATTAAGACAAAAAACAAGACAATTATGGAATGAACCTGAGGCTAAATTTCTGGGAATGATAAAAAACAATGATGTAAAATCCTAGTCAATGTAACACACAAATATACAATGCCAAGTGTACAATATGAACTTTGTTTCCAGTAGTCCAAAGATGAACTATAAACTGAAAAGTCCTGAAAGTCGGTTGACTACATGTTCATGTTATTACGACCTTCTGTCATGGTGCTTTCATTGAAAGAGCTTTAAACGTACTTTGTTGTGTTTTTTTTTAAACGCTGAAGTGCAGTTTTTCATAACTCCTTCTGACTACTGTCACAGCAAGTATGAGAAAAATTAAAACTAGCAGCATTTCAGGGTTCTATCTAGAAAAGAATTGAAAGTTCTAACCCCAAACTTAACTTTTTATTTTTAAACCTTACCATCATATTTTTGTTCAATGTACTTGCTAGTTTTAATACAGCGTGATTAGTTTGGGAGCCCAAATGTTTTCCGGGACCAATACACCTTTAGATATGGCCCTGCATTTTGTCTTCGTAAGATCTCAAAAACGCTTGCATAAATGTGTCTAATTCGTGCACTAAACCCAATAGACAAGACTATGTCTGGCCTCTTCTTTTCCTTTTTTCAGAAGTCAATACAAACTTTCAACCAGTCACGCATGTAGCGCAATGCATAATGCTATTGCAGACAATACAGCTAATAATACATCTAATAATACAGACATAATGTACACTTAACATCACCATGTAACTAGTACACTTCACTTATACATGTGTATCAATAGTTTCATTAACACACGAGAGATGCCAAGTTAACAAACACTGTTACAGCATTGTACTTACACAAAACCAGACAATTTTAACAATGTGTTAATGACAGTTTTACACTTTGGGAGAAAGATAACCAATACAGAAATGATACAGCTTGAAGCTTAAGACAACACCAAAGCACCGTGTATTTTCACATGAAATATGCAGCTTAAGAAGGCATCATTTCCAGGAATGAAATAACATACAACACCTTATTTTTAGTTCTAAAAAAATGCCAAGGGTCTGTTGTGGGTGAAAAGAGCAGGGACAAAAATTCAGCTTTCATAATTATGTCTATAATGGATCTACCTGTAAAGAGATATTTGTAGTGGCATGAATTCATGTTCCCAGCTGAATATAAACTGTGTTAGCAGACAGGCATGCCATGCTTCACAGCATAGATGCCATGCTAGTTGAATTCATTGAATTAGTCAGCATTACCCACCATGTCAGTCTATGAAAGACAAAGCCAGAATTACATCACTTTTAAATGCACATGCGTGTTAAAGTAAATGTACATATTCTCCATTACCACTGAATAAAATTCTAAAATAAGATTTATGCTATTTTAGAATAAAATTAACTTTGTTTATACTGACCTATGTTAATGATTGGTGTTTTATGCCATTCTCAAGAATATTTCACCTTTACCACGGCAGCCAGAATTATGGTAGGAGGAAAACAGGCAGAACCCACGATCATCCGCAGGTTACTTGCCGACCTTCCCAAATAGCCAGCATGAGCTGGACTTGAACCCCCAGTGACTGCAGGTCTGACAACAACCTGTAGATGGTTGTGGGTTTCCCCCAGGTTTTGCCCGGTTTCCTCCCACCATAATGCAATATTAGTGAAATATTCTTGAGTACTTGACTACGGCGTAAAACACCAATCAAATACATAAATAAATAAACACAGTGACCGCATTGATGAGCGGCTCCTGGATCATTGTGCTGGCATGCTAACCACCTTGGCCACGGAGGCTAATTTGCTTTATATGATATATTTTAATTCAAATAATACAACAGCAAAGGCTACAACCTTAAAACAGGGAAAATGTTATTGGTAAGAAAACACATAGACCTCAAGATACAGAGCAATCTCTAAAAGTTACTGAGATACTCACTAAAAAAAAATTTAATTCAACTCCCCCTACCAACCCCCCTTTTGCATATGCATGTAAAAGAATAAAACAAAGCGAAGGAAAAATGTAAATTGTAACAAAATTCCTAAAGGACCTTTTATGGACAACACTGGAGAAACACTAAAAAAAGGTATTAAGATGTACATTTACTATAATATTTTTATCAGTTTTATACAGACTGATAGTGTGATAATACTAATGCATGAAAAATATACACATGGAGTTGAGAAATACCTATTGTAAGACTTGTTGATTTCATTACATGATCTCAGCAAAATCTACAAAAACGGCAACATGATTCAAAGACTGAGATAATGCAGCGCGACGTCAGATTTGAATGAAATGCTGAAGCCATTAAATAGCAATGAGATATGTACATGACATTCCTTACACAGTATAAAGTCCTGGATAATGACTTAAATAATATGTGACATGATGTCTTAATTCCATCGACGTAAACGTGTGTACAATGGCTAAAGGCCCTCCAAGCTCTTAGGTCTTGTGTACCTTGATGTCTTGTGGTTTAATGATGCATCATGGCCCTCACTGCAACAACAACAACTGGGACATATCAAAAATTTATAACTTAGGTCCAACATATGGTTGGGAAAAAAGAGAAGAAAATAAACCACTTATGAGCTGCCATTAATGACAATATTACAGATATGTATAGATATACATGTTTGTCAATGATAGTCTGATGGTATACCTTTTTCCTTGGCGAAACCAGTTATTTGTTTGACTGTTGCTTAACATCACCCTTACAAACATTTCACTTATGGCCTGTGATGATTAGTTTTGTGGTTCGCAGAGGAAACCACTGACCTCAATGAAGAACTTCCTCCTGGATGTGATGTACAGGTGCACACCATATTGGTGGAAGACTAGCCATGGTCTTCAATGAACACTAGACTGCTCAAAAGGCCACACAAACATTGCTCCATGCTTGTAACAAACAATCAAAGTCAGAGAATCTACAAATTTCCTATCCAAGGCTGGATCTGAACCCGCATCTTATGTGTTCAAGCAATTTAAAGGAAGTTACTTGAAAAGGCAGTTGTTCATCAATGGTCCATGAAACATGCCATCAAAAAGAAAACATACTCAAATTTTCCATAGTATAAAGAGAATTTGAGGTCCTTTGTCCAATTTAATGTGACATAAATAGGAAACTGCAAAACAGTGTTGGGCGATATTCTTAAATCCATTTCAAACAAAACTCACTGAAAGCATTTGTCACAGTAGAGATCTAGGTCGCAGCCATGGCAACGAAGGGTGGCATCTTCATTACAAATGCAGCACCAAGGCAGTTCATCAGTTTCTTGCTGTATTAAACACAAAAGCAATGTTACACAGGATAACCAAGCAATCAATATCACTACATGTACATAAAGAAGCTACTTAACATTCCTCCTCAGATAAAAAGCCATTGATCATAATACCATGCACTTAGAGCCTTGGAACTTTATATCAGATTATATTTGAATATCCATTTGAAATATTGCCATTGTGGCCGTATATAAAGCCATAATCATTCATTCCATATACATACTATCTCCATAGACAGTAATTTTACTGAGCTTTCTACATGTGTAATATATGTTAATGACTTATTCTGTCTTGACATACTTTTCCTTTGCATCTTTACTGCACATATGAGACAAAGCAAATTGTCTTATACTAAATAATGTTTCTATTAAAGAAATTGACTAATTACTAATATTTCTTATACTAATGTATGTCCTAAAATTTGTCTGTTGATACTGAACAATACATGTATGGAAAATAGAAGCATTCCAAGTTCAACTATAACATCACTATATTTAAGTAGGTTTATTGCAATTCACCTCCAGTATTGGATATCAAAGTTACATGCCCAATGAGCGGTAACATAATGAACCTTGGGCTAAAGCCCTCGCTTTATTCACTTACCAGGTGAATAATGTGATTGAGCACTTCTTGAACGCTCAGGTAATAGCGCTTACATAGAAATGGTCACTTATGAAATTAAAAATAGTTTTTTAAGTACATGTAGCATAAGTATTTAGGCTTTATTTTTACTCTGCTCACCTCCTCTGGAACTTCCTGACGAGTTGGAACATTGGACTTTTTAGGGGACTGTTTGATTTTCTTCTTGTCAATGAGTTCGGCTGGTGAATACCCATCTGCTGAGGCAGCCTCATCAAGCTTACTCTCCTCCAACAACTACAAAAAGGTAATATTTAAAATGCACCACACTTTCTGCCTCAAAATCAGACCTATATGTAGTTACTATTGTTTCTAGATAGGCTTGCTGGAACTCTGTATCACCTGGATTCTGACAGAGAGACACTCATTACACATTACATAGAAGTAATGAGATTGATTATCAGTAAACAATCAGCTACAGTTAACAATGACTATATACTGATTAGTTATTCTTACATTAACTGAATGATTAGACACAGTTACACTGAAAATGACACAATGTTGAGAAAAAAATTTCCCATGACAATGACCTAATGATCAGATATAGTTACCCTGACAATGACATAATGTTGAGATGTAATTACCCTGGCTATCAGTTTTTTTGTTGCTTGGTCCTCATCTTCTTCCTCACTATCCTCGGCCTCATCAGCGGCTATGTTAAACTTGAGGGTTTTCTCCACCACTGCTTTGTCTGGCTTCTTCTCCTCCCCTTCTTCCTCAGAGTCACCTGATGCACAATTTCCGAATGGTCACTTTACTAGTCATACTTTACAGTCAGTATATTTGTCACACCCGATAGTCAGCTTATGTGTCACATCCTGCAGTCGGCTCATGTTTCAGATCATAGATCCAAAGACCTGGAGTCAGCTTATTTGTCACATTCTATGATCACTAAATCTGTCACACCTTAGAGTTTATTAGCTACACCCTGCATGTATTTGGCTTTCCCAAGGGAGATAAGTGCACCACTGAAACTAACATCTCTTAGGTACATCTATGCACAGACCTGAACAAATTTATTAAAAGTGGAAAAACATGTATAAAAAAACAGAATTAACTTTGTTTTATGGGCAAAATAATCTGAGTGCCGATTCTCTTTATAGGCAGCATATAATCATCAGTTTACCTTGGGAGGACTTCTTCCTTCGCTTTATTTCACTTAGCTTCTCCATGATTTCCTTATCTTTCTGTAGCCCTGCTATAGCCCTCTGGGCATCTATCTCCAGCTCCTTAGCTGTCTGTGCTATTAACTGATTCATCTCCTCTAAATCCACATTATCATTGTCCTTGTACGGCTTCTTCCTACTTTGTCCATCGCCGTCTATGTTGATGTTTTTGGAATAAGACAGGGACTTTTGCGATCCACCTTTGTCTAGATTATTTACAATATTTAAATTTCCCTCTCCACCTGATAACAAAACAAGAATAGAAACTAAAGTTATGATCTTCATAATTCCTGAACATTATAGTAAATGTATTAAGACTAACAATATGCTCTTCTAACAAATGCCGGTGAGTGAGTGATAATACATACTTCTTTCACTAAATCTTAGCAACAAAAGTCCAGTGAAATTCTTGATCTCTCCACCATCGAAAAGCATCAATCAACAAATCCCTGGCCGTAAGTAGGTCTGCCAGCAAACCTACAGATGGTGGTGGGTTTCCCAATGCCCTGCCCTGTTTTCTTCACCATGATAATGATAATGCTGTATAACATTGTACAAGTGAAATATTTTCAAGTACAGCATAAAATAAATAAGTCAGTGAAGAAATCAATCATGATCGTCTGTATGTCTTCAGTATTCATGGTTTTCAAGCTGACGATAAACCTGCAAAGATACCTATCACAGATGTACATCACAATATTATTGTCTTTCAAGGTTTTTCAGCTTTCAAAGCCAAACCTAAATACAGATCTATCCTCACATGTCCTTTAATTTCCATGTATTAACTGCATGTATTAACTTAAACACACGCTATACAAGTGAATTAATTCTTCCTTCTCTTCCAGCTTCCTTAAATCTTCCAGCTGCTTGCAAACTCATATGTAGATTTTTCTGTCCTCAAATTTAATACTGTTCCACCACGTTATGCACGTGAACACAGATACATGAATTTTCAGCTTCCATGTTTATCAACTACTCTCAAATCTGGATACACACATCTCACATTCCTACTTTTCCAGCACTTCCAGCAAAAAAACATGACCTTACATGTAGATGAATTATCAACTTCTATCTTCTCCACCTTCAATACTCTGAAACACCTTTACAGGAAACTGAACACAAATCCTGTAATGTTCATATCTGAATTTTTCCAGCTGCTCTCAAATTTGAATACGGATCAATCCTCACAGTTCCTACTTTACCAGCAGTTTACAAACCTTACAATAAATCATGCAATCTTTCGCACCTTTCATCGTTTTCCTACTGCTCTCGGACTGCTCTTGACTGCTAGCTCCAGCCTCTGCCCCCTCTGAGCCCTTCAGCTGGGCCAGCCTGTATTCCACCTCAACAGCAGGGTCAGGCAGCCGTGAATCCAGAGCTATCTCATCCCCAATCTCCTCCAGAAGGTCATTCATCTGCTCCTGCTGTGTGCGACGGTCAGGTGGGTGATACATCTAAACATCATGCCCATACAACATCAGTATATTTATTTATTTGTTCATTTATTTCTTTACTTACTTATTCCAATGAACATCACACACAGGAATATTTATCCTCAAATATGACAGTGGTCAGGTTAATGGACGCAGGAAACTTGGTAAACCACCACCCTTTACCATGTAACTGACAAGCCTCCTGATTTACATGTATAGGCACTGCCCAACCAGGGAGAGCTGTACTTGAGCCTGTAACCTTATTGTTCAAGATGACCAGTTGCAATAATATTGCATGAGGCCCCCTCAGTCACCATTTACACACTGCATTTCATCCTGGAAATTTTAACACATGATTCACCATTCACATAAAAGAACACGTAGACAAAACCTCAACTTCTTAAAACAAAATATTCACAAAGAAAATCCAACATCGGTATAACTTTTTAATCTCATTCATGAAGAAAACGAATACCAGTTTAATAATCACCTATGAATCACTGTTCAACATATATGCATGTGTTTCACTATGACACAACAGTGCATGGCTTCCACAACCGAATTGTTACAACTTGATTACCATGACTTGTAATATATATATGGGATTGTAAATGTCACCTAGGCCATTTTATGCACAAAGGTTTTAAATGCAAATATAGTTTTGGTTATAAGTATTTGTCCTCTAATACTATTCATACTATTAGTACATAAGAAATCAACTAATTTTTTAAAACTATACACGAAAAGTGATACTCTATACTGTTATAGACTCATAGTTGTACAAGACGTCACCACGTAAATGTGAAAGTTTTCAAGAGCTTTTGACCCTCTTGCTGGGAAGAGGGTAGAAAGCTTGTGGAATTTTCATTTATGTGATGATAACCCTGGTCATTCGTTAATTAAGAGAAACTCACCTGTTTTTTACTGGTGTGATCAGTACTTGGCTCAATTCCTTTTAACCTTGCCAATCTCGAATTGAGTTCATCGTCAGATGGTAATGGGCCTGGATGTACAAACACACATCTTGTTCAAAATATCACACTTTCACAGGAATAAATTTATACTCTTTCTTAAATTTAGCACAGGGTTGGGGATAAAGAATCCATGGGTTACTAAGCAGAATGCATTATTTTCACTGAACAGGAATGGTAATTAGTTAACTGCATAAATCTGTTTAATTCTTAAACTCATATGAAGTTTACATATGGCATTTGTGCCAGGCCAGTAAAAAACACATGGTATTTTACATGGTAAACACATGACGGTCTAATGCAATTTCAAACCTTTGGGCTTTCTCTCTGCTTGAAGCTTTTCTAGCCGCTCTGCAATTTCGGCATCTTTTTTGGATAAATTCTTGTCCCTTTGTCTGGAAGCTGGTTTTGCTATTGGCTGTTGAGTTGTGACTTTAGCAGATGGGTTTTGTAGAGCAGCCATTCTCCTAATAGGAAACATGTATAAAACAAGGATTTAAATTTAAACTACTGAATATCCTCAAACATACCAGTTAACAGCTATATACTATTAAAAAACACAATATACATACTTTGCATTTAAACCTGTATTTTAGCTCTTGCCCTAGCTTTCTCTACTCTCACTGAAAAATTTAAGCCAAAAAACCTTTTACTTAGTAATGTACAACACAGAATACATTTATATACAATTAAATGTTAAGAAATAAAAAAGACAGCTCGTCATTCAAATACACAAAAGATAGCTGGTGGTGTGTTATCATTACAGATATTGTTTTCCTGATGTTCCCAAAAGCATGACTCTCTCAGGAGAGTAAAAGACTGAACTTTCATGATTAAGTTAAACTACGCATATATAATATGAATATCTGTTCACACATGGCTATTATAAATGCTCTCATCCGTTTACAGGTGTTTTCTTTAGAGCTGAAGGTCAATAATTATTGACAAATATGGCAATGGAATTAGCCTGTCAATTGCTAGCAGGTAATCATTCTTACTTTCTATAAGCCTCTGGTGGAGACACTGGTCTAGGGTTTGTAGGCTGGACTTTCCTATTAAAAAATAAAGTACAGGTAAGAAACCTTTTGTGAGGAAATTGCACACAAAGATTCCTACTTCTGAATAATTATGTCATACTGGTTCTTATGTCCATAACTGTACTGTCCATACTATTTTACCCCATTTTCTCTACCATGCAACAGCGTAATGTAATGAAGTTCATTAATCTGTACTAATGTAATCAATGCTTCAACTGTCTATAAATACAATGTTTTGGCTTTCCAGAACCTATCTCTTATAATAAATAACCAGCAACTAACAAATTTTAGTCATACACAGTAAGTATATATGCTGATAATTAAATTAAATTATTTGACAGCAAAGTCTCATAAATTGACCACAATTAAATCTACAAATAATTTATAGGCCTATACATACCCAGTAAGGACATCAAAGCACTTGTTGCAAACACTGTGTTTTTCATTCTTTAACTTCGGGATTTCAGCCTTCTTTGTTAAGCATTTACCACAGAATGAAAACCCACAGTTTTTGCATCCATACTGCAAACAGAAAAGCGGAGACACACCACTTGTCAGTATGCACTAGAAATGGGATTCAAACACATGGCCTAATAGATAAACAGATATAAACACATACTAGCACTGTGGGCCTGTATATGATGTGGGGTAATTTTAAGATTACCCCTGCAGTGTGTACGTTTTGCTACAGATAAACGTCTTGCCTCTTGATGTCTTTGTTCAAGGGCGAGGAAAGGTGATTTTTAACTTAAAACGTTGCCTAGAATTACAGTGGTCACACTGACATTGCCAAGACATGTGTTATCCACGGTTAGGTCATTTTGACTTCAGAAAACGTGATCGCAAGGGGAATGAAGAAGCAGCAACAAAAAAAGAACGACACTTTTAGAGCATAATTTTTCGATAAAAATTGATTAAAATTCAAACTGTCATCGTGGCAATACCTCTTTTTTAAACCTCCCGAACCCTGATCCACACTGGTAACACTGTCCCGACATAATTCGTGGCCAAAGCAAAACAAAACGACAAATGTGGACCGTCGTACACCTGTCAAATTTGTTGTTGATGAGTTACCGGAAGTGAACTGCATGCGGTCACGTGGTCGTAGGGATCATTTCGAGGTTGTAATTTTAAAGGGACAGTTTTTTTTGTTTTGCCTTTAATACCCTGAGATAAAGCTGTCAGTTTTAAACATTGATTTTAGCTTTTGAAATTTTAAAGCTGGTTCATGTAGAGGTTAATTTCAAATTGCCCTTTTCACATCTGCACGAAGGATAATAAGTCCTCCCTGAGAGAGTCCTGGGGGGAAGATGGCGCTGCTGCGGCAAGCATGTTGTCATTTGTGGAGAAACAACCGTGTTTGTAATTCAAAATCTGTACGTTTACAGTTCTGTGAAAAAAAAAAAATTCACATGTGATAGAATATTTAATTTCATACGACTGCGTAGTTTATTTGAATTGTTCAGCTACAGAGGTACTCTAAAGTATAGATTTTGATAGTGTGTAACTTCTCAGAGGTGTTGAACCCGTAGGCTAGTTAGTTACAACGATGATCAGGCAAGAACGCCCTCTACCTTAACACCCTCTACCTAAACGTTAGGGGTCCAACGTGTGTGCAATTGACGTCTACAACAACAACACTGGTCATTCAGCGAGCGACATATACGCGTCCCAGTAAGCCTAGGTAGTCTGGGAAGTACATGACAAATATCAATAGGCCTAACTGTTAATCTTTGTCACGATATCCACAACAGATCGCCGCGCTCATTTCTCTATACAACAACAATCATATTTACATGGAATCAGTTTACAAAGTCCAGAAATATTTTTAAAATGTGTATTTTATACAACAGTAACATTTAACAACTTTTATAGGCCATATATATATATATATATATATATATATATATATACAATATGATCGCAGACATACATGGAAGTCCTTTGCTGCTAGCTTGAACATTTGTTAAATATAGACGGCGTTTAGGTAGAGGGCATTCCGACTGTGATTCGTTACACTACAATTGTCATGGTTATTATTACATGTAGTAGGCCCACACAATGCAATAAGTAGTCTACCATTCATACAGTCTCTGTCTTGATGGCTTAGATAGCTAATCTAGTAGGCTTCCTTAGCAGAAATGACTGGCAGGGTGGCTGCGCAGTGGTAGCTAGGTTAGGTTGGAGAGGGAGGGGGGCATGTAAATATTCAGCATGTATTAAAGTGTAAATGAACTTGAAAGTGTTTTGTTTGTGTGTATGTGATGGGAGGTTGGGGAAGGGGGCGGCAGACAAACAAATGATGTAGTTCGGATTTTTTTGTTTCGTTATTTTTGTTTTTATAAATTTTTTAAACACATACTTTGACACATGCTTGGAATTTTTGACGGATTTGTTCAGATGACTGTAACTTAAATAACACCCATGTTAAATTATGTGGCATTTGGTAACTGTAAAGAAGCTGAAGGAAATAGAGCAGCTTTAAAATGAAAAGAGAAAAACGAAGTATAAAGTAAAACCACTGAAAACTATTCAAAACTATATTTACTTTTGTCTTTAATCTTTTTTTTTTAATATTTCTACATATCTAAATAAATGCAGTCACATGTTGCATTCGTGTAGTTGGTTTCATTGTTTAGTGCAGTGTGTTTTATGGTTCCTGGAATGTAAGGGCCTGATTCACAGCCCAAGAAATACATTGTGTAGTGTGATGTTTTAATCACTAAATACACTTAAATATTTGAATCTTATGCAGGCCATTAAACACCACACCAGCACTGTGTGATAAAGGATGGTGTCAGTATAGCTCTTTGTAGCCAGAAATTGGGTGAATGTTTTCTTGGATGCAGTTTTTATTGGCCTTCCTTTTTATGATTACCCTAATTGTTCAACCTCTCCAACCACTCCTGCGACTAATATTTTGAAACGTTCGGAGTGAACTGTGGGGTGTAGAGAAATAATTGCACTGTTTTATGAAGGTTGCATCTTTAGTGACAGAATCAAGTCATTTCAACATCA
The DNA here is from genome assembly GCF_032854445.1 of Liolophura sinensis. Classification (NCBI taxonomy): domain Eukaryota; kingdom Metazoa; phylum Mollusca; class Polyplacophora; order Chitonida; family Chitonidae; genus Liolophura; species Liolophura sinensis. Next base: position 29,082,582 of record NC_088300.1, read on the forward strand.
TTTTCGTATTAAATGTATGGATAAATTGCTGTATAGGTGGGAAAAGTTGAAGATTTACAGTACCTTAGTTTTGAGCTGGTTTTATTTTTTGTATATGAAAATTTCAAATATCCACATCAGATTTTTTCTCTGACTTTACATCCAGGCTCTTCTCACCTCTGCTGATTTGTGTCAACCAGCTTCTACTTACACAGATTATGAAGTTTCCAAGGAGGAGTTTAAGTTTGTTGAACGGCTGTTGCCAAACTATGTTATACCAGATCCACCTAAACATGAGGAGTACCCAACCCCATCAGGCTGGGTACCACCTGCAGGTAAACTTTTATAAGTTATCAGGAAGTCAGGAGGTCAAACCCAGGCTGGATCACACCAAAGTCTTCACGTCACATGACACTGACATTCTGTGACAGAAGCCAAGAAAATGTAATGGTTGGTCTGGTTAGATATAACACTCAAGATTGCCAATGTCAAGAAGCATTTATTTGCAATTCATATTGAAATAGGACAGAACACTTAGGGCTTTTCACCAATAATAGGCGAATGCCTAAGTAGGATGTTGTCTTCAAAGCTGCAGGGGGCCTCAGTGGTTGAGTGGTTAGCATGTCAGCGCGGCGCAATAACTCAGGAGCCTCTCAGCAATGCAGTTTGTGTGAGTTCAAATCCAGCTCATGCTGCTTATTCTCTGATCATAAATGGGAAGGTTCGTCAGCAACCTTCTAATGGGCTCTATCTGGTTTCCTCCCACCATAATGCTGGCTGTAGTCGTATAAGTGAAATATTCGCTGATTGGCTGATAGAGATAGGCCTCTGAACAGTAATACAAGCTGACCTTAGCAAGCTATTGCAAAATGACAACTTGCACAGTAGCTTTTGTATGGTTTGATTTTGATTAAATATTGGGTTGCTTTTTTGCATTGTTTTCTTGTGTGTTTTAGATGATGACGTATATTATTTTTCTTGCAGAAAACATTCCCGATCTCCCATATAGTGTGAGACGAACCCGTCACCATAATCTACCTGTTTATTTTGAACTAAGAGGTAACAGGAAGTTGACCAAAGTCAGAGGAATCTATGGGGATATTTGGGTAAGAACATCATATGTTTTGTAACCATCGTATCAGAATCTGATATTATGATACAAAAATGGGTCAAGTAATTAAAAAGAAAACAAACTTAAAGCTTATTGGTATGTCTTTTACATAATGAGATATTATGTTTATCATGCTTAGAAAGATTTTCCAAGTAATCCTGGCCTTGGACAGGAAATATCTAGATTTCCCCACAATCCCTGATTTACATTATGTTGTTGATAACCTTGGTGTGCTGATTTCTACATGTACATGTACATCACAAGTGAGAAAGTTCCTCAGTAAAGTGCCAAAAGGTTGGTGGTTTACCCCCATCCTTTTTGGTTTCCTCCATCCATATAACTGACTGCCATGGTAGAAGTGCAAACATTCTTGAGCATAACGTTAAACTCCAATTTAATGAATCTTCCTATGATGTCCCTCCTAGATTTACCTTGAAAATCATGTCTTGACAATCATATTTGTTTGTTTTGTTTTTTTCACCCTAGGCATTTGAAGCTGATCTGAGAGCCTATCTTGAGGAGAAAGCTGGCAAAAAACTATACACACAAGTCCATGAAGTGGCTAGGTTGGTTCGAGTCAAAGGCAGTTTTGTAGAGAACACATCTGACTTTTTGGTCCAGCAAGGCTTTTGATTCGAAACTAAACCGTTCTGCGATACGGTGTGTGGATGCATGGACTTTTGGATGGATATGTCCCCTTGAGTTATTCATCGTGTACATGTAGATGTGACGTTGAAACATCTGGTATAGATATACACTGACAGCCCATCTGAGGTGTCTAGCTCATCTAGTTCACTTAGTGGTCATTTGAGAAAGAGCGCTTGATGATATCAGCTGCACGTGTATTCATTGTGGATTGTACACCCATAAAGCTGAACCTTGGAATGTCTTTTCTGGGCACCGTGGTCATGTCCAGTATGCTTAGTAGAGACCATTAAATGAACACAGGGACAAAATTTTTAGATGGTGTGCAGTGAAAGAATTCTTAGTGTGTTTTGTGAGTAAAGATTGCTTATGCCTTTTGTACTACTGGAGTCCATGTTTTACTATTTATTTTCTTATGACAAAGCTATATTCATGAAAATTTGTAAGAGTTCTCTCAGTCTGTGCTGAAGTCCTATAAGATGGATGTAAAAATATGAATAAATCATATTGTTTGACTGGACATCCAAACAATACAGGTTGTTGACACCAGGTTGTTTACCATGGGATCTAATGGATTTCTAACATCTGCACACCATACCACCATGATAACGGTGAAACAAGGTTGAGCTTATCATAGAATCAAATAGATAAATCATATGGTGAAAAATCGTGGAAAAAGACCTTAACTTAGTAAGTTCTGCTCTTGAAGTCTTTTATGGCGTCATGTGATGTATATATGTAGTTAAGTTCCTCCTTCTCCACTGTTCTTGGTTGCAAGACCCTGCTGTTCCAGCTCATTAAACGCCTGATATGGTTTCACATGATGTTCGGTGCAGACTTGCCTTCCAGCAAATAAACTGCACTAATTGCAATCGATCAGTGGGCGAAATCTCAGTCACATTTTGAAAAATTTGTCAGTGACTTGCTACAGGTTGGTGTTTTTTTCTCGGACTCATGGGTGGTTTCCTCCATTCATAAAGTTGACGGCTGTCGTAAAAGTTACAAACTTCTTGAGTACCGTAACGCAAAAAGGTAATACACTGGCCTTGATATTTCAACCTCAAGTCTTAAGGATTTTGTTGAAACATTTCCTTACGAATGGGAGGCCGTAGAGGAAGCCAGCATGAAGTGGAATTTTAGTTTGATCCATTTTTCAAACGCAACATCTTGAAAACTGTTGTAAACATATGTAATTTTCAACTTGGAATTGGCTGATTGACATAAGTAATAAGCTATGACCGTCGTTCCTTATAACGTCACCCACCTTTACACGGAATCGATGTGCATGTCATCATATATTTCAGATATTTACATTTACATATATAAACTATACACCACTTGTGCAGTTTAGGTATAATAGGCCTGTAAATACATGGTACAGTATTTTTACACACACACCCATATACCCAATGCCATGTCGATTATATAAGGTTGCATATTTCATTGCACTATTATCAATCAAACGGATAAATGAATTGCTTTCTGCTTGGCAGTTTGGCTTGATGTCTTGTTTGAGATCTTTCTTCGAGCATTCCGCCACGGTATAGGCCTATATAGCTTTGTGGCAGAAATATTGTTGGCGTAAGCATCATATGGTTCATTCGATTATTTGTGTGATTAAGTTTAATGCTATACTCAGAAGTGTTTCACTATAATAATATACGAATGCTGTCATTTTTGTGGGAGGAGGGTACCAGAGTGCCCACAATCATATACGGCCCTGCGAATGCTTTACAACCAGATAAGTTCCCGAAGAGTTGAGGAAATCCTGGTGCTTACCTCCCCTAGCAGGGGTTAAACCTAAGATACACAGGAATGCATGCCCAAACTGGGCGCAAGTCAGTAAAGTGAGTGAAAACTGTAATGTTTGTTGATATGGTATATTGATATGGCCACTCGGTTGCAGACTGACTTGATCATTGTTGTCTTGCAATTAAGAAGTACTACGTTAACAGTTTGCCCATTAAACATCATCGCAAATTACGTCAGGAAAGAACCAAATATATAATGCTTCTTAAAGACTGACTTACTTAACAACGCGAAGGTTCACTACTGATATACACACACACATGATAGCTAATCGGACCACAATCTTAAATTTGGAGATAACACTTGGCTTATTTTAAAGATTTCTGAACGCGAATCTCAAATTTGTCAGATTAAGGTTGGCCTGGTGTTTTACTACTGCTTGGGCACTTGTTTTGTTCTAGATGTAAGGTATACCTCCAGTTCATCAACTCACCAAAGCTAAAAGTGTGTTTTGTGTGTGTGTGTGTTACTGCTTGTATATGAGTATAAGTATCATATACACAGCACGTGGCCTCTGTTTCATTCATTTTATTTATTATGAGAAAAGCAAATAAATACAATTAATTTCATCAAAGGGAAATAAAACCTCTGACTTCTTTTATTCATGGGTTTAATTCAGATAAATTTTGAAACTATAAATGGATTCAGGGATCCATGAAAATCGCAATAGGATGGAACTAATTATTTTAACTGTAAGTTTACTATAATATATATAAATGCACATATGTAAAAGGAAATCATGTTCGACCGGTTTCACCGCATATGGAAACGTACATTATCGTTTCCTGGCATTTCGTTGTCTCTGTGAAAAATGCTCTACATCTCCACCTGTCAGTTCTCAGTGGCCGATTTTAGGCCATGTTCATTGTATTTAACTTGAGGGTTATTCGCTGAGTTTAACTCATATATTACAAGTTCTCGTATCCAACATGTGGGCGATTCTTTTGACGGTAACAATTCTGATTGCTTCCCACCAAGTTTTTGGTAAGATGTGTGCATATACTTTCCATACAATATTGCATATAAGGGATGAAGTCAGATTATAGTTGTGGTGAGGAGTTTTAGATTCTCAGTTTTGTTTATACATTATTAATACGTCTTTGCAAACAAAACCTTATCTAGGCACCAGTTATATCTTTGTAAGTTTGCAATCTGCCGAGTTGCTTCAGACACATGAATACAATTAGCCATTGTTGAGTTGAAAGCTACTGCATGTGGTCGTGATTATCAGCAATGGATAATAGCAACGAAATTGCAACTGATACATTCATTACCCCTTCCCAAAATTATTGAAAACTGTTTACTACTTCTCCCTGTACAAGTTTCAGTACTTGTTTCTTATGTACAAACATTCGTGTTCACTCGTCAACCACAGAGAAGTTACGTGTCAATAATAGCATGACCGATTTCCACAACAACGTTTAGCACAGTCCAAGAGAGAAGTCAGTATCCAAATTGTGTGTCATGCTATAGTTAAGAAGTTCAAAATATGTATCTCAGTTTTTCTTTAATAGCAACAATTAATTCATAAATCCAACATGGTGATCTAGATATTCGCCACGAATAAGATACGTCACACGGAATCAGATATAGCTATGAAGCTATGTCTTAGAGATTTTGGACACGCCATCCATATGTAATTACAAGAAAGCTGTACTTGCCGTAACATTTTCGAAACCTTGAGCTGAAGGCGTTTGATTGATTATTCCTGACAAACTAGTTCTTTTTTTATATTTTTTGTAACGTTGACAGAAGGCGCAACACAATATGTACACAGGATTTAAATGCTACAAGCGAAACATACAGGCTATTTGCCATCTGCTTATTGGTACGAAACTGAGTATAAAACCGTTGTAATTTTTGTTCAAATACATGTACAAGTCTTGGTAAAATTTACCATTTGGTTAATCTGCATGGTATATTTTAAATTCAGATCTGCCATCAACGTACGAATGGTTTTGGGTTTTCCACAGACGGGTTTTCTCCCATGCACCATACTACTGGCCACCGCAGTTTAAGCGAAATATTCTTGAGTACGCATAAAAGACCAAGCAAATAAATAAATAATTTTCAATTCAGCGTTGGTTGAGATATGTCTTTTGCAGCATTTTACTGTATATTGGTTGTTTGAATCTGTGTATTTATATATAAGGCCTACTTGAGGGTCTATTTATTCAGCGAGACGCTTTGAGCGCTTAAGGAATCCACATATACTCTTGGAGACGCCCGTTTTTTGAAAATAGTAAACGGTGCTTTTAGACAAAATGACTTCTGTTCATTCTTTAAGAAAGTAGATACAGAATAGGACAGCTTCTTGGTCCCACAATAAAGTGAGTTTTATACGGGGATTTATGCACTTTTGAGTTCCAGTAGTTGTGAAAAGTTGGTGTACAGAAATGCAGTTAAACTGCTTTCTTGAAGATATAACTTACGTGTTTAAGTTGTTCTTCCCGAGATAATATTGTGATAGAATACTTTGACGTTGCGGCAGTTATTCATACTGTATTTCGATACTCGACAAGACCTTGATGGTGTAATAATAGTTGCAAACAATGCTGTTGGAAGGTTTGACCGTTGGAACATAATGCCGATTAATGGTTGTCATCAGTACAGTAGTTGGTAAGCCAGGGCAAGCTAGATTACCGTAGGGGAATTTCAGATAGATGCTGGCGGGTATATACATACACTAGAATTACAAAACACGGTCGCACAACTAACTTCTATCTTTCATGCAAAGCCTAAAATTAGATTTAAACTCTAGCCCCCCCCCCCCCCCTCTCTCACTTTCAGCCTTATCCAATCGATTTTTCCACAGTGGTCTCTGTGCTCTCTTTGAAAAAGTTTACCGCCTTAAAATGGTGATCCACGAATTGATGTTTAAGGGTCTGATCGATGTGTACAGGTGGAATTAAGTGTCATAAAATTTTTTTCTTTCACAGGTGCAAGTTCGTCGTTCCTGTCCGTACACGGAAACCATTTCCAGCTGAATGGAGAACGCGTGTTCCTGTCCGGTGCCAACCAGGCCTGGGTCTCCTACGGCTATGACTTTGGGAACAGGAACTACCAATGGCGGGGAAAGGACCTAGAGCGTTACCTCAAAGAACTGCACGAAGCCGGCGGCAACTCACTCCGTATGTATACGGCGTGTTCAGCTGCAACCACAATGGGCACACATGGAATAAGAATATTGATAACATCTATTTCGATATGTTTCCATGTAACTTAACGCCACTTTGAGAGCACAAACTTGCACCATAGCTAAATGTAGCAATCCGCCATGCACCACGTGTGGAGAAAGGGACGATAAATTGTATGCATGTGGCAAGGATAAAGAATAAGCAACAAAAGTGTGAATGGTGCTTAACTCAAAGACAGTTTATGCACAAAATTCCATTCAAATTCGTCCATGTAACTTATCAGTAAAGTTTCTGACACAGTCGGATACGCAGACAAATATATCGGGCGGAAGTACTTCTCACACATGTATAACTTTCATCATGTCTATATCTGTCATGTTTTATTTTCTACTTACTATATAGTTGCTGATCGTTTAATTTTAGGTATCTGGATCCACATCGAGGGCGCCGTGACCCCGAATTTTGATGGCAATGGTTACGTCACGGCTCCAGACAAAGAAGGCACTTTCCTTAACGAAATGAAGACCTACCTGAAAAAGGCACAGGAGTACAACATCCTTGTCTTCTTCTGTCTGTGGAACGGAGCCGTGGCGCAGGGAGACCATTACAAACTAGATGGACTTATTAAAGATCCTAAAAAGCTGCAGTCTTACATTGACAAAGCTCTCATCCCTTGGGTAAACACTGTGAAACATTTTCCTTCTCTGGGAGGATGGGATATTATGAATGAGCCGGAAGGGGAAATAATTCCTGATCTCCAGAATTCCGAGCCATGTTACAGAACGACATCCTTACACAATAGCGGAGCGGGCTGGGCCGGCAGAAAGTACACCGCACAAGAATATTTACGGTATATATATATATATATACAAACATACATCGAAGTTATCATTCAGAGATTACATGTACTATGTCTTATACCTTAAATTAGATTGTCGCATTTTTCGACGCTTGTACATGTCGTCGGACCTGTAGAACCAATTTCTGGCTAGTAAGTTTAGTTGATCTTAACCAGATGAAACATACACCGACTAAACATCAGATCTTAAGAACAAATAAAACCCATACCCCAGTCCTGATATTGGTCTGTCTTGATTATCCTACCCAATTAGTATCATATTTGGGGTTGGTTCAAGGGTGGACATTCGTACTGTGATGATGTCTTTCCTATCATGTAGTCTTTATTAGAACGCAATCGTTCACAGTTTTTAACGATCTAAACTTAAGGCCGAGGCAAAAAGTTTATTAATTTTGAACCAATTAATACTTTTTTCATAGAGAACTTTCTGTTGATAAATCCTGCTGATACACTCCTATATTTCAGATTCATCAACTGGCAGGCAGACGCTATCCACCGGGCTGACCCCAAGTCATTGGTCTCCGTAGGATCATGGAACGTTCAGTCTAACACAGACGCGATGGGCAAAGTGGATTTCTACAAAGACTCGTGTTTGCTTAAAGCTGGCGGGAGAGCAAAGGTAACACGATTCAATATTGTCACAAATACATTGTGTGTCTGATTTTTCAATATCCGTATATGCTAAAAAAAATCTTAAAATCCTCGTCTCATGTTGTAACTTACAGTATATCTGAAAACACATATACATTTGCGTTGAAACGCATCACAGTTCCACGACATTGTGCTGCTTTTCATCTTGTGCACATTTTTCAGGAAGTGAAAAAGTAAGCAGGTATGTTAAATGATCTAAGATCGTTTTTACATTATCTCACTAGGGAACCATGGACTTCGTGCAGACACATAGTTACGCCTGGCAGGGATCTTATGACTCGTATTCCCCTTTTAAGGTAAGATACAGTCCACCCAAGATGTCGGGAACATACGCCATTTTGCTTAATTATCTTTCTTATTTGGTTATTTATCGTAGTGTGTTTCCATCTCAAATATAAAAGCCCCCAGCTTTTCGGTTTTATCGATCACAATCAAGATAGTGATTTACTGTGCACAGTATTCTCGACAATATTAAACAAAACCCTCAGGCCCATTTCCAACACCAAAGTTCTCTTCTAAGAGCAAAGACTTTGCATTTGTTCTTTACTCCTTTCAGTTTCCACTCCACTCGTGATACATATAATTTTGTTTTAATAAAACTGTTAACGCTTATGCCATTTACCATAGACCACTTAAAAACGCTATGAAGATACATGTATATTTGTAATCTGAGTCGTGATTTGGGCCCTGTCCCATTAAAGTAACCACCTTACTTTAAAACATACTAGTATATGTAATCACGTTCCTTACCCACATACTAGTATCACAAATGTACATGTGTATTGGTAATCTCAGTTGTGATTTCTGCCCTGTCCCATTACAGTAATCACGTTCCTTAACCATAGCCTTTATAACAAATGTACATGTGTATTGGGGATCTGAGTCGTGATTTGTGCCCTGTCCCATTACAGTAACTATGTTCCTTAACCACAACCTAGAATAGCAAATGTACATGTGTATTGATAATCTAAGTCGTGATATGTGCCCTGTCCCATACAGTAATCACGTTCCTTAACCACATACTAGTATGACAAATGTACATGTGTATTGGTAATCTGAATCGTGATTTTGTCCCAGTCCCATTACAGTAACCATGTTCCTTAACCACATACTAGTATGGCAAATGTACATGTGTACTGGTAATTTAAGTAGTGATTTGGGCCCTGTTCCATTGCAGTAATCCCGTTCCTTACCGACATACTAGTATGACATATGTCCATGTGTATTGGTAATCTAAATCGTGATTTTGTCCCTGTCCCATTACAGTAACCATGTTCCTTAACCACACACTAGTATCACAAATGTACATGTGTATTGGTAATTCGAGTAGTGATTTGGGCCCTGTTCCATTGCAGTAATCACGTTCCTTACCGACATACTAGTATGACAAATGTACATGTGTATTGGTAATCTAAATCGTGATTTTGTCCCTGTCCCATTACAGTTACCATGTTCCCTAGCCACACCCTAGTATGACAAATGTACCTGTGTACTGGTAATCTCAATCGTGATTTTGTCCCTGTCCCGTTACAGTAAACCATGTTCCTTAACCACACACAAGTATCACAAATGTACATGTGTATTGGTAATCTAAATTGTGATTTTGTCCCTGTCCCATTACAGTAACCACGTTCCCTAGCCACACCCTAGTATGACAAATGTACGTGTGTATTGGTAATCTAAATCGTGATTTTGTCCCTGTCCTATTACAGTAACCATGTTCCCTAGCCACACCCTAGTATGACAAATGTACATGTGTATTGGTAATCTAAATTGTGATTTTGTCCCTGCCCCATTACAGTAACCATGTTCCTTAACCACACACAAGTATCACAAATGTACATGTGTACTGGTAATCTGAGTAGTGATTTTGTCCCAGTCCCATTACAGTAACCACGTTCCCCAGCCACACCCTAGTATGACAAATGTACATGTGTATTGGTAATCTAAATTGTGATTTTGTCCCTGTCCCATTACAGTAACCATGTTCCTTAACCACATACTAGTATGGCAGATGTACATGTGCACTGGTAATCTGAGTAGTGATTTTGTCCCTGTCCCATTACAGTAACAATGTTCCTTAACCACATACTAGTACGACAAATGTACACGTGTATTGGTAATCTGAGTCGTGATTTTGGTCCTGTCCCATTAAATCAACCACGTTTCTTAACCACATACTAGTATGACAGATGTACATGTAATCACGCCAGTCAATTCTTAAGCCATGAACGCATCCCAGTTATTGGAATGTGTCTTTAATTGTTACCAAAGTTCACTACAAATAACTGACAAGATGCGGTGGGGGAGCGAGGGGCTGAGGGGCATGCCTTTTTATCAATAACACACACGAGGTGCTGGTTCAAACCCGGCATTGGCAGAAAATGTGTATATTCCCAGGCTCTCGTTGTTCCTGTGGCCCTTCTGACAAAAAGACGTGGACGATTCTCATGTGATTGCTTGCGCAAGACCATTTCCACCGAAAGGGTGTGCACATTTATACGTTAAAGTGGTAAAGTTCGTAGGTATTGGCTTGCTAAAGGTCATTAATTTATCGTGGACACTCTGGTTCCCGGATGCAGTGGTTTTCCAGATCGCAGTGGTTTTCCGGATGCAGATACATTCTTTTACCATGTATAATCCTGAACAACCTGGTATATATAAACTGTCTTGATTTAATGTACTAAATTGAGCGAAAGTTGTATTATAAAATGGAAAGGGTGTGGTATTACACATCATAATTGAGGGTAGTTTTTGAAGCAAAGCAAACTGAATGTATACGTTCTCTTCACAGCATGTGGCAAGTGACTATCACCAGACAAAGCCTATTGTGATAGGAGAATTCAACCAAGTCAGCGGGGGTGGCATGGATATCGTTGACCAATTCGCTTGGGCTTACAACAAAGGCTACAGCGGTGCCTGGACTTGCATGCGCGTGCGGACGGCTCAAACACAGACACCTGGGCCAATCAGCAACGAGGAATCCGATCAGTTAAGGACAAGAATGACCAGTCCAAAGGTGGACGAGTCCATATCACCTTGTAAAATTAACCTCCTCTGTTTCGCACTCATCGCGAAAATAACATGAAGTTGAATGTGCATACAAATAAATACTGACGTTTTGTAAATATCACGTTTAATCGTTTTTCCTCGTCAAAAACCATTGTTACGTTATCAGACAGCTGGGACACAGATCTGCCTCCCAGTGGAAATAGGTAATCCTGGCTTCATGTATTGGACTGAACAGAGAAGGTTTTTCTGTATTCTGCTCATATAAAGAGACAGGACCTACTGAAGGCAATGTGTCTACTGAGTTGGTGGAAGTGAGATGAGGCAAAGCTCTATATGTAGGCGTTTCCGTCTGGAGAATGTTTTCATTCAGCTGTGACCTGGACAGATCGAACTATTTACATCGATCGATCGTTCAAATGGAAACGAGTCAATACTTCCATATTTAAGAGCCCTTGGCCGTCTGGGCATTTCACACAATAAGTTTAAGTTGAATGATATGTTCGGTATGAAAACGCAGTGGATGGTGAATTCTGTAAGCTTCGATATGACGAGATGTTTGTGTCTCATGTGGCTTTTCGTCCTGACCATTTCGTGAGTATTTCGCTTTACCAACAGTAAGTAGGGTACACAATCGCCTAAAACACTGATATTGTGTGGTGTGAACTTCTGAACCTGAGAAAGCAGTGGAACTGGGCTGCTTTTGATCTATAAACATTGGAACAAACGCTTGATTTAGGCAACCTTTTGGCCTATCAAGTCCTATTTTAAGCTATTTAATTTCCGGAAGAAATGTTTAGATTGAATTATTACTTACAAAGTTGTAACTTGAAAGAATGTTGGGATTATAATTATTATAATTCCTTTCTGTGGAGAAAAGCAAATGATACGAAGACACAACAGTTGCAACCTGCATTGCCTTTTGACATGACAAAATGGCCGTGTTTTACAGAAGGATGCTGTTGGATGGATGCATACAGATTGTCTATATTCACAACACTGTGTATACTTCACAGTTAATAAAGTCAGTTAAGCTTGATTCAGGCTAAACCTGAATCAGAAATAGTTATTTTTTTGAAACAAATTCTATTTGTTACTTCAGCAAGTTCTAACACTACCTTCTTATCGGGAGCAGTTCATGTTAGTAGAGCTGACCGTGTTTTTCTGTGGGATGAATCAAGCCTGAGTGTCGTATGCTAGCGATTTCCGGAATCATAAATCACTAGTTAATGTCGGGGTATTGGAATGGAAACAAGCCAATGAAATAAAAAAAAACTTACCATGCTACTTTTAGAAGCTATATCTAGAGATTTTACTCCACTTTATTCAGCGATGGCTTCGGTGGTCTAACGCTTAAATCTGGGATCAATTCCGGGTCGGGTCACACCACAGACTTTAAAAATGGTACTTGCTGCTGAGATCAGCATAACATGACTGGTTCCCCCGGTGTCAGTGTAATGTGACTGGGTGGGGTGCCATGCCTGGTGTCTTTGGCATGATACTTCAGGTGCTGCAGCACTTTGTCGGCACGGACTCACTGTGCCACAAGAAGACAGAGTATATGTACACACACCTAAAGACTCTTTGTCGTTATATGATGTTAAGTTCGACGTTAAAACCTCAAGCATGCAAACATACAAGCGTACTTCTCTCAGTTTTGTCTACATAATTCCGATCGTGGTTTGATAATATAACAACTTGACTAGAAACTTTACAATAGGTTCGCTGTTGGCGTCAATATTATTCTGCTTCTTTTGGGGTTTACCTATATTGTTTATTTTAATAAACTATGCATTATTACAAGGCTTCATGTAAGTGTCTATATGGAAACTAAACTTAGAGTTGGTATGGTGGAATAGTGGAGAGTCAGAATATATTGTGAGAATATAAGCCATCGGTGTTTTTGTTATTATTATTCCATTTAACAAGATTTTCCAAAGGAATCTGGATCCATGCTGGCTGTGAGGTGACTCCTCACTTTGATGAACATCGATATGTCATCTGCCTTGACAGTGACGAAATCTTCATGAATAAGATCAAAGATTACGTGGAGAAAACCAAAGACTACATTATCCTGGTTTTCTTACCAGGGATGATGGAACCTAACCTTCCTCATCATGAGCCGTGTTTTGACACGAGAAGACTGCTTCTCAAGGGAGCCGACAGGACTCGTCACTATCATACAGCTTAAGAGCGTCAGAGGTATGCCATAGACGGATCATGGACGTCTATGGATATATAAAATGGAATTCACGCCCGGTCTACGTCTGTGGATCTGTCAAACAAAATGAAATCTCGACATGTTTCGTATTGGCCTCTGGTATCATTGTACTAGGTTGAATGCTTAGATTTAACTGCAGCGCTGGGGAAGGAGTTTTCATTAACAACATATGGGCAGATATTGATTATTGTCTCTAAAACTACTTATTCATATTATCCCTTAATAGGGCTGTGATGTTATATTTTAATTATGTTTCATTATCACTAAATGCATGTTTCATAATCAAATCATTTGTAAACAACGTTTAATACTCTCTCTATGTATTATATCAAGGCACATATCTTCAGCAATTCAACCATCGGGATAAAATATTTCTTTGTGACACCTTTCACTTAAAAAAACAGTTCCATTCGAAGACTTCACAATTATCTGAGGAAAATGATTTAATATCTACTTGGGAAAGCGATCCCAAAATAATTTACAACCGTCTTCAAATTTTATCTACATAGTCTACGCATTTGATCAGATCAGGTCATTGTGTACGACTACAAACTCGTTTGCAATACAGAAAATGCTTAGCCTCCATCCCCATTTTCAAAACTCCATATGCGACAAAACAAAAAAAAATCAATTATCATATCCCACCTATGAAATACGTGACCGTTTGTGATGATGTTGATAAATGGGTGTTTATTAATGGATTTATTTATTTGATTGGTGTTTTACGCTGCACTCAAGGCCGTTTTATGGTGGGTCGAAATCGGACAGGGCCTGAAGCATACTCACGACCATTCACAGGCTGCTGGTAGACCTTCCCACGTACGACCCGTGCTTACTGACATGATGAATGAGAAAGATTTCAATTCGAAGCTGTTTCGGCGCAATTGAAACATTTTATAGATATAATTCTCAGTAGCAGTACTCACAGTTTACTGGAGACGTTTGTTATAGAAACACTGCGTACTGTTTTCTCTTTGTTTGTCTAGAGTAATGTTGATATATTTGTACGATTCAGTTCCTTGGTTTAACAACTCCAACTTTTTCGCAGAAAGCGTTGTTTTTTCAGATTCTTACCAACGGCGACAATGAAAATTACGCTAGTTGTTAGCCATTTAAAGTGATGGTGCATATTTGTATTGACCATTCCATTGTATTGGAAACCTAGTGTATTCATATTGATTAACTATAGTGTTTCCTTTGTTTTTATATTCATTGACCAATGTGCTCGTTTGTTAGTATTTGTGTACTAATGTGTGTACTTCTGCTATTATTTTTTCCTCAATAATGACAACTCCTCCTCACCCCCTCCCAGTGACATTCAAGACAGACGGCGTTGCCCAAGTAAATCCACGATGCTACATGAACCAAACACATTGTTCGCCCACCAAATCCACAATCGTGTAAGATATGCCAGTGTGCGTGGAACCACAGATGTCGATCACCAACGAAATTCACAATACTATAGCATATACGAAAGAGCGCTAGGCCAAACACAAATTCCGAGGAAGATTAAAATACTCTTAATGCAAGAAATGGCCGCAACTAACAACAAGGACCTTTCAGAATGTTTGTAATTCCGAGAAGAGAGAATACTATTATAGTTGTACAGATAAAGCAGTCGATCAATCTACGACCAATGAGGTGGCGTGTTCGAGATCAGCTCCCGCATGTTTGTCTGCAGCCTTAATTCAGCAGGTTTATCTCGCACCTGTGGAAGAGGGGGTGGGTTTCATCTGGCTCCTTCAACCATAAACTTGAAAACGGCCGTGTGAGCCAAATATTCCTGATAAGAAATACTACTAGAAAAGTCCCAGGAAGAAAAGAACAGGAATAGGTGAGCACACAAATCGGCTTAACGTGCAAGTCGCACGTGTAGGCGTTGTGATGTAATGTTAGTTTCTTATAATAGCTTGTATATTAACACCCCTCTCTCATTATGCGCGACAGGTCTTTAGGTTATTTATGCATTTATGTTTAACATATTAAAATATAAACATATCCCAGGGTAACAATATATGACCAAACTGGAATGGGGAAGTTTGCAGAGTATTACCTACACATTTAAAAGCAAATTCTGTACAACCTGCTCTGTATAACCTGGACAAATACCTTAAAAGTGGTGATGGTCTTTTGTTGCAGCATTTCCTCACATGTAACCTTGTCCTTGGTTGGTACGAATAGCGAATACGTCACTATGACGACATCAACCCAAACCCGACAATAACTCAGATGTAATGGTTGAATGATGTACGAGTACCCTGTGGGTCACACCGACACTTTAACCCGGATCTTCTCATTCGAAACACCAGTATCAAATGTATCAAATGAATCAAAGGGTAAACCGCACTGTCTATTCATACACTGAATAGCTTAACCTACTGCACATGGCAAGTGATGGTTATATGTTCTCAATGACATCTGTCAGTTCTTATAGTCTCAGTACTGTTGTACGCTGCATTCACTGTACTTAGTGGCGAGGTATCCACCATGTCGACGATGTTTTTGACGGTAATGCTTCTGACTGTTTCTCAACAGGTTTATGGTAAGACATGATCTCACGTACACTTGTGTATTACATCTAAACATTCATTATCTATCAGTTTGTGTTTCATGTATTTTTGATCATACAGTTGTTTTTGTACTCCAGTCTGGTTTATTTTTGTTATTTTTTTTATATATCTGACTTAATGAATCGTTTAATTTTAACTGAAACTCTGTTGTCTGAGAGATGCTTAAATGTATATATTCTTTTATTATACCACAATATTCTGTCACATTCAACACAATATTCTGTTAGTCTAATAGTTTCTTTATGTTGAATTAAAAGAATATGTGTCTCATATATAACAGAATAATCTGCTTCAATAGCAGAATACATGCTAGCGTCACTCCGACAACAGACTTTCTGTTAAATTCAAGATTGCATTTTGAGTGTAATTAATACACCCATAACCTATTGGGAAGGCTTGTTGAGCCTCAGTCTATCCCAGTTAAGCTTTTGATGTGGCTTACTGGATCAGTTTTCCCTGAATTCTGTTTGCTTATTGTACATTAAGCATAAAATCATTAATGGTTTTGAACAGTGCTATTTTCAAAACGTACGGAAATGAATTTCCACATCTGAATTTGTTCAACTTATATAAGACAAAATGCTATCAAACGTATATACATGACGTCATGGGGTTTCCAAAGTTAAAGAATTAATGAAGGCATTGATTCAAGACAATTTACATAACATTTACTGACGCCTATGTACATATTCAACTTATGATGCAATTATTATGTATTTTTGCACACCTGAATCATACAACCCACGATTATGTTTCCTTAACTCTTAACACTCACAAAAACGATTATGTTAGATTTGAAAGCTGACTATTTTAGTCCTATTTAATCGCTGTTTCAAGGAATTCAGGGATTTATTTATTCTCTGAATAAATTTTCACATGGTTTTCAAGGCATGGACTCGCCCTACCACAAGAAGACACAATATTTCTACATACACCTAATGACTCGAGTACAACGTTAAATACCAGGCATACTTACATGCATACATACACTTGCATTTGGTGACAGAAATTTCAAATGCCGTAAACGTGTACAGATATACTTTTCTCTTAATTTGTTGGCCACGAATTTTCGAAATTGAAATTACTGAGTATATGACGTGAACCTTTACCCGGGCTCCTTTAAATAAATGGAAAAAACAAGATGAAAATATGTCGGGGCCGATCTGATTATAGGGTGGTGCAGAGGGTATGTCATACTCATAAATCTTGCATATTGTTTTTCTCTCAGGTGCCAACCCATCGTTCCTGTCCGTGCACGGAAACCATTTCCAGTTGAATGGAGAACGCGTGTTCCTGTCCGGTGCTAACCAAGCCTGGGTCTCCTACGGCTATGACTTTGGGAACAGGAACTACCAATGGCGGGGAAAGGACCTAGAGCGTTACCTCAAAGAACTGCACCAAGCCGGCGGCAACTCTCTCCGTATGTAGGGCCTTTTAAACTACCATGGAAATATATGGACACACGAGGTCTGGGTTCAATCCCGGTCTTGGGCCAGAGCTTTCCTGCTGTTAATGATTGTGGAAATTTCATCAGTATCATATGAGCGTTTATATATGTCTCATGTCGGGGAAGTGGTAAGTAACTTGCCAATGGCCCTCCGGTTTCCTCCACCCGTAAAGCTGAACTTTATCATGTAAGTGGAAAATTCTTCAGTATTGCGTGAAACAACTTACATCAATAATTATTTGGACATTTATAACGCCGCACATAAACGTACACTTCATTGATACTAGAATGTATTATGCTATTGCAACATATTATTGTTTTAAATATAACACACACATTCTATTAATTCAACATACAGATTCTTTTAGACTAACAGGATATTCTGTTGAATATGACACTGTATTATGTTATAATAACAGAAATTAACAGATTATGTTTTTGTCTTTAGTCTAACGGGAATAAGAGACGCTTATGTGCACTCCTGTAGGGTTGGAACACTAGCTCAACGTATTATCTGTTCATGTTAATAGTATATTCCATTTTGTATAGTTACCATATAGTTGCTGGTCGTTTAATTGTAGGTATTTGGATCCACATTGAGGGCGCCGTGACCCCGAACTTTAATGCCAATGGTTACGTCACGGCTCCAGACAAAGAAGGCACTTTCCTGAACGAAATGAAGACATACTTGAGAAAGGCACAGGAATACAACATCCTTGTCTTCTTCTGTCTGTGGAACGGAGCCTTGGCCAAGCCAGAAGACCATTATAAGCTAGATGGACTTATCAAAGATACCCGAAAGCTGCAATCTTACATTGACAAAGCTCTCGTCCCTTGGGTAAACGCCGTAAAAGGCTTTCCTTCTCTGGGAGGATGGGACATTATGAATGCCCCAGAAGGGCAGATAATTCCTGATGTTCAGAACGGCGAACCATGCTTTACAACCAGATCCTTGAAAAACACCGGAGCGGGCTGGGCTGGTAAAACGTATACAGCACAACAACTGTTACGGTATATATACACATATACATATATAAATATACACAAGTACACATTATGGACATAATTGAAATATTACATTTGTCGTATTTGATACCAATTTTTTACATTTTTTTTTTTTGCGTCATTGCAGGCCTTGCCCTTCAAAATCCCAACTTAGAAGGAATAAATTTTTGGCTTCTCAGTAATTATATTAACTATAATTAGACGAATATGCATGTTGGACACCAGAAAGCATGGATAACAAAATTCATACAGATTACCTGATGATCTTGTCCATCACAGTGACGATAATCACGATAAACAGGATAAATTTGCCTCCGTCTTACTTAACGTGCCTTTGCCACTGTGGGTCTGTTTTAGCTTGCGAACACAACTGTTAGGTGCTTTGAAGTCTTTAAACATTCAACAATCTGAAGGTAAGGCCAAAGTTTTATTCATAAACCAAGGCAGTATACATGTGTTCTTCAGATTCATCAACTGGCAGGCAGACGCTATCCACCGGGCTGACCCCAAGTCTCTGGTCTCCGTGGGAACATGGAACATTCAATCTAACACGGACAGGATGGGCAAAGTTGATTTCTACAAAGACTCCTGTTTGATTAAGGCTGGCGGGAAAGCCAAGGTAAACTGATTCCATATAACAACAGACATATAAATAAGTCACATTTTGTAAAACTTATGTGCCCTAAAAACCATAAAATCCTCATAGCCTGTTCTAATTTACGAATTATCTGACAACACCACATCTACCCTTGTGATTTTGGTGATAATTTTTTGAGTGGAGGAAGTCGGGGTGCCTCGACATTTGGCAATTTACTATTCCCACCATATTAGTGGAAGGCCAGTGCATGTACAGGACGAACGCTAGAACTTGTTACTCAAGCATCGCCTAACTCTTCTTGTCACCAAAATCCCAATATCAGTGTGAGAGATGGAAATCTGCGAATGCCGAGATATTCACTGTGCAAGCAGACTGAACTCATAGTTTGAGTATCTTAGAAAGACAAACCTGTTCAAACACCCGGCAACGACGGGCTCCCCGAAATTCGGCGTCGCCTTACACTACTACTTCCTTATACTACAGATACTGTCTAAGGATAAAGGCGTATAAATTTTATGGGGGTATACAGAATAGCAATCTGAGTAACTCTAGACCAGTGATGTCAAATAAATTACATCACTCTGTGGTAAATTGACAAGAGGCCATGTTTCTCCTGTTACTTAATTATGGCGAATTTTCGACTATCACAGTGTCGCGGCTGCTCTAGATTTTAAGTCTTTTCTTACATTAAATGATCTAACATCGCTAATTGTTGTCTCACCAGGGAACTTTGGACTTCGTACAGACACATACTTACTCCTGGCAGGGATCTTATGACTCGTATTTCCCCTTTTAAGGTAAGACACATCCAGTTCGCTTACTAGTAAACTTTGGAGAACATGTTTGACATACCTTGTATTTAGTTCAACTGCATGTATATCACATGGGTTTAAGTAAGTTCATAGCTTTGAGCACCCAGGCTGGACCAGGAGGGGACAAATAGCATGAAGCTAAATGGGCGAAATGCTGATTTTTGCCGATTGCTAACGTTTAAAGTACTACAGGACAATGAAACTATCATATTTGAGGGTTACGCTCATTCTGATTACTTTTCTCGAAAAAAATCTTACCTAAAAGCTATATTTTTCAATCTTCATGCTAAAATCTTATTCGAGACCTATCTGCAATACTCTGCTCACGCGACTTAAGAGTGTGCTGATGATTCGTTCAGAGCAGCTATGATATCACTTTAAAACTGTGAATACATTTCAACGTAAACCATAACCAGTCATATGTTTTGAATATACGAGAATTATAATATGTGTTTGGTTGTGCATATTTTGACACTCGCTACCACAGAATCAAAGCATTAACCCATCAAGATGTCGAGAATATAGGATACAGCCCTAGTACCCAGTTCTGGACAATATCAATATCACCTGCTATTTTTGCCATTTGATCGAGAGCACTGTATTCTTACTTACTCAGTCCATTTGTGTTTCTAGTTGTCTCTTAGGTCTCTTACATACTACACATAATTTTTTGTTTGAATGGCAGTTATGCTATTCCTGTCAATTTACTATCAAATAAAGTTTGAGAAAAGGAGTAAACCCACGAGCACGCGCAGGTTGCCGGAAGACTTTCCCAGGTGCACTGGGCAACTAAAGATCTTATGAAGCACACTCCTGGAAATAACCATTGTATCCTGGGTTTATCGACTAATCTTCAAATAAAGTCAAATAAAGTCGAAGTAAACACCTTTGTTTTACAAAAATAGATGTGGAAGATAGGGATTATGAATTAAAGCAACTTTATCGGATACACGTCTCTTTACAGCATGTGGCAAGTGGCTATGGCCATTCAAAGCCTATTGTGATAGGAGAGTTTAACCAAGTTAGCGGAGCTGGCATGGACATCACCAGGACAATTCGCTTGGGCATACAACAAGGCTACAAGCGGTGCCTGGACTTGGCATGCGCGTGGCGGACGGCTCAAACACAGACACCTGGGCCAACCAGCAAAGGGAATCCGATCAGTTAAGGGCAAGAATGACCAGTCCAAAGGTGGACGAGTCCCATATCACCTTGCCTCAGCCTATCTTTCAAACACCAGGTTAGCATTTAATATATTATAGAGTATTTGTTCGATTCCCAGAAGATTGACCGGCTGGTTGCTGGTAAATGATAGTTTACCGAGACAAAATTTGATAGTTTTACACTGCGGATGACTAAGTGTTCAGTGTATACCAAATATATGGATGATTACGAGTGCTACTGGCTAGTGACATTTCCCTTGTGGAGTGGGGTGAAGTCTTTTATTATTTTTTTTTCTGTTTTGGAAATCTCTTCTAGTTTCTTAAGAAAACGTGTCAAAAAACAAAACCTGCTGACGTAGGTTAAATTGGAAGTTAACTAATAACTGATGATCTGAAAGTTACCTTTCCTAATATTTTCGGGGGAAGTCATGGGGACAAGAAAGATAACCGCAAGACATAAATGTATTTCATGATCTCTATGAAATCAAATAAACACGTGCTGAGATGATAACAGATTGAAAACTGTATTCTCGCAGGCCAATGTTTCAAAACCACCATTCTAAACTTGGAAATAACACCAAATCTTTGAAATTACTAAATGAGAATGCAGAAATTCTTTAAGAGTGAAAATGTTCACCTTTGTTTCAAGTGTTTGATTCTACGTTTTTCTAAGAGATAACCCAGGCACGAAACCCAAACACACTAGATACTTTTATAACCGCATATGCGTACAAGTAAATGTTGTAAATATACACACAGCACGTTTAGACCGTATATATTTATGCTCTGAGTGCAGATAACTATTTACACATTCAAGGACAAATCTACCCTGGGCAGTCGATATATGGTCGAATTATAATGCGGGAAAATTGTGGAGCAGTATATATACATATCATATAGAACCTACTTTCACGCCATATGCTTATTTATCGATTCCCTGTTATAGTCTATGCAAAATTTCTATCTGCATATTTTAGTGCTGCTTTGAATGCAAACCTCTATCTGAAAAGAGCGGCTCCCTTGAGATTTATTTATTTATTCGATTGGTTGTTTACGTCGTACTTAACAATGTTTCACTTATGCGACGACGTCCAGCATTATGGTGGGAAGAAACCGGTCAGATCCTGGGAAAACTCACGGCCATCCGCAGGTTGCTTGGCAGGCCTTTCCACGTACGGCCGGAGAGGAAGCCAATGTGTGCTGGACATGGACTCACAGCGACCATATTGGTGAAAGGCTCCTGGCACGGAGACCTCCCGTTTGGTTGAGAGTCTTTACATAGCTGACATGTATAGTATACTCAAAACCACAAAAACGCTTAATGCTTTACTGTTAAGCAAATTTGTAGTGTTTTGTAAGTTTGAACAATACAATGCAAGGCTTAAAAAGATGAATCACCGCTTTTGAATTTGTACATCCTTTATAGGAAAAATATGCTATCAAACTTCTTGGCCATCTTGCCGACATTTTCCACAAGCTTTTGATATTAGAAACTTCAAAGCCCATAAAGCTCTAAAAGTAGATTTTGATTTGTAGGTCACAAATTAACAAAAATTTTGGTGTAATCCATCCACATGAAGAAAGAGAAATATCAAAAATAATATTTAAAAACTAGACCATCCATGTCAATGGAGATCTCTTTGAAGACCAAATGAAATGCAAGATCGTACGATTCAAGTTTGAAATTATTGAACACATGAGAGTTTTTTACATCGTAAAACAAGACGGTCATATGAAATGTCAGGGCCGTCCTGGGCGAAGGCAGCCGTGTCGATTGCGTATCAGTACGGTAAGTCAACCATTCATTTGTTTTGTTTGTTCCAGCTGCCAACCCGTCGTTCCTGTCGGTACACGGAAACCATTTTCAGTTGAATGGAGAACGCGTTTTTCTGTCGGGTGCTAACCAGGCCTGGGTCTCCTACGGCTATGACTTTGGGAACAGGAACTACCAATGGCGGGGGCCGCAGTTAGAGCGTTACCTCAAAGAATTGCAACAAGCCGGCGGCAACTCTCTCCGTATGTACAGCGTTTGATTTTTTTATATCTTTTTATTTGTTACGCCTTACCTGAACACCAAGTGTAAAGTACATCATCAAATAATCGAGTAATTAAGACACAGTCTCATGTTCACTGAGTCCATTTGTCTTTCACCAAAAATGAATGGTTTTATCCACAAAGCGGACCATGATCGTTTAAATTCAATTTCTTGTGTATGGCTTTAACAACAATTAAATAAATAAAAAAAGTAAAGAAATAAACGGAATCGGAACGTTTACAATGCACTGGAGATCAAGATATTCAGAAATGATCATGTATTTATAATTAAAACCTTAGTTCAGTGCATAAACTTTTATGAAGTTATCTAATTGTATGTTTCATTTTCTAGCTACTGTACTGTTGATGTTGTTTACATAGGTATCTGGATCCACATTGAGGGCGCCGTGACCCCGAATTTTGATGGCAATGGTTACGTCACGGC
This sequence comes from Liolophura sinensis, assembly GCF_032854445.1. NCBI lineage: Eukaryota > Metazoa > Mollusca > Polyplacophora > Chitonida > Chitonidae > Liolophura > Liolophura sinensis. The sequence goes on from NC_088300.1 coordinate 29,106,077, forward strand.
TCCAGACAAAGAAGGCACTTTCCTGAACGAAATGAAGACCTACTTGAGAAAGGCACAGGAGTACAACATCCTTGTCTTCTTCTGTCTGTGGAACGGAGCCTTGGTGAAGCCAGAAGACCATTATAAGCTAGATGGACTTATTAAAGATACCCGAAAGCTGCAATCTTACATTGACAAAGCCCTTATTCCTTGGGTAAACGCTGTGAAAGGTTTTCGGTCACTGGGAGGTTGGGATATTATTAATGAGCCGGAAGGACAGATAATTCCTGATGTTCAGAACTCCGAACCTTGCTTTGATACCAGGTCCCTAAAAAATACCGGAGCGGGCTTTGAAGCTAGAACATATACGGCACAACAACTGTTAAGGTAAATATACAGGCATACATACATCAAGGACTGTACTGAAATAAAGCATTTACCATTATCGATATCCTCTATCGGCATCATATTTATACGCCATTGCATTTCTTATCACCCTCATTAAAGAATGAATCTCTTGTTAGCTTGCGAGCAAGTCATTTTCCGTTATACAAAGACACTTTAGAAAACTTTCTTGTAACAAAATGTGACAATATACACGTGTACTCCAGATTCATCAACTGGCAGGCAGACGCTATCCACCGGGCTGACCCCAAGTCTCTGGTCTCCGTGGGAACATGGAACGTTCAGTCTAACACGGACGCGATGGGCAAAGTGGATTTCTACAAAGACTCCTGTTTGATTATAGCTGGTGGGAGAGCAAAGGTAAACTGATTCCATATCTGTATAAATAATAACTGTGATATCTACGTATGTTTAAAATCATGAAATCATCTTAGCCTGTGTTACATTTTGATTTATGTGACAACCTATGCGTCGAAACAGACATTCGCATGCCAGCCGTCTACCAGTATAGACGTTCCAGGTCAATAACTACGAAGCGAATTCCTGAAATCCTATACATATGTATTGATGAATTCGGCGGTGTTATTCATTTATTTTGTGTTAAACGCCATACTCAGGTCAGTTTTATGTGGCACAAATCCGGGTAAACCACCCACTTTTGAAAGTTGTTAACAGACTTTCCCAGGTGTGTCGTACTGATAAGGACATCTTACTGGTAGACGACAAGTCGTTAGCAAACTTTAGAATGCGCAAAACGGTCACACAAGCGTCGCCGACAGTTTATTGCTACCAAAATCCCATAATCAGTAAGAGCAGTAGAATCCAAACTTCACTGTCCAGGGTCGGTCTTGAACCCGTACCTTGTGTGTCCTAGCGACTGAAATACATGCCCCTTCAACAACTCTGCCACGGCTCGCTTCGGCGCTTTCCACTATCATATTTATACTACCAGTACTTATGAGCATAAAGTAAAATAAATTTAATGTGATTAGAAAACAAAAAGAGGCATGTATTGAACATTTTAACATGGCTAAATGTTGTCTCACCAGGGAACTCTGGACTTCGTGCAGACGCACAGTTACTCCCATCAAGGATCATATGACAGTTATGCTCCTTTTAAGGTAAGAGACAGTGCCTTCAAATTTGAGTAGAACTGAAGCTTCAGTCATACATTTCATTGTGAAACCACTCAGTATTTCGAATATACGACACTATGACATGTGATTGTGTTTTGCGTTATAACCAGCAGGTGTTTCCATCGAGAATTAAAGTTCACACCAGTGTTTGCCTTTACTACAATAGTATCAAGACAGTGACTTGCCAGGTGTACAGAAAAGGATATATTGAGCTATGCAGTCCAACATCAAAATCAAATGTTTGCGTTCCCAGTTAAGAGCATTACATTCAGTACCACTGAGCTCCTTCATGTCTCTATAACATGATATACAATTGCTTTTTTTGTTTCTAAACCGTAATATTTACACTATTTATCATAATCTTCTATAAAATAAAGTGCAACCTCAAAGTAGACTGCCTGAATCGTTCACTACGAGTATGAATGAATGGATGCTTACTTAATAATTTTTCGGTCATATGAAGGCGAGGAGTCATTAAGTCTGTGTACGTATAGTGTGTCTTCTTGTGGGAGAGTGCTGTCGTGGCTGAAGAGTCATGCCGACGACCCCAGACATGACACCTCACCTAGTCAAATTATACTAATGCCGGGCAAACTAGCCACTGAGGTAACAAAGCAGCGTACGACATTTATTTATCGTACATTTGTCGCATGATATTTTGTACGTCACTATTAACGTACCATTGTCGTATATGTGCGATATGGTACAAGTACCACATCTTTGTGAAAGTGTTTCCTTGTTCTAACCTCTCAGTGATGAGCGCCAAGCGAGGCAGCTACTAGTACCTTTTTAAGGTATTTGGTATAACCCGACCCGGGTTTGATAATAGGCCTATAATTGATCTCGGGTCTCCCGACTTCGAGACGGACGCTCAAACCATTAGGGGGGCCTCCGTGGCTCAGTTGGTTAGCGCGCTAGCGCAGCGTAATGATCCAGGAGTCTCTCAACAATGCGGTCGCTGTGAGTTCAAGTCCAGCTCATGCTGGCTTTCTCTCCGGCCGTATGTGGGAAGGTCTGTCAGCTACCTGCGGATGGTCGTGGGTTTCCCCCGGGTTCTGCCCGGTTTCCACCCACCATAATGCTGGCCGCCGTCGTATAAGTGAAATATTCTTGAGTACGGCGTAAAACACCAATCAAAAAAAAAAAAAAAAAAAAATCAAACCATTAGGCCACTGAAGCGGTTCAACAAATAACTGGATAAATAGAGATATAAACCACTTCTTAACTATGTGCTTCAGGATGTATTAAGTAACCTTTGAAGTCCTGAAGTGAAAATAAATATCATTTGTTTTACAAGGAAACAAAATGTATGGGTGGGATTTCATTCATCGATCAGTTAGGGCCATGAATTACCTTAAATCGTGTAGGCATATTTGTTCTCTTTACAGCATGTGGCAAGTGACTATGGCCATTCAAAGCCTATTGTGATAGGAGAATTCAACCAAGTCAAAGGGGCAGGCATGGATATCGTGGACCAGTTCGCTTGGGCATACAACAAAGGCTACAGCGGTGCCTGGACTTGGCATGCGCGCGCGGACGGCTCGGACACAGACACCTGGGCCAACCAGCAAAGAGGAATCCGATCAGTTAAGGGCAAGAATGACCAGTCCAAAGGTGGACGAGTCCATATCACCTTGTAAAAATAGCAATTTTTGTCTGTTCCACAGATATCGCCAAAACAATATGAATGCTGAATGTGTACCCTATATGAATAAATAAATATTGACATTTTGCCAGTTTCAGTGTTAAACGCATTTCCTTTGCAAGAACCACTGTTGCTTTCTCAATCATTTAGGTCACAGTCTCCCAAGTGGAAATATGTAATGCAAACTGCTTGCAATAGTCATTGAACAGAGAAAGCTCTTTGTATTCTCGGTCATACAAAGAGATGGAATCTACTGGGGGCAATGTGTCAGTAGTGGAAGTGAGTTGACCCAAAGTTTTATATAGTCTCATTTTTGTCCGGAATATGTCTTTATTCAGGTGTGACTTGGACAGATTGAACTATCTATATCGATCTTTTAACTAAAAACGGATCAACACTTTCATATCGAGAAACATAGATTCTCTGGGCATTTCCTATAACATAGTTTGAACCTGAGTGTTATAGTCGATGGAAAGACGCTGACAGTGGATGGTGGAATTTGTAATGAAAACATCCAACATGTTGAGATATTGGTGTCTCACTTGTCTTTTCGTTTTGATGGCATCCGGGGTTTTTCTCTCTTCTACTGGTAAGTAGTCGAAACAATGATACGCTGTGTTGTGAACATCTGGACAACAAAATATCAGTGGGATAGATGGCTCTTCAGACAATACCCAGGAACCGAGCATCAAAAGCCATTGGTTTATAAAATCCAGCGATTTCATAGATTATATATTAGATACTATTAATTCTGAAAGAAAATGTTTCGATTGGAATAATAGTTACAAAGTTATAGCTAATCACTGATCGATATTCAGCTTATGGACATAGCTGTAAGTCACACATAGGCCTTATTGGCTGTGTTCTATTAGTACATCATACACTCGCTGTTACGCGAAACTATTTGTCACTTATATTTTTTTTATTTATTTATTTATTTATTTATTTATTTATTTATTTATTTATTTATTTATTTATTTATTTATTTATTTATTTATTTATTTATTTATTCATTTATGCAGTACTCAAGAATATTTCATTTATACGAAGGCGGCCAGAATTATGGTGGATTGAAACTGGTTGTCACTAATAACATTCCGTTTTGTTTGTGGTATTTATTAATGCAATGGTTTCCTTTAATTTATTTCTTTATTTTATTGGTGTTTTACGTAACGCGGAAGGACATTTCACTGGTTTACATGAAAACAAACTATTTAGTTTGCATAAATATATTCCTCACCTGGATTCAAAACTATGCCTTACCGTTGAAATGCCGATCTGCAAGAGTCATGGAGTATTTATTTATTTATTTGACTGGTGTTTTATGCTGAACTCAAGAATATTTCACTTATACGACGGCGGCCAGCATTATGGTGGGAGAAAACCGGGCAGAGCCCGGGGGGAAACCCACGACAATCCACAGGTTACTGGCAGACCTTCCCACGTACGGCCGGAGAGGAAGCCAGCATAAACTGGACGAACTCTCAGCGACCGCATTGGTGAGAGGATCCTGGGTTATTACGCTACGCTAGTGCCCAACTGAGCCACCGAGGCAATAAGTAGATGACCAATGTCCAAAGGATTTGACGTTTCTGCACCTTACGTTAACAATTCATTGATAGCGACATGTTCAATGTGAATTCAAACGTTTTCCAGCTGATGTATTGCGATCCTCCTAGGTTCATAACACCTAATTTATCTATTTATTTGATTGGTGAAAATACATAAGACATGTGTGTTACCATACATAGGCATTAACAAACCTGGATTCACAAGTGTTTCCGCTTAATTTCAAATAATATAAAGTCAGGTGAAAACGCTAAGCTGCGTTGTCTTCACACGTGTAAGGAAAGACAATGGAGCAGCACTCCCTTTATCATAACGTAGCCAGATATTTCCGTAAACCAGGCAAATGCCCATAATGACAGCTGCTTTGTTGTTGACATACATCCCATTCGAAGCCCTTGTTTTCATCAGGTTCTAACGTCACCTTCCTATCGGTCGTAGGGAAGCAGTTCATGCTAGGAGGGCAGATCGTGTTTCTCTCTGGGGCAAACCAAGCCTGGGTGTCGTACGCTAGCGACTTCGGGAACCAAAATTACAAGAGGACGAAGGGGAGCCTAGAGCGCTACCTGAGAGAACTACATGAGGCTGGCGGCAATTCTATTCGTAAGGCTGGAAGAATTACGACAACACTGAACAAGTTTATGTTTAAGAACACAATTAAACAATAAAACGGCCGTTTAGTTTAACCCTAAATGGTACAAAATGGCACTAATTACATGTATCTGTATCTGTTTATATAGCAGTTCATTTGGCAACATGTGGATATTATGTTGGTAGTACGTCGAGCATATGTCCTCTTCATGAACGTTTGTTCGCAGAAGTTTGACTCGAACTGATCATTTTATAATGAATTGTGTACAATTAAAAGCCATCGGTTTCTATGTTATTTTAATTACCTAATTGCCTAATTTCCAAAAGGAATCTGGATCCACGCTGGCGGTGAGGTGACTCCTCACTTTGATGAACATGGGTATGTCATCGGCCTTGACAGAGACGGAACCTTCCTGAACGAGATTAAAGACTACCTGGAGAAAGCCAAAGAATACAATATTATGGTTTTCTTCTGTCTGTGGAACGGTGCTCTGGTTCATCCGAGGCTAGATGGCCTTATCAACGATCCACAGAAACTGCAAAGCTACATCGATAATGCCTTGATACCCTGGGTTGAAGCCGTCAAGGATTACCCGTCTTTAGGGGGCTGGGACATTCTTAACGAGCCAGAAGGGATGATTGTACCTAACCTTCCTCATCATGAGCCATGCTTTGACACGAGAAGTCTGTATCTCAGCGGAGCTGGCTGGACACGTCACTATCATACAGCTCAGGAACTTCAGAGGTATGTCTCGTTATCCCGCCCAGTGTGAGTGAGCCGGGTCCAAGCTGGAGTATATATCAAGACTGTGTATAAAAGGTTAAATGTACTAAACCCAGCATGTGCGTCTACATAAAGAATAGAGTAAGACGTAACTCACCATAAGTTTAGGAAGCATGTACATGAAGCATGTCAAAAAAATTTGAAATCTTAACATGTTGGTCCCTGCAAAGCGCCAATACTTTTGTTTCACTGAATGCTTTGATGAACACGCCTTCTACAGTTGATATGAAGCCACTAATTCAAATATATAACGTTTTCCCCATCCGTGTAGTATTCGATTTTCTTTAATTTCATTCTAACAAAAAACGCAATCTGTTTATTACTAAATTATTGCCCCTAAATTAACCTATATATATGCATAGTGTCCCTAAATGCGCATAAATGGAAACTATCTGTAGTGGCTTTTATGATGGTGATTGCGATACTATTTTTTAATTATGAATCATTATCTACATATTTTATAGAATTAATTTTATCGTCAATTTTTTTAGGTTCATCAACTGGCAGGCTGACGCCATTCATCGGGCCGACCCTAAATCTCTGGTGACGATCGGCACGTGGAACCCGCGATCAGCTACAGACCGCATGTGTATGACAGACTTCTATAAAGACACATGTCTGCTTAAAGCGGGTCAAAGGTCAAATGTAAGATCATATTTTCGGTCATTAGGTTTTGGAGAGATTAACGAAATTAAAGAAATCTGCTGTCTCGCATCTGAAAAAAAAAAACAACAAAAAAAAAACAATTTCTTCATAAAACTAAATAGTTTACAACCATCATGAAATTTGATCTTGTTAGTGTACCAAAAGACACGTGGTCAAATCAAATATATGCGAGAATAAACCCATTTGCACAACACTTGGCTTAGATATGTAATATACCAGTTTCATCTCTATTCCAAAACTATCTGTACATATTACGTGGTGTAAGACAAAATGAACTATCAGAATACACGTGTGAAAATGTTTCCTGATAAAGAACGAGGCCATTTTTGATGATAAGTACAAAAAGGTGTCCATTTTGATAGGAAATGACGGTAAATTGGGAACTCTTTTAGCACAGTTTAAACATTTTTATAAGTTGATGTCATTATTTTGAAAACAAAAATATCATTATGAAGAACGGCTTACTCTGTTTTTAGGGGACGTTGGATTTTTATCAAATTCATTCCTACGATGACAACAACAAATATGATGCTTATTCGCCTTTCAAAGTAAGTACATGGGGACTATTCTTCCTTGACAATGACACTTTCCTGCTGACCCAGAGACATTCAAGGACCTCTGGTACAATAATATCTGTTCACACAGATCAATATATCTATATAGGTCACAGGCTCATTGACATATTAATAGCTCTGCATTCTGTAGGAGCTTCTCGCTGTCAACAACCACTATACTCAACAGGCAATATACCGTTTAATCCACAAATAGCCATTTAGTTTTGCTTTCAAAAATGACAAGTGAACCATGTCGCCCGTATATAGTGCATAGGTCACCAATCATTTGCCCTCCTACTTCTGTTTTTGAGCCTTTAGCGTAGAGAGTAAACCAGAGCAGAGACATCAGTGTGATTATTGGTAAAAAATATGGCCTTGATTTACCTCAGTTACAAATACTACCTGTTCAAAACATGCGCCCCCTACCGCCACGGCTTAAGCAGAAGTAGGTAAAATTGCAGTGATGGTAGTTGCAGTCAAGAATTACTAAAATGCTGTGTTTCAATCACATTTAAAAGTCTTATAGCACAGGGAGTAAAGCCAATGCATTTGTTTATTATATATAGCGTATCGTATAATACCACGGCCGTATTGATGAACACATAATAACTCATATTCATTGCTTTTTAATTTGTCTCTTCGGCGGGAAATATGTCAGAGTAATTTGTCATCGAGTGGCTTGGAAGAAAGAAAGCGCTATAAAGCTGCAAAGCTCGAACATGTTTTTATCAATGAAATGTAAAACGCTATAGAATCTGAAAACTCAATGAAGTGATCACCAAATTTATGTCATTCAACAAATGAAAGACTAGTGATTTTTGTCAGTCCACCAACTTCTCTCTTTCAGCTTCGCGCTTGTGATTACGGACATTACAAACCGATAGTTGTGGGAGAATTTAACCAGGTTCGAGGTGGAGGAATGGATATCACTGCTCAGTTCTTACACGTGTACAAGAACAAGTACAATGGGGCGTGGTCCTGGCACGCCGGTGCTACCGGCACCAACAGCGACACTTGGCGTAACCAGAGGAGAGGTATATCGGCCCTAGCCAACGTTGCCGAATTGCACAACCACGCACGCATTAACATAAGTTATGTGCCAGCAGTTTCCTGAAAAAATGGTGATGGTAATGAGACAAGGCAAGATCAAAATAACCGAATGGACATACACAGGGTAGTGCAACCAAGGACACCGTTCCCCAACCAAAACCCACGATACCACAGCATGGAATAAAAAGAGACGTTCCTTTACCAAATCCTCAATCCTACACCAAAAAATGGGTAGAAAATAAAACAACTCATGTGGCTACTTATAGAGTTCCTCTCGAAGCTATAACTAGTCAGAGTTGATTTTGGCACGCGACACCTCTTGTCAGCGGCATTTTAGGCTTCTAAGCTGAAAGCTCAGATGGACGCCTATTGTTTCTGCTACAATTATTTTTTTCTTTCTTTCTCTGAAAAGTTCTTTTTTTGTTTTGCGAGAAATGTAAATGTAACAGCTGTTAACGTCTTACACAGAGCATCACCAAATCACTAGGGCACACTTTACACACTTGGCCACCATATTGGAGAAGCATGGAAATCTAAAACAAACTTCTTCCCCTGGATCATTGATCCGATTATCTTTAAAGCTGATACGCATGTGCTAAACTACATAGGTATTATGTTTGCAAATTTTATTAAAATCGGCTGAGAAGTGTGGAAGTTTAAATGACATGATCACCTATTTTTGAATATTCCAAAACAAGAGAGCAATTAAATGTTGTTTGGCCTGCTGGAGATGAATCTGGTGTTATTTTATTCCCATGTGTACAGTTTTCTTGTGAAATGCAATTATAGGTCGCCGATGTGCGTTATTTGTCATTTTCGAATGTGGCCTGATCAGAAACTGTTGGATAGGTGCTGTGAAGCTGAAATTTGGCCAGTAGATAATCTACTAGTGCCCTTCATTTTTATCTTATGGATCCATATCGAGTGGTAATTTAGTCGTAATATGAGTTTAAGAAGTTATTTTCAGTGTTTTTTATTAATGAAATTGTGCATAGCTAATCCAAGTAACCTATCCGCGCTTACACAACTGACTCCATCCCAAGTTCTTTCACATCGAAAGAGTTATTACTGGTTTAGCTACATTCTCAACACAAATACCAACTGTTTTACAGCGGAAGTGCCAAATAGAAACGACCGTTCCGTCGACTTGATTGTCGGCACGCTGCCTCTGTGTAAGCTATGTACATACATAAATGAAGACACACTTCCACTTTTTACTCCTATTAGAAAACTTGGGTTATTCGGCAGAGCATCGAATGGTTTGCTGTGGAGACAGTATGAAGAAAACTTGTTCTGAAGCAGAGGCTAAAAATCGTGTGTACAGACGGCTTGAAATCCGCATATCTGTTTGAGAGCTGTTTGATATATATGAATATTTATCTGATTGATGTTTTACGCCGTATACTCTAATATAAGAATGTTTCACTTAAACGACCGCGGTCAGCTTTGTGGTGGGAGAGTCTCGGGGAACACAAAATAAGACACCCGCCCACTGGCTTAAGGTCTGTCTTTTGAGAGAAAGTTTCCCGAAATGCTTGGTCACCAAGACTGTTGCTTTCCTATTAAAAGAGTGTGCCAGTCTGGGAAGACTAGTCTTTTATAAATAGTGCATGAAAAGTAAGATCCCTCCCATCCACCCCCAAATCTGTTTTTGACATATTAAGAATTATATTATATTAAACATAAGATATTTGCCCAATCGTTGTGACATTTTGCACACAGTATTTTATTAATCAAGTCAACACACTGTAGCAACGTTTACCCTGTAGATACAGATGTGCTCCAGTGAGCATGTGAAATGCATTATTGGTCGGATTTAGAAAATTTGACAAACAGATTCAAGATGGATTTCCTTTATATTTTATATTTAGCTCATGCCGGTTTCCACCATAATGCTGGCCGCCATCGTATAAGTGAACCATTCTTGAGTACGGCGTAAAACACCAATCAAATAAATAAATAAATAAATATTTTATATTTCATATTATATATTTAATTTTATTGACGACAATGCTCGTCCACCACGCACCAGATTGTCAAATGCCTTCTTTGAAAATAAAGACATTTGAGCACTTGCAATGGTCCGCCAATTTCCCGGATCTCAGTCCCACCGAACATTTGTGGGACCTGTTGAAACAAGCGGTGTGTCGTCGTCTTACGATGGTGTCCGATTTTGATGACGTTGAACATCTGCTTCAGGAGGATTGGTTGTATTCCCTGAAAATTGGACCACATGCCCCATTGACACGATGCGAGCTCGCTGTCTCAGTGTGACACAAAAGCCTGGTGGTTATACCAGATTTTAACATTATCTGGTCGTATACGTAGTCAAAATTATCTTCAATCTGTGTCAAAATCCGACCGAAGATGCGTTTGTGCATGCTCATTGGAGCACATCTGTATCTACAGTTTAATCCTTGCTACAGTGTGTTGACTTGATTGCTGACTGAGATGCTGAACGCAATATTTCACAAAGACTAGGCATATATCTTGGTAAATGTCAAACATTGTTTTATGGTGGGGGGGGGGGACTAACTTTTGATGCACTGTTCAGTCTGACTATTTCACGCCGTACACAAGAATACACCATGTATTTAGTTGGGATCCTAAACAGGAAATATTTATGTAATAGGTAAACAAGATCGAAAGTAGCGTAACTGGACAAACTACATGCATACCAAGCGTGTTGCACAGTGAAGTCGAAGCAGACATTGAACATGTTTCCTTCCACTAATCCTGGTGACTGAACTCTTCCTACAAAATCGGAGCCAAAAAACATGTCATTACGAACGAGAGGTGTTCAGCATAAGATATGTTATGACAAACAAACATCGTGACATATTAGTTCTGAAGAAAATTGACGTACCCGTTGAAAAAGTGTAAAAAGTTGGAACGTCGGAATATTCATGATTTCATGACAGAGCAATACCATATAGTTGTACAGAAAGTCGCCCTGTGTGTCTCCACTACCGTATCCGATGGTCCTTTGACTAATGAGGTCGCTTGTTCGAATCCATCTTCCGCTAGTTTGGTGTGGTATTGTGTTTATTTGGTTATTGTTTAACGCCACACTCATCATTTTTCTCCAGTACGACAGTCCGTTGAATGGGTGGGGAAACGGAAACCACCAACCTTTGGCAAATTACTGAAGAACTTGTCTAAGTGTATTGTTGGAAAACATGGCCGTTTACTGCTACCAAGGCCCCGAGAACAAGGAGTACAGTGGAATTTACATACTCCACAGACCAAGATTAAACCCACAGCTCTTGCTTAAGTCGTGTGTCCTCCACTTAGTGCAGTCTAACATTCCTTAAAGACCGCTTGTCCACCAATATGGTGTTTATATCTTAACTCATATGGCTGGTTCACCTGGTACTTCCCAAATGAGCCGTTTATTTTGAGATCTCCGGTTTCTTTCATCCATAAGCTGACCTAGCCACGATATGGCTGCAGTATTGCCGAAGCGGCCTTAAACCACGATTATTCATGCATAAACCAACCGCTGAACGTCTTCAACAACAATCAAACTTGGAAATATCCAGAAACACATCATCCAGTACTCGAACTAGTTAAAATAATATTTTTAAAATGCAGCTTACAGACAAACATAGCATAAAAATTGTGTCTAATGAACATTTAGTGATAAAATAAAGCCGTTGGGGATCTCCTTTAAACGTCCCACGCTGTCATCCGTCTTTTAAATCGAGCCGACCTTTCCTCGTTCCATGCTCTGTTCGATTTCACTAGCCAGGAAAGCGGACTGCTGTCGTTCCCATGGTGTATTCTTGAGCACATCGTTAAATCCCGGTTTGTCAAAAACATTAATACGCAATGCACAACAGGCACGGCATTTTCCCGGTCAAAATATACAAGCGCCGGGTCAAATTTTCCTTGCGCAGTGGTAAGTAATATTTTCAATGTAGTCCGCAATTCTCAGAGAGAAGTAAAGCGGAACCGAGGGAAGACCATAATCCATAAAAGACCAGTGGAGGAAATATTTATTTGTAAAAGTTTTATTTTCAAGAACGAAAGGCAAACATGACGAGAAGCTCATTAACTACAAAGTAATGACAAACTTTATGCGTTCACACTTTGTGTTGACAATTACACGTGTTGACAAAACAGCGGCCCACGGCGACATAATTCAGAATACCCAGACCTGTTTGAATCGGAAACTATACTCCCTATGAATTACGCAAGTTACTGAATATTCTACATTAGCCCTATTTTATCTACGTTTACACAATCTACGAAAACCCTCCTGACCAGGGGAGAGAACTCTTTGACACGGGTACATATCAAAATGTAAACATTTGTTTTCAGTATATGGTTCGAAGTTTTCAGTTGTTAGACGCCTACAGTTTTTCTCCACGCGTAACTGTTTACATGTCCCTTAATCTAACAATAAATTATTGAAAAATGCACCATACGCTGCTCATAAATGAATTAAAATCAGAACTAAAGCTGTTATGGTGAACAACGCGGTAAGTGTACTCCCCTTATAACAATATTATATAGTTTTAAAAATTCTAGACCTCTAATCATATCTTGATATTACAGGCATCATGCACTATGGTGGCTGTACAAACTTAAATTCAGCACAGATCTATGAATTCATACCTATAAACAGATGTTCCGAATCTCCATCATTTATACACAATTGTCCAGCTATATAATTAGATAGTAAACACTTCTGATTATTCAGAAGTGCACGCATCTTAAAACAATAAATGAAATATACACCATTGAATTGAAAGTGTTCCTGTTCATACTGAACACGTAGGATGTCACTGTGGTTATCGGAACATATTCTTATTATACAGCGGTTACCTACAAATCTACGTCAGAAAAAAACATTCTTGCAGCTGTTGCTGAAAACAGCAAGGTGCAAAAAGGTGATTTTCCCTTGATTTTTATTTTTTATTTTTTGTGACTTTTTTGTTATTTTTTTTATTGTTACACACGTAGCCTAGGCATGGTGTGAAATTCATGTAAGCCGAAACCATGCTTTAGAGCGGGATTAGCATCATATGAGATAGACTCGTGAAGCCAATTCTCGTTACGAAGTAAGATTTTCGACAACATGAACTGCATCTACCAAGCAGTCATAGCAAGCAAGGTGTTATGGCTGTTCATGCATTACTAAAATCATTTACAGCTCCAAATTGGTTGAAGATGATTTTTGAGGTTATATACATATGACCGGTTTATACAATATACAGATTATAAAACAATGGCACGAACAGGCCAGATTATTTGTAATACAAAATATTATATATGAATGTTTCATATGCTAAATACGATGACAGTTTAACTTAAGGCAGGGGTAATCAAACCAAAATGTGTGATGATCAAAAGTAACAGAGTTTTAAAATAAACATTTGAGATTTTGCACACATTTTTAACCCAGTATTCCATTTACATGAAATAATTGTGGTAGTCAGTTTTCCTTTTCATTTCAAGCCAAAGAGGTCATCTTATTTGGGATGAATTTTAACTATATATTTGCATAACACATTACATGGTTACAAAGCCCCATAAGTAATTATCAGAATAGAACATTATAACACGGTACAAAACAAACTACTCCCTTCACCATATTCAACTGACTCCATATGTTTTTTTTTTTATTTCTCTCCCGTCCCCATCCCTTATCCCACCAAAATTTTATCCCCCTACCCCTGCTGCAATGTGTATCATCTCAGTAGAAGCTTATCTCCCCCAAAAGCTTCCCTCCAGCCTATATAATGACTTACTGTATTTGCTCCAAATTTTCGCCAAAACAGTGCATTTTTCGAGAGAAGTAAAGGTAAAAAAACATCAATTCTTATTACCTCTCATTTTTCCGGCAGTATATCATCCTATCTTCCAAACAAACCACAAAACACTATTCTAAGATCAACAGGTCTCTCTCAGAATAAGGCAAAGTCAGTAGTTTAGTCATGAATGAAATTTTAGGTCAAATACAGTATTCTTAATAAAAGAGCTTTCACCGATTACAAGTGACCACTTTCCATTTACTAGAATTTCACAGGATGTTGTTCTGACTTTTCCTAAACCAGCAGTCACACTTTTTCTGTAGCTTTGGCAATCCACATAGTAGAATGACTCATTATTCCTCAGCTGTGAACTCTTCCTTGTGTGCTAAATTCCTTGCCAGTGGCTCTACAGTTACTCGATCAGCTTCTTGGCCTTAAAGTATCTTCTCAGATAGAGCACTTGCCAAGTTGCCAGAGACAGCAAACAGGCCATGGAAAATATACTAAAGTACATCACTCGGGAGTGGGTAGATTCTGATGGGAAAAACAAAAAGATATTGTAACCACACAGATATGCATTTTTCAATGTAGAATGTTGTCTATTACAATCATTTCAAGATGTGTCCACATACAATGCATGACCTAGAAGCAAAACAAAGATGGCCGTCATAAGCACATTCCATCTTTTCTCTGGCACAACTAGAATTCCACCACCTTTGTTAAAATATCAACATAGTCCATATTCTGAAAATATGGAAATTTGTTTTTATTATGATTTGGTTTGATGTGATTTAATTTGATTGATTTGACTTTACACGACATTCAAGTACACTTCCTTTATACTAATAACAGTTAATAACTGATGTACTATCCCACATGATGCAGTGATTTTCATCTATTAGCTTTCAACTGCCTACTCGTATTTCACCAAGGCCCCGGGAAGAAAGAAAGCGGGATACTATTAAGAATTCTGTGCATCCGCATGACTGAAAGGTTCATCTTTACTGCAAAATCATGGCCTGCCTTCGAATTCTTTAATGACAAATACTGTCATACAATAGATTAAGATATATACTCATCACAAAGTCATGACAAATGCTCACAATACTAAATACTGATACCTTCATTTCAAAAATCAACCCTTGAAAACATAGTGCAAGTGCTGTATTAACATCAATTCATGCATAGTCTTAAATGGCTGAAGAACTGGGGTTGGTCTCAAATTATTTTGAATAGGGTGTTCAGTGGAGCAAAAAGGACGTGACATTTTTTTAAATAATTTTTTTAATATCATGCACAAGTTAACAATGCACAGGAGATGCAGAATATAAACATGCAGGGTTGATGGTAACACTTAATGTACATTACCTCAGTTCCAAAAAATTATTTCATGGTACCGGCTTAAAATATTCGCGAAACAAAAAATGACTCTGGCTTCATGTATGCCACAGCTCCACACTTCCCCCATTCCTTTCCTTTTTGGTGCATGTGTGTGTGCGGATTGGTTTGTTTTCCATGCTTGTAACAAATTTTCCAAACATCCTAAACTTAAAAAAATCCTAAACACAAAAAAGCTGTTCAGAAAACAGATTCACCTGTTTCATGAAGCACACAGAAGCATTACATGTGCTTAACTGCAATGGTCACTGGTGTCTTTATGGTGCAATTATATCTTTTACAAGAAATATGACTTCTGAAGTTATACGAAAATCCGATAAAAGAGACTCAGTGTACAAAGCACACAAAAGCATTTCTTGGCCCAAATGTCAGCTCACAATCTCATGTTATACTGGTTGAACACAGTAAAGCAGCAAATGCAAATAATTTATTGAACACAAAATACCACAGGTAAATGCAAATAGAATAGTATCAGCATGGAAATCAGTAATACTGTCATGGAAGTTACACAGCAGAAAGGAAAACAATCACAAAACATAACCTGTATGCGGGGTTAATCTATTATGTGGACAGTTCAGCCCTACGTGGGACAGCCTGAGTAACCCATGGATGGTCGTGGGTTTCCCTTGGGCTATGCCCGGTTTTCTGCCACCATAATGTTGCCCGCCATTGTATAAGTGAAATATTCTTGAGAATGGCGTAGAACACCAATCAAATAAATATATAAATATTGCGTAGACAAGGAAAAAAAAAAAAAAAGACTGTTGTTCTCAGTTTCAAATACTTAAGGCTCTCACCATTTGTATCCCTCATCTCTTCTTCTCTGGCTCTCATGTAAGAGAAGTCATCAACAATGGACTGTGATAAATCCTCTAGCCTACGCAACTCCACTTCCAGTGGCTTTAACTTTTCAGCTTTTGCCAACTGCAATGTTCAACAAATGTTCAATATACTATTTTTATTTATTTCATTGTTTGTTAACAGCTCATTTCAATATACAATAAAAATTTTTTATTTTAAACATTTTAATTATTTTTTGGAAATTTCAAATCTAAAATTCAAAATTTCCCAATACAATGTATTTGTTATGAGCAACTAAACTATGTGACCAGGAAACAATAGTGCATTCACCGTGGTATAAGTGAACTATTCTTGAGTACTGTGTAAAACACCAATCAAATAAATAAATAAAAATGCAGATTGCAACTTAGTGGCATTTCTACTTACATCTTCATAACTTTTTGCTTCAACACCATGTTTCATCACAAGGTCCACTTGTCTAGGATTAACCATCCCACCTGAGAATGAAAAGTCAATATCTTAAACTTTCAAGGGGCCTCCGTGGCTCAGTCGGTTAGCGCGCTAGCGCAGCGTAGTGACCCAGAAGCCTCTCACCAATGCGGTCGCTGTGAGTTCAAGACCAGCTCATCCTGGCTTCCTCTCCGGCCGTACGTGGGAAGGTCTGCCAGCAACCTGCGGATGGTCGTGGGTTTCCGCTGGGCTCTGCCCGGTTTCCACCCACCATAATGCTGGCCGCCGTCGTATAAGGGAAATATTCTTAAGTACGGCGTAAAACACCAATCAAAAAAAAAAAAAAAAAAAAAAAAAAAAAAAAAAAAAAAATCTTAAACTTTCACAACAGAACACATGCATATGGTGGTCAGGTCCTTCACTAGGTATTTGACAAACCCCAGGCCCTGACTTAAATCTGTAGCTAAACCATACTTGTATTAACTGCAGATTGGCTTAATTAACACGTGCTGTATAAAAACCGTGCAAGCTAATCATTTATTAAAAGTTTCCCGTTTTTCATCGCTTTAGAAAAATGTGAAGTATTACGATTATCGGCTCCTCAAATAGAAATCAGAAAACACACAGAGACAGTACTATACACTTACCAGACATAACTTTTGATTCAAAACAAACTTCAAACATGTCATATTCTTCTGTTGTAAATGCAAATTTCCCTTTTTTGGCATCATCCTTTGAGTACAAAATATGCCCTTTAGAATCTGTGACCTGAAAGAAACAAATACAAACATTTATTACAATCAGTTTAGAAGACAGATTTACTTTGAGTGTGTGCAACATGTAGGTGTTTGTAGGCCTGTTGCCAGTTAGCTGCATGTGTTGGGCTCATCTGATGTGATGACGTACTAATATACCAAGCAGTACAGAGCCACATGCAAACCTGGCAAATGTCAGACGGCACAAAGTAACCCTTTCTCGCGGTAACATGATTTCCATGAGATATATTGTACATCATCAGTTGCTGGCTATAAACAAGCAGGTGACTTACATAATAGCTCATACATCTTCAGGTAACCCAACAACACAGACTACAAATACTCTCCTATGTGGGAACTCTTCTTTCGGACATTTTTAAAGAAAATAGTGAACATGGTTATGTCAAATAGAAAAAAGGCTTTGGTTCCTGGAGATGGAGACCTCAGCAAGGAAAACACATGAATTTACTGTATATATTGACTGTAACCTACAAAACAAAGATGCAGAAATGCTCAGATTGGTTTGATCTCGTTGTTGACATATACATATCTCAGATCAGTCCTTGTTATAACGCATCTCAGAAGCTTTCTATCAGGATCCAAGATTTTCAGCTTCCAACACTGGCCATTTCATCTGAAGAGTGGGTGAAGCTGACCTGCTCGGTACATTAGTACACTGTTAAATCAGATGTCAGCTTCACTTGTGGAGATAGTTTCCAACCAGTTATAACTCTAAGTATTATCTGTTTCAGGCATTTGACTATTATATATACTATCACACTCACATACATTTGCACTCCTGAAATGCAGGCATAGAGCTTTTTTTTTGTTTTTCTTTCTAGAAGGTTTTCAGAAAACTAGGAGTGTGACTTGCACACCTAAATTTATTTTTGACCAGATTCTTGATAATATCAGGAGTGTGTTATAACTTATTATATTATACATTAGACCTATATTTTTGAAATCCTTCTGCAGTATAGTTCTGAAAGATGCTCCAAAGTTCTTTTCAGTTCAGTTGTTAAACGCTGAGGCAGATAAATATCAGAAATTGTTGAAAACAGACCTGAATGTTTAGTTCAATTAAACTAACACAGAATCATATCATATGGTATTAGGCCAAAGACTAATAAAGCATGACAATTAAGCTGATTTCCAGAAACCATGGTTCTTTGTAATGTAATCATTTATACCCAAGGAATATAGGCTACTGTGTGCAAGTGAACTCAACGTTCAAATCTTTACTAGCAGCTGTTAATGAACTGTGGCCGCTTGCACAAAGCTAGTGTAGGCGAAGTTGATTGTAAATACCATGGCGACACATGTTGAAATCATATGTCCCAATGGTACGTACAGTCAATTTATCCTACGTTAGCTTAGTGCAAGAGGTCCAACGAACTGGTTTCAAGAAATTGTTACAAGTGTTGTTGTTGCAGCTTAATGAACTACATATGACAAGAACATTAAACTAATTTTGCAGAAAATTCTGACATTGTTTACCTTTCGCGCAATACCACCTAGTGGTAAAACAGGATAAATAAGAAATTCAACTCGCAGACCTTTCTTTCTACGTGTCAGTTACATGAAAAAGAGTGCGCTGTTGTTGTTGTAACTACCTTCAGTGACGTCCGCTGATTTGGAGCATCTGACAAGTCGTACTCGCCGGTTACAAGGACATCTTTGTGAATTTCTTCTCTCAAGCATTTTTTCTCATTAGGAGAAAGGTTGAACATAATAGCATCGATACCTAATAGACAGAAGGTACATAAAACACACAAAATATGTGATATCTCCATGGTTTGATCGTGTGAAGAGACAGTGTATGCTTGCCAGTTCCTCCAAACACGCCGTGCTAACGTGGCATTCGGAACTTGATTCGTGAAACACCGGTAATTTCCGGCATGTGTAAGCTGCCACGTTTCGTACAGCGCTAAACGATGAGTCTCTTAACGTGGAACTGCAGCATACAGCATACGTGTATAGGGTGTCATTGTGCTCTTTATACAATACTTTTAAAGCATTTTCAAAGCTGAAAATTGTACATCACCTTTAATGCTTTGAAAGTTATTTTTGCAGCTTTAAAACTTATTTTTAATTCTCTGAAAATAGTGTACTTTTAAAACTATGGAGATCATTTTAAACCTTTATTAAACATTTTGAAAATGATTTTCGAAATTTTGAAAATAGGAAATACATAGCATTCCCCCCCCCCCCCCCTCTTGTATGTAACATTATCGCAGGCATAAAAGGGTACAGGTCTACATGTACGGCATACAGCGTTACGGTTTAAATTATTGATACAGCCCATGAAGCACAACTGTTGAATGCAGCATATAGCTACATTACAAGAATACGCCCGGGGCAATGCAGTGAAATTTAATTTGGCCGGACTAGTATAGTAAGCATGGATGCATTGATGAATCTATCATTAATCAATATATATATATATATATATATATATATATATATATATATATATATATATATATATATATATATATATATATATGTGTGTGTGTGTGTGTGTGTGTGTGTGTGTGTGTGTGTGTGTGTGTGTATTAGGGGTATAATAAATATTAATGGTGATATTGTAAATTTTAAAAGGTGTTAAGGACAAATGGGAATAAAAGGTACATTTTTAGATAACAATAAATTAGTAAAAAATATATCAAAGGAATGGCTAATTGAAATAAAACTGAATACAGACGTGCTTTCACTTGCCTATTCTGTGTACTGCAGCTTTCTATTAAGCAGAAGCGTATGGAAGCCGGACGAGGACACCTCGCCACGCGGCCGGCGGCAAGAAGACGGTGCAAATCGCACGTGAATGGTGTTGTTCTTGTGCCGCGGCCCGCGATCCGCGATCCGCGGGTACGACATGAGGGGACGAGAATGGTACCGTTCGTGTGTTCGCACCGCCCTAATCCCCTCGTCTCCTCATCTGGCTTCCATAGAAGCGAAGTACACGTGTGTTTTTATGATATTTTGATCGACGGTAATTGTGATACACAAATACTAAGTAAATGAGAGCATATCTAACAGCTAAAGGATATTTGTCTTACAAAATCTTATCTGTACAAAACTGACAGAAACGTTTGTGAACACTGAAACAAAGAAAAGGAAACAACTGAACATTTATTTATCCAGTGTAAAATAGATGAAATGTTTTGGCCGAAATTTGAAAGGTGGTTAAAGCAGGTGTGCAACTTTACGTGGAAAATCGGCAATGCTACAGTAATTCTTGGATGATTAAACGAAAAACAATGACAAACACTTTGCTTATACTAGCAAGAAAGTGGATTTTCGAGACAAAAATAAAATAAATAAATAAAAAGATCATTACATATAGAAAATCTACTTAATAAAACAGCTGAAAACTTTAGAATTGAAGAATTGCCAAAATAACGTGGACGGAAGGTGAATAAATAAACAAATGGAGTAGCAGCTATAATGTATTTAAAGAACAAATAAACATATAAAAATGCGAATGGAGGAAGCGAAAGTGTGGCTGCATATAAATATTTGGCTTCTGATTGTTGAAAAAAAGAAAAGAAAAAAAAATCAAATATATATCGCAACATCTTGCATGGAATAACCTGGTACGAACTCATATCAACTGTCACAATGTACATATAAACATTATTATATGTGAAACGAAACATTTGAGTCAAAGTAATAAATTAAAATGTTTAACAACATTTTTTTTAAACCGATCTATGCTTGGATGATCCATTACAAGCCACTACATATGTACAGGCATCTTCTTCTGTCCATGTTCCATCCTTTGTCATGTGTGTGTGTGACTGGTGTATATACATGATGACATCAAGATTAATTAATATCATTTTACACGTCTATTCACCGTTCTTTAAAAAAAATTGATTCGTCTTCCTTTCTCAACAGCGGTACTTACTATTCTAGCTATACACTGTAGGTTAGTTACACACGCATGTATAGTCACTACATATATACCATATGTATTGTGGTGTAGCCCACAATATGGTTCTCGCTTTTCTGTCTTTTCAGCCCATTCCAGTGTGCATATATTTGATTATAGCCATGTACAGTGTTCTTTTATAAGTTAATTCTCCCGTTTTACATAAGACAGAATCCTGAATATCGGCACTGGGCTCAGCTCACTTTCTCAAGCCCATTGCTTAGTTCGGAGTATGGCACTTGTATCTTTCATTATTATTCCTTCAGTTCTTATTTTTTATTAGGTACGTGCCCCGTGGTCTAGTGATTAGCGCGCTAGCGCAGCACAATGGCCTAGATGTCTCCGCCTATAGATGCGTTCGCTGTGATCAAGTCCAGCGCATGCTGGCTTCTTCTCCGGTCTTACGTGGCCGGGTTAGACAGCAGTCTGCGGATTGTCCCTGATTTTTCCCGGGGTCTACTCAACCCCTTATACTGACTGATGGTTGAAGAATATTTGGATACGGTACCCCATATTCATGGCTCAGGCCCTGAATTTGACGAACAGCTGTACCAGTATCTGTAGCTCAGACCTGTCATGTTCCATAAGCTTACCTTGAACACCTCTGTACATCCCTTTCCGGGGTTAATATACTACTGTTGTGCACCAAATAATTTGTGTGTCCGTAGTCCTAGTCGTAGTCAGCTGTCAATTCCTGACAGAGGTTAGCATATGTCACCACTAATAAATCCACACCTACAGAGCTAACCAGTATCCAAATATTCATCAACCAACCATCAAAGTACTTTTTTTTTACTCACCATAATGCTGACCGCCGTCGTATTAGTTAAAATGAGTATGACATAAAACGCCTATCAAATAAACAAGTAAATAAATATTTTTTGCATTATTTCTTTGTGACAGCTACATGAGTTATTCCCCTTGGACCATTTGGCCCGTGAGCCAGAAAGATGCATGGACTGTGGTTTTAGATCTGCTGTGTCTTTTATCTTGAATAGCTATTTTATTGGGGCAGTTTGGTATGTAAGAGTTTCTGGAGCGTAAAGGTTACACTGTTGTAAGTTGACATAACTTCATAATCACCACATATATAGAATATACGAATGCTATTTCGTGCATGCGTCTGCAATTGTTGAGACCACCCGATGACTAGTTATCGTTACCGGTAGTCAAGTTTGCTCGTTGGTTTAAGGGCATTGCTTCTCTATTTTAACGACCCTTCCTCTTTAATAGACATGCAGAAGGGTGTAATGTTTAAGATGGGCGTTAATGATGGGACTGTTTGAGCACGGGAATCACTTTCCGTGACCAAGTGACTATATGTGGTTCAAAGAATGCGTTGGTTGGATCCGCCTTAATAATATGTACTGTTAATTAATAATTACCGATAATTATGCTTGAAAACTAGGATCATACCTCAGTCACTTTTACTTTTCATTTTAATTGAGAGAATGTTATTTAGATCACAACTTCATACCATGAGACGGTATCAGTTGGGCATGTAGCCAAGAAATAGTCTGGAAGGTTTTCATATTGGGTGAGAAGTAGTAAGTATGGCCAGCTGTACCCAATATAAGTCATGTGTAGGCTGAGTTTTCAGGCCGTGTTCAAATCCCAATCATTATCACGGTTCAATCCTAGTCTTGGCCAGGGAATTTGTAGATTCGCTCACTTTTACTGAGGCCTATAACAGTGACAATCTATTACCTTTATTGAAGACCATTTGTCTTCAGCAAATATGGCCTGCAAGTCACACGTGAAAAAAACTGGTCAGTAACTTGCTGAAGGTTAGTGGTTTACCTTAGTAATTCAGGTTTTCTCCATCCAGAAAGCTGATTTCCATTCTATTATAATGTTACTGATAATAAATATATACTTGCCCATGTTTAGTTAAAACGACTATGTAATGGCATATAGAACATCATCAACAAACTGGGGGCCTCCGTGGATCAGTTGGTTAACGCGCTAGCGCAGCGTAATGACCCAGAAGTCTCTTACCAATGCAGTCGCTGTGAGTTTAAGTCCAACTCATGCTGGGTTCCTCTCCAGCCGTAAGTGGGAAGGTCTGCAGCAACCTGCGGATGGTCGTGGGTTTCCCCCTGTCTGTGCCCGGTTTCCTCATACCATAATGCTGGCCGTATAAGTGAAATATTCTGGAGTACAGCATAAAACACCAATCAAATAAATAAATAAATCATCAAACTGTTCTCCATAGTACTTGTAAAGACTATGTATAATGGACAGAGGTATGACCTGGCATGGACAATGAAGCAGATCAGTGTCACATATCTGGTATGGATATTTTATTATTATGCCTATATTGTAGTCTTGAGACTTTTTATCAAAGAAATTTTATCTGGCTCAAACATTTGTGTGTGTGTTATGCTTTTTGATTGCAGAGCCCTGAAGTTGTGCCGTGTAATACAAAGTAAAACTGCAGTACAGAAATATTCCGCAGCATGGGGAAAGGTGGAAAGTAAGATAATATATACTTCATGGGCTTTATTGTGTATTCATGTACCTCTAATAAATATAATTGAACTACCCTGTTAATCTTTTTGTTATTACCTGTGTCATATTGGTATTATTTTTTCCTGCGTTTATTTGATCAGCAGCTGTATAGAAAATGTCATTGATCGGGCGCCAGAATTTTCTAAATGATTCCTCAGTAAATGGTACAAACGCAGAGTTTTGTCCCTTTGTCTGTACAGCGTGTTTGTACAAGTGGGGGGTGGGGGAGGGGGGCATTTGTACATTTAATTTTGGTGGAGGTTTGCCTCTCAGAGTGTCATTTACAAGTGGTAAATGTAATACACGTTTAGATCTGTTAAAAAAATGTATTTTTTAACCTTGAAACTTAATTGTTGTCCTATTGTTTGTAGGGTTATTTTGGTGCTAATGGAAAGTATGGCAGGCACTGGACATAAGTTTTGTATGGCCAGACCAAGGATGGCAGACAAGTTGGAAAAACTTCGTTTTGACCCATGGGGTAATATTTGTCAAATTTTAAAATATTTTTATGGGGTAATATTTGTGAAACGTTTTGTCTAGAATTAATAAACTAGACTTGTTATTATCAATTGTACATGATATATACATGTAATTAGCATTGATTTTTAGCATTTTAATTGGCAAGTTTTATTGTACCATGCTCGGTCAAGTTACACTTTTACAGTATATCTTATTACATCTATAAAGAAAGAGCGTGTATATAAAATTACTTTGTTTTGCTTTCATTTTTCAGTCCAGCAAGTTGTCCTGTACAAAGAAAAGAAGAAAGTTAAAACACTTGTACGGTGAACCAAAGCTTTGTGTGAAAGTGTGTGTGAAGCAAGTGAATGGACATGAGAAATTCTGTTGAGAAAGAGATGAAGGGTATCTTGTAGCTGTGGTGCATGCAATCAGATGGACTTATGATCTTGTACTACATGGTACACACTTGCCTCTTGAACTCCAAAGTAGATAACCCTTATGACTATCTACAACTGCATTGTTTGTGAGTGAATTTTAGCAAAAGTCATGAATATGTGTAGTGGGCGTGTTTGCAGTAAATAGCTTTTGTATCAAAAATGTACTTGTTTCTATATATTAGTTCTACTTTCGTTGAGACTTCTGTTCTCTTACATTTATCAAGTTCTTGCAGTTTCAGTCTGTCGTATGTCAGTGTTTTCTTTATTCACTCTTGCTACTTTGGACTTGTATAATACGAGACTAAGTCATACGAGATACGGGTTCAATCCATCTCCCACGTAGATGTAATTTATTGACTGTCCCGCGTTTCTATTGCTTTACCACATGTAGATGATTCAGAGTTATCTCCCCTGTACACGCGGGCTTTAGTTATCCTCATCGGGGAATAATATACATTATTCATATACGTTCATATAAACTCCATGAGGCAAAAGGTCTAGAATGGGGAAAGAGGTTACGTTTGCAAAAAAACCGTCCAGTGAAAGAAAAACCCAAGTGTAATTAAATCAATACTGGACGCAGGTATATAGTTGTCTTATCTGACTGGATTTATAACTAAAGCTGTTGGGCTGTCTAAACAGAACATTGCCTCTTCGTCAATGTAACAAACGTCGACCGCTCGGGAGGAACATAAGAAATCCGTGATCCCAAGTAAGTTAAACATGACCATTTCGGATCACCAGTGGCTAAAAAGCAAGTTTTTTTTTTAAAGTTCTTTAAAGAATGACGAAAGTAAAATATCAGTGCCTGCTGCGGCTTCATGTTGAACTCAAATGTAGTCCCAGTGTGACTCTGCCATAACCATTGGTTGGACGACAGGTGCGTTTGCGGAAGGCACCGACCTTGTATACCGGTACTTCTTGGGCCAGCTGTCTGTATATCGTGCCTGGATGGAACATTGTCTCTGACATCTCCGGAATAATGTTCCGGTGAAACAGCAGGTCTGTGTGGGTCATGACTCCAGTAAGCCTACCTCACAGAGATACCATCGTGGTAGGACCAAGGCAATGCTGAGAGCGTCGCCGTGGGTGAGAAACATACAGTCAACAATCTTCAGAGTTATTTAAAGACGTCAGCAGACACCCAACATGATGTAATTGAACGAATGATACGGTTTAATATCATCGCACGGAGACTGAAGGCATCTGCACCTCAGTATGAAACCATCACAAAAATCTGGATTTATAATAATTAAGTACCGCAATTGAAAAATTGGAGTTGGACGGGCATTTTGAGACGTTACTATTTGATTTGATTTCATAAGTTACCTCTCCGGTTTTCCCGGATGACTCAAATAGAGACCCTTTAACTTTATGATTTTTGTCGTTAGCAGCATTTTGCCACCATGCAGATACTAAGCACAAGAATTATTGAAGTGACGTCTGTAGCTAGTAGAAGGTATATAGTCTTATCTGACGAAGGAATGATTATGACTTAACATCGGCAATTTTTCAGCCATATCATGACGCCTGAAGTGTGTGGAAGGGAACGGCGAAATAACCGCACAACAACAATAAGCACGAGGGACTCCTGCCTAAAACCGGCATTGAACCCGAACCTGCTGTACCGGTGTATGGGAGATGCATATCTTATACCCTAATTTCATCTTATTTATTTATTAGATTATAATAACTGATAAACTTTCCCACATCTAACGTACAAATGAAAGAACCTCCTTTTAATAAATTTTAATCAATAGTGCGGGAGTTACCAAGCAGTTAAAAAAAATAAAGAAAAAAAAATACGACTAGTGATTCATGTGCGTTTACACCCATCACCCGGAAAAAATTATTTGTTGTGTTTTCTTTTAAACATTGTCAAATCTATGGTTATCATGAGCGCCATTACTTACGAAATTTTCGGAGCAAAATGCAAAGACTACCGTTGATACAGCACAATCCACAGTTTTGATTTATTTATTGTTATTTTCTTGATTGGTGTTCCACGCCGTACTCAAGAATATTTCACCTATACGATGGTTGCCAGCATGATGGTGGAAGGAAACCGCGCCTAGCCCGGAGAAATTACTGGAAGACCTTCCCACGTACGACACACCGGAGAGGAAGCCAGCATGAGCGGAACTAAAAATCACCTTCATAGTATGTTTATTCTAACAGATCGAAAAACAGGCTAGTGACACTATAAAATCCATTCACACACAAATTGCTGTAGTTATATGTACTTTGTTTCATTGGTAATATTTATTTCATTCGCGATTTATAACTAAATTATCCCTACATTTCCCTACATATGTGATAACGGCCAGATTTTCAAAGACTGACGAAACCATGGACACTTAGAGAGAAACCGCTCTTTGCCAGGTATTTGACACGTGCACAGTCAAGCCAGTAGCAACAGATCTTAATTCCAACACGAGACGCCATTGGCCACAAATTATTGGTCTGATCATATATACAGTCTAATTGCAACACGAGGGAGTGCCTTCATCATAGCCTTTCTCCTTTTTTTCTTTTTATCATAAAGAGGATTCGGGAAAAAGTGTTTTTGTTTCCCTTGCAGTATCGATAAATTACGTACATACAACATAGTGAATGTGGGTGGAACATTTGAGTGAAAAGCCCGAGGGAAACAAACAGTTATTATGGCGCTAGTACAGTCTATTGAGCAACACTATACTAGTACACACCCACTCATATTTCCATCCCACGTGCCCAGTCACTCAGTTTTGCTAGCACCTCGTACACAGTCACCGCGCTAATCTATGCAGGTTTCCTACCACCATAAGGCTGACCACCGTCGTGCAAGTGAAACATTTGTGAATACGGAAAACATCAATCAAATAAAAAAAACAAAACATACTCCATGCAGATAGAATCAGGACAGACGCCAATGGTACAAAAGCTCAACAGATAAATATTTACGTGATATGTATTTGTATTAAGATGCGAAAAAAAGGTTCATCTGTTTTGTCCCACTTAAAATCTCATTCGTCAGCATACATAATTCAGTACACTGCATGCATGAATAATGTCAGATATTACATATTCCTAAGTTAATGCCAATGTATTATAATTTGTGTACATGTATGTAATTCCCATATCTTTATTATTTCTTGTAGTATATTTTTGTAGGCCATTGTGCCGTGTACAAATATATTAAGCACAATTTGCAATGTTTGTTGAAATTATCGAGAGCGGCGTTTAACATGCACGAGTCAAACATATAGCACTGTGACTGTGCAAACCTCGGTTATAAGCTAAATGTACCGCACCGACGACAAAGGAACGATACACTTTATTTCTCTTCTTTATATTTGAATTGTAAGGAAACCTATTGGGGCCACGGTGTCTATGCTGCTAATTCGTTAAAACGGATTACTATTCTATTTTAGCAAAGTACTAAATTGTTATAACGAATAAGTGAATTGTTTTAACGCATTGTCAGTCCGTTATAACGATTTACTATTTCGTAAAACGGATTATTAAATCCTGATAACGCAATCTTATTATCCCTTAAAACGATATTATTGCTTTATGAAATACCATGGACAAGAGCGAGGAACAAGGCGAAAGTACAAGGCGCACAAGTCGCTTCCGTAAAGCATTTCTGTTAAACCTCATACCACTCATATAGTCGTTATAAAGAATAGCAATGACAGCTATAGTGCGGTGTCCATTTAAAAGATTTGTTCCTTGTGAAATGTATCGGTCAAATTTATTTAACTGTCACTAAGCCTTTTGGGAGATCTGATGGACATAGGGTTTGCATACAGTCACTAAACCATTTTGGAGTACATATAACCTGGATATGAATGTATGGGGTTCTCTACGATAAAGGGGAATGGGGTTTTCCACGATAAAGTATATATGAACTACAATCATACTCTCCTTATTCAAAACTGGTAACGGTTCTTACGCGCCTTAAGTTTTTGCTTCTGTATTCAAAATGAGCTAAAGGGCATGTACTTCGTATCGGTAGATCAGTCTTATATCCGAGTAAATATACTGGATATAAATTCCTGTGATCTCATATCCCCGTAGAGATATACGCATTGAGTGAATGTCATACTAATAATGCCATTTGAAGCATTAACAACCTAGTCATGATCGACTGATCAACTAGGAGCAACTCTATCATTAAGCTCAGATTCCCCTGGGTGGACAGTGTTTCGGCTGGACACACACCCTCTAGTAACTTGAGACGGATGTGTACAGCTTACCAACGTAAACCGAAACATCTGTGCTTTACCAAAACAGTCTGAAATGTATATTACCTGGAAAAAAATGAATATTCTTCAGACAAGCATGAACGCATCTATCACGGATGTCACAACTCTTGCTATACACAAGGTGACAACGTATAAACTTTGGGACTTGTTATGACAAACTGATCAAAACGGAAAATGACAAATTGATCATGTATATAGCCATTTTGGGAGCCATTTGTCTTTGTGCGTGGGAGTAGAGAGGAAGGCTATATGACAATTGATGACAAATGCCACAAAAAAGAGGTTATTAAAACTTTCAAAATCATTTCAACTAAATAACGTGATTAACTTTTAATTTGAACATATTTATCCATTCACCAGTTGTTAGGAAATAGTAAATTATCAATGATTATTGGAGTTCTTCTTTAAGTGGGCAACGAAATTTCGACACTTTGTAGGGATTAAAAATGGACTTGGTGTACACTGTTCCAAAGTCAGGAGCAAAATAGTGATTTTGGGGAATAATTAGTGTAAGCAGTCTATATGTGTATATTGGCGTGCATATTTATATAAAAAGATGATTTATATTTCTCCTGGAAAATGTCCGTTTAAAGGATAACTTTAAATGGTACATTTACATGCACAACTGTACACAAGCTATGTTAAAAATTCACAGACTCCATGAACCTTCTTTAATCTATATAGAGACGATGTTTCTTTCACGAATCTCTTGATCTTCAATGACGTGAACGGTGTCTCAAGATAGTCCAATATGGTTTTTCAAAAAAAAAAAGAAAGAAACTTACACAGGCCTTGGCTTTTTTACGATATAATTCTTATCATTGCCATTTTCTGTTCAACAGGGCTGAGTAAAATTGAGGAATGATAAGACGGAATTCAAATTGAATTCTCTATATATATTACATCAGGAATCCCCTAAAGTT